>NC_142444.1:114914242-115217272 GCF_059453495.1 Arachis ipaensis | reverse complement strand
TTAAAAAAAAAAATTTTTAGAACTTGCTTGAATTATATAGTTTGTGGAACATGATTTTTGAGCTAAGAACACAAGCATGTGAGATTTGAGACTAATTGTGTGGTTACATCATATATAACCACTTATTTTCATTATTGTGTGCATTATTCTCTTCCTATGATTGTAATCTTTGATTTGTTTGATTCTATATGTCCATTATTTTGTGTATACATGCATTTATATGATTGAGGCCATTGTTCAAATAGCTCACTTACCCAAATAAGCCTACCTCTTATCTTCCATTGTTAGCCAAATGTTGAGCCTATGCTTAACCCACTTATTCTTAATTATAGCACATTACAAGCCTAAGTAAAAAACAATAAATGTCCCTTGTTTGGATCTTTGATTAGCTTAGGCTAGTGAGAGTGTTCATTATTTGATTTTGGGAGAGTTGGGGACGTTGGGTAGAGATAAAAGTGTGTTTATATTTTTATTGAAAAATTTTGGAAATTAGGTACATACTCATGTATTAATCAAATGTAAAACCATATGCATTGGTACTTGTATATATACTTTATGAAAAAAAAATTTTGAAATGAGAAGAGTAAAAAATATATATATATATATATAGAAAAAAGAAAGAAAAAGAATTGCAATAAAAAGGGCACAAAATGCCCCAAGGTTCAATAATAATCAATGCATATGTGTGGTGTTTAAAATAGAATGCATGAGTGTGTGAAAAGTGAAGAATGGGTAGTTAGGTTTGTTTAGAATTGTATAGGTTGTCATAGGTTAGGTGGGAAGTTTATGTTAATCAAAGATTCAAATTTCTAGCTCACTTGACCATATGCATCCTACCTTGACCCTAGCCCCATTACAACCTATGGGAAAGCCCTCATGATATTTGTATGCATGCATAAAGTAATTGTTGATTGTTAGATGAAAAACAAATCTTGGAAAACATGATTAGGGGAGAATTGAGTGAATCAACCCCATACACTTGAGTGACTAGAGCGGATACACATCCGGTGAGGGTTCGATTGCTCAATTACATGTTTCCACCCATGATCATCTATTTTCTTGCAAGTTTGTAAAATCTTTCAATATTCAATTCAATTGTGGTTTGCTTTGATTGCTATTGCCTTAGCACTTGTGCTTGCATGCGTATTCTTGGAGATTGATTCATTTTGACTAAGCCATTGCATTCATGTAAATATGTTGCATATAGATAGATTGCATTTAGTTAGTTTGCATTGAATAAATGTTAATACCCTTTGCTTCTTTCCTGATTTTAGCATGAGGACATGCTTAGTTTAAGTGTGGGAATATTTGATAAACCCCGATTTTGTAGTTTATCTTGTGCTTATTTTGGGGGATTTCATCACCTTTTTCAATAAAATAGCATGGTTTTGTAATTCTCCCTTGATTTGTGCTTAAAAGTAAAAACATACTTTTTAGGCCCTAAAATTGGTAATTTTAATTCACTTTAATTCCATTCGATGCCTTGATGTATTTGTTGAAGTGATTTCAGGTTTATAAGGCAAGTATCGGATGGAAGAAGTGAGGAGAAAAGCATGCAAAGTGGGAGAACTCATGAAGAAATGAAGGAACCGTAAAGCTGTCAAGCCGACCTCTTTGCACTCAAACGACCATAACTTGAGTTACAGAGGTACAAATGAGGCGGTTCCAGTTGCGTTGGAAAGATAACATCCGGGGCTTCGAAATGATATAAAATTTGCCATATATTACTTTGCGCGCGCGCCGATGCTACCGTGGCCCACTAAAGTGAATTCGCCCCCAGCGAATTCTGAAGCACTTTGGGCCCAACCCAACTCATTTCTAATGCTATTTCATGCAAAATTCAAGCTTAGGCAAAGGGGGAGCAATTGTGGGTAGCATTAGCATCATGTAGGTTAGTTTCTAGAGAGAGAAGCTCCCTCTTCTCTCTAGAATTAGGTTAGGTTTAGGTTAATCTCTCATAGATCCATGTTTAATTCCTTGCTTTCATCTTGTTTCTTCTACATTTTCATGCTCTAGTAGTGTAACTCTCTTGCTCTCTCTTGTTAATTTCCCTTTTTACTCTCTTTTATGTTGATGAATACTTGTTGGATTTGGATCTCCTTTTAATGCAATTTAATATTTGATGTTCTTTTAATTGTTGATTTGAGTTGTGAATTTACTTTTCTTGCAATTGGTAGTTGTTAGCTTTTATCATTCTTGCATATTTACCATGCTTCCTTTTTATACCTTCCAAGTGTTTGATAAAATGCTTGGTTGGATTCTAGTGTAGATTTTTGTGCTCTTGGCTTGGGAAAGTAACTTAGGAACTCTTGAGTTACTAATGTCCAAGTGATTGATGATTGGGAGCCATTAACGCTAGATCTCACCAATTGATTAGGTGTAGAACTAGGACTTATGGACTTGGATTGACATAGCTCACTTGACTTTCCTCTACTATTAGTTAGGGGTTAACTTAGTGGGGTTGATCCTTGCCAATTCTCATGTTGTGGTTAGTGATTAGGATAGAGATCCTTGACCACCTAACCTTGCCAAGACTTTTTAGTTGTTAGTTTATTTTCATTGCTATTTACATTCCATGTCTCTTATCCCAAAAACCCCAAAATATACTCCATAACCAATAATTGAGCACTTTATTGCAACTCCTTATGAGACGACCCGGAGTCCAAAATACTCCGGTTAATTCTTATTTGGGGTTTGTTAATTGTGACAACCAAAATTTTTGCATGTGAGGATTCTTCGTTGGTGTAGAACTATACTTTACAACGAGAATTCATTCAATTGAGGAAATTCTATATCAACAAGAGTCTGATCATCAAAATGGCGCCGTTGCCGGGGAGTTGCAATGGTGTTGTTTTATTGGTTATTGTATATATGTGAATATTGTGAATAGCTTGATTTTTGGATTACTTGCTAGTTTTACTAGTTTTAGGATTTGGTTTTCTTTGTTTCTTATTTGATTTTACTTTTCCTTTTCTCTTGCTATCATGAATTCTCACCTTGGCTATGAGTTTGGTTCTAATTGTGTTGTAGGAAATGTGAACTTCAATGACGACACTCATTATGGATGGAACCAACAAAGATGGGAGGAGCCTCAAGGAATTGATCACTCCTATTGGCAACAACCTCCGGATACTTATAGGTATAATTACCATCCTAATACATGTCAATTCAATGGCTATGGTGACTCTTTTTGTGATAATCAAGCACTACCACCATATGCCTATGAACCACCTCCTCAACATAATTTTGAACCACCTTACTCACAAGCCCCTTTTCACCAAACACCTCCATATGACCCTAACCCATATCCACCACACCAACCACCTTGTGAACCATATGAACCATATGAAGAACCACCCTAATTCCACCACCAATACCCTTAAGAACCACCAACTCCATACTATTACCAAGATGAATCACCTCCCATGTATAATAACTTTCAACCACATAATGATTTTCCCTTTCCACCACAACCCTCCAAGGAAGAACACCCACATCCATCCATCCAAGAGTCAATGGATCGTCTCAAGGAAGAAATGGATCGGCTTCAAGCAATAATCCGTCAAAAGGAGCAAGAGGAAGCCCAAAGGAGGAATTATGAAGCTATTGAGGCTAACCTTGCCAAAATTAAAGCCAACTTGGACTCATGGGACTCATGCAACAAGCAAGGCATCTCCACGGATGAGTGTGAGAAATCAACCGAAGAAAGAAGCATGAAGGAGATTTTAGAGTCTAAACATGAGGACAAGGAGATGGGGTATGTCTTGCAACAAGTGGAGGAGGGAGAGATTGTTGAAGAAGAAGAAGTGGTTGAAGAGCTAGGAGAAGTTGAACAAGAGGTGAATTCCAAGTTTGGGAACACTTCCACACCAAATGACATTGTTGACGATTTTGTGGAAGTTGTTGAACCTTCTTCCAATGAGCTTGAATTTGGTGTTGAGGAGGATAATGCGCAACCTCCTAAGCATATAATGAATGATGAAGAATTGGAAGAAGGTGAGCAAATGGCAAATCTTCCTCTTGAAGATGATCCCACACCAACACATGATCCTTTGGTACTTAAGGAATCTTCCCCTCTTGAAATTGAGGTGGATGTTGAGACAAGTTCCACATGACCTCCAAGTTGTGACATAAAGAGTGGAAAAGAGCTAGAAGAAGTTGGTGAGGAAGTAATTGAATGTGAAGATCATTTTCAAGAGGTGAAGGTTGAAGAAGCTTGCCAAGGGGTGGAGGTATTCAAAGAAGAGCACAAGGGAATGGAACTTACAAGACCATTGGAGACGTCCCTTCCTAAGCCACCATCCTACACAACGTTCAAGTGGGTAAAATCCTTATCTCTAATCTTTACTTTCCCACTTGAATATGGTTTGATTGAAAATGATGGGCAACTTAGAGCTCTTTGTGGGGTTAAGAACAAAAGGAAATTGAGTAGTGGGTGGAAACGCCAATCAAGGTTCCTTATGGTTGGAAACTCAAAGTCTAAGTGCAATGGTTGGTATAGTCCTCAACCAAAAGGGTCTAGGAAGATGCTTTGGTGTTTACTTGAGAATTCGGATCACTTCTCACCCAATTGGAATTGTGATGATCAACTTGAAGATGGGTGTAGAAACAAGATTTGGGATCCGGGTATATATGAGGATCAATTTTGGGAGCCCTTAGCTTGTGAAGGACTCCATCAAGACTTGTTGCAACTCATTGGATATTTTGGAGCACAAAGGAAAACCAAGCATTGGTGGAGGTTCCAAGATGAATTCAAGCACAAACCACCATAACAAGGAGCTTTCCAATTGTCCAACTTAAGGACTTAAACTAAAAGTGCTAGGTGGGAGACACCCCACCATGGTAAACGCTTTCCACTGTCTTTTAGATTTGGTTAATAAGTGATTTGAGTTGTTGTTAGGTAGTTTTCTTCTTTGCAAACTTTTGTTTTAATATTTTGGTTGTTGGTTTGTTTCATTAGATTTGTGTCTTAAGTTTGTAGCTTAGTTGTTGAGTTTATTCAGTAGTTTATCATGTTAAATAAGGTTTTATGGTGTTTGGTTAGCTGTAGGGTGGTTTGGAATGCTTGGTTTGGTGTAAGAACTTGAAAAATTTTGAAAAACAGAGCACCAACCCGGGCGTGCGCGCACCTGGCGCGTACGCGCGCCTCAAGCATTTTCGATCATCCACGCAGACGCGCCATGAATGCGTACGCGTGGATGCAAAGATTCCACCTCCAAGCCAAATTCCAGAGAGTTGTGCCTAACTTGCGCCTACTTTGTGCGCGAGGCATAAACCAACTCGCGCGTGCGCGCACCTGGCGCGTACGCGTCCATAAGCCAATTGCACAATGCACGCGCACGCACGCTATGCGCGTGCGCGCCGATAGCGCCATTTGCACTCCTGGTACATTTTTCAGAGAGTTGTGCCACTTTTGTGCCTATTCTGTGCCTGCCACCCGCGCGTGCGCGCACTTTGCGCGTCCCCGCCGGTAAAAAAAAAAGAGTTTTTTTCCCTTCTTCCATTTTCTTTTGCCCATTGCATTCGTATACTTCCACTCTTTCCATTTTTATTTTGTTTTTATAGCTTATTTTTACCTTATTTTTTTTTTTGAGTTTCTTATTTTAATAATGGTGTTGCATTTCCCTACTCAATTGTTGAGAATTTCTTGCATTATTTTGGTGCCTCTTGACTTGTTTGATATTAGTTAATATGCCTTTGTTTGAATTGCTTTCTCACTCATATGTTGTAGCTACCATGTAGTGGAGAACCTTATTCTTATTTGGCATTAGCCCCCGCCTATGCTCTATTTGCTTTGATATCTTTGTTGTAGGCTTAATTTCCTTTCTTTCTCTTTCCTTTTAGGTTGGCCACCAAGAAGGAAAGGAATGAGAAAGCTTCTAAATGGGGCAACAAACAAGTTCATCCGCACAACCTTTTGAAGGAGCTCATCAATTGTAGCAACCCGTCCACCTTGCTCTTCTTTGCATGCACCGAGGACGGTGCAAATTTTTAAGTGTGGGGAGGTCGTCCGACCGATCTCCATGGGTAACAACTTCATTTTTCAACACCAATTTTTAATTTTTGTCTTTGTTAGATTAGTTGTTGCATTGCATGATAGATTTCATGTTAGTTAGAAGTTGTACATATTTTACCACTTCTTTTTATGTTAGGACTACTTGGTTAGGGTGATGATTTCTTTTCCAAGAAAACTGTTTTTAGGGCACCCTACCAATTTGAAAAAATTTTTTGTGACAAACTTTCTTGAAGAATTTATTTTGGAACATGGTTTTTGAGCTAAGAACACAAGCATGTGAGTTTTGAGCCTAATTGTGTGGTTACATCTTATAACCACTTATGTTCATTCTTGTGTGCATTGTTCTCTTTCTATGATTGTAATCTTTGATTTGTTTGATTCTCTATGTCCATTATTTTGTGTATTCATGCATTTATATGATTGAGGCCATTGTTTCCTTAGCTCACTTACCCAAATAGCCTTACCTCTTATCATCCATTGTTAGCCAATTTGAGCCTATGATTAACACATTTGTTCTTAATTTAGAACATTACAAGCCTTAAAGTGAAAAACAATAAATGTCCTTTATTTGGATCTTTGATTAGCTTAGGCTAGTGTGTGTGTGTATCATTCAAGTGTGGGAAGTCGTGGGACATTGGGTGAATAAAAAGGGTAGTTTTGTGTTTTTGTTGTAAATATTAGGAATTGGGTACATACTCATATATTGATAAAATGTATAGACCTTATGCATTGATGTTCTTGTATATAGTTTAAAAAGAAAAAGAAAAAGAAAAAAAATTAGAAAGAAAAGAAAAAGAAAGGAAAAGAAATAAAAAAGGGACAAAATGCCCCAAAGTAAAGTGAAGCTCAATAAAGATCAATGCATATGAGTTGTAATCAAAAAGAAAATGCATGAGTATGTGAAAAGTGAAAAAATGGGTAGTTAGGATAGCCTAAATTGTATAGGTTGCTATACAGGTTAGGTGGAAAGTTTAAGGTAATCAAAGATTCAAATTTCAAGTCCACTTGACCAAATATACATCCTTACCTTAACCCTAGCCCCATTACAACCTATGAACAAGTCCTCATGATGAATGTATGCATGCACTGAATAATTGTTGATTGTTAGATAAAAAACAAATCATAGAAAGCATGATTAGAAGCGAATTGAGTGATCGACCCTATACACTAAAGCGACTAGAGCGGATACACATCCGGTGAGGGTTCGATGCTCAATTCCTTGTTCTCGGCTTTCATGAGCTTTTCTTCTTGCAAGTCTACTTGTACTTCATTCTTATACTTGAATTGGTAGGATTCATGAGTCGTCATATGACCTTAGCCCTACCCGTTTATACATGCTCTTGGAGGATTAATTTATTTTTAACCAAGTAGGTAGAATCATTTTTGCATTTAGTTGCATTCATATAGTTTAGGTTGCATATAGTTTATTTACATTGAATAAATGTTGATACCCTTTGTTCTCTCTTGATTTTAGCATGAGGACATGCTTAGTTTAAGTGTGGGGAGATTTGATAAACCCCGATTTTGTGGTTTAACTTGTACTTATTTTGGGGGATTTTATCACCTTTTCTCACATCTATTCAATGAAATAGCATGGTTTTGTAATTCTCGCTTGATTTGTGCTTAAATGTGAAAACATACTTTTTAGAGCCTAAAATTGATGATTTTAATCCACTTTAATTCCATTCGATGCCTTGATGTGTTTGTTGAGTAATTTCAGGTTTATAAGGCAAGTATTGGATGGAAGAAGTGAGGAGAAAAGCATGCAAAGTGGGAGAACTCATGAAGAAATGAAGGAACCGTAAAGCTGTCAAGTCCGACCTCCTGGCACTCAATCGACCATAACTTGAGCTACAGAGGTCCAAATAAAGCGGTTCTAGTTGCGTTGGAAAGCTAACATCCGGGGCTTAGAAATGATATAAAATTTGCCATATGTTGCTTCGGGTATAGGGGCGCGCACGCGCACATTGTGCGCGCGCGTCGATGCTGCTCGGCCCACTAAAGATGAAATCGCCCCCAGCGATTTCTGAAGCACTTTGGGCCCAACCCAACTCATTTCTGATGCTATTCAAGCCAAGGATTGAAGGGGAGTCAACACAAGTAGTCATAGTTTTAGTTTTCATCATGTTTTAGGGTAGAATTCTAGAGAGAGAAGCTCTCTCATCTCTCTAGAATTTAGGGTAGTTTAGATTTAATTTTCTTAAATCCAACTTTTAATTCTTGTTTTGATTTAGCTTTCCTTTTAATTTCTTGTTGCTACTACTCTAATCTTCTTAGTTTCTCTTGTTCATTTCCTTTATTTTGTTACTTTTATGTTGATGAACCCTTGTTGGATTTCCATTTACTTTTAATGCAATTTAATGTTTGATGTCTTTTTATTGATGAATTGAGTTGTTGATTTACTTTTCTTGCAAATTATACTTGGTAGATTTTATTATTCTTGCACTTTTATTATGCTTTCCTTTTATGCCTTCCAAGTGTTTGATAAAATGCTTGGAAGGATGTAGAGTAGATTTTGAGCATTCTTGGCTTGGAAAGAGTGATTGGGTAATCTTGAGTCATGAAAACCTAACTTATGTTGGTGATCTAGAGTTGTTAGCTAGTATTGTTTCCATTGACGCTAACCTTTTGCTAATTAAATTAGTGAGTTGATTAGGACTTTTGGAATATTGTTTCCATTGACGCTAATCTTTTGCTATTTTAATTAGTAAGTTGGTTAGGACTTTTGGATTGAGATTAGCTAGTCTCGTTAGACTTTCTCCCTATTTGTTGGAGATGACGTAATGAGATAAATTCTTGTTTATATTTGTGACATGATTAATTAGTCTTGTTTGACATTCTCCCGATGTGTGAGTTAACTAAATAAGATGAATTAATCATGCATGACTAGGATAGAAAGCCTATGATCTCAATCCATTGCCATGAATGTCTCTCTTTATTACTTGCTTTCTTTAATTGCTCTCTTTACTTTTCTTGCCATTTATTTTCTTGTCCTCTTATCAATCAAACCCCCCCTTGCATCTTCATAGCCAATAATTGACCACTTCATTGTAACTCTTTGTGAGACGACCCGGAGTCTAAATACTTCGGTTATTTTTCATTGGGGTTTGTTACTTGTGACAACCTAAATTTTTGCATGAAAGGATTATTGATTGGTTTGGAAACTATACTTTACAACGAGACTTCATTAGTTAAATTCTAAACCGTCAAAAGTCCGATCATCACCACCATCAATCTAGCTTATACCACGAAGATTCTGATTAAGAGATCCAAGAGATAATCATCCAATCTAAGGTGGAACGGAAGTGGTTGTCAGGCACGCGTTCGTGGGGGAATGATGATGATTGTCACGTTCATCACATTCATGTTGAAGTGCGAATGAATATCTTAGAAGCGGAATAAGTTGAATTGAATAGAAAAACAGTAGTACTTTGCATTAATTCATGAGGAACAGCAGAGCTCCACACCTTAATCTATGGAGTGTAGAAACTCTACCGTTGAAAATACATAAGTGATGAAGGTCTAGGCATGGCCGAGAGGCCAGCCCCCTAAATGTGATCAATAGTCTCCTAAGATGAACAATAGATTAAAACTGAGACCAAAGATCTCTAATACAATAGTAAAAAGTCCTATTTATACTAAACTAGCTACTAGGGTTTACAGAAGTAAGTAATTGATGCATAAATCCACTTCCGGGGCCCACTTGGTGTGTGCTTGGGCTGAGCTTGAATGTTACACGTGCAGAGGCTCTTTCTAGAGTTGAACGCCAGGTTGTAACGTGTTTCTGGCGTTCAACTCTGGTTCGTGACGTGTTTCTGGCGTTTAACTCCAGACTGCAGCGTAGAACTGGTGTTCAACGCCCTTTTGCGTCATCTAAACGCGACCAAAGTATGGATTATTATATATTGCTGGAAAGCCCTGGATGTCTACTTTCCAAAGAAATTGGAAGCGCGCCATTTTGAGTTCTGTAGCTCCCAAAAATCCACTTTGAGTGCAGGGAGGTCAGAATCGAACAGCATCAACAGTCCTTCTTCAACCTCTGAATTTGATTTTTGCTCAAGTTCCTCAATTTCAGCCAGAAAATACCTGAAATCACAGAAAAATACACAAACTCATAGTAAAGTCTAGAAATGTAAATTTAACATAAAAACTAATGAAAACATCCCTAAAAGTAACTAGATCCTACTAAAAACATACTAAAAACAATGCCAAAAAGCGTATAAATTATCCGCTCATCAAAGGAGGATATAATCAAGCAATGCATAATAGAGCCAAAAAGGTAAACAGATACTCAATTGAGGAAAGACATGTATAAGACAGCCAAATGCTCAAAAAGAGTGTATTTCCCACAATCAAGCAACCTAAGTAACATAAAAGAGAATAAACAACAAGGGAAGGATATATATGACTTAGGTGTACAATGGAAGTGAATTGATCCAAAACTTTGTTATTGTCTTAGTGTATTCAAAGTATAAGATTCAATCAAAACTCAGCACTAAGAGAATAACTAGTTTGACAATGAGAAGTTTGCTTATTCATGTTGAAAAGTGGAAGACAATCAAACACATACAGCCCTTTAATAATTACATGAATATTGTATTTCATCATTTATTAAATGGCTCAGATTATAAACGTGAATGTTCTTGACTAATAATTTTTTAATATTTGTTTTCATATACTGCATTATTTTTTTTACAGACATAAAGTACTTTAAACCATCTCGAAACAAAGCGAGCATCAATTAATCAGCAAAGAAGAATCAACTCTATTAACTCAACAAATACAGATCCCTGTTAACGCAACACAAAAACAGATCCTTGCTAACTAACAAAATTAACAACAAACTCTATTAACTCAGCAATTTTTAACAACAATCAAAATTTAACTCACATTTAACAACGAGCAGCATCATATTTATCTCAAAACTCAGAAAATCATAAAACAATTAACTCAAAAAAAGATTCACATAATAGTGAACCAGTGGTAGAGAGAATGATTTTAACAAGGGAGACCGGCCAAGGAGAGAACCTACCACTGCAACACCGAGGAGAACAACACTACAATGACTCCAAAAAGACAACGACGATGGAGAAACATTGAGCGTCGGTGATGAAACAATCCTCACATCTGTTCTCTGTACAGCGACGCCGACCTGGCAAATGGAGGCTCCGTGGGGGCAATTCCCAAATCGACTGCACCTCTTGGGCGACGAGAGTAGCTCAGCGATGGAGAAGGTATAGAGTCAGCGGTGCTAGGGTTCAGGTGAAGTCTCCCTTCTCTGGTGTAGATGATAAGTGAGACTGAGAATAGGTGAGAAGTGAGAAACGTGTTATTCTTTTTGTTTTCGGTCTTTTGAGAGAGACCTTCTTCACCCCTTTTTTCATCAACACTAAATTTTATTTTTTGGTCACAGAATAAAATCTTTTCAAACTTCTTTTTTGTTCTTTAAAAATATTTCTTGTGGACAATTTGAGTTGGGTATGGGTTTTATAGGCAAATATATCTTAATATATATGGAAAACAAAAAAAATCATCCACTCAAGCCTCTTAACCTAACCTAATAAAAAGTCCTCAGCTATAAAAGCCCAAAAACAAAAGAAAATTATACACAAATAAAACAGATTACTTTTTCATTTACACCCTAATGACAGTTAAATGAAGAGAGAACTTCTGTAGCGTTTCTGTCGCTGTCAACATGCATGATGCAAGGGTATCTTGTTACACTTCTCCCTCACACACGTGTTTCATTGTGAACTCTTCCACATAGGATCCACACATATGGATAATATATTGAATCCACACCATAGAACTTTCCATTAATTAAAATAACCTGAATATGCTATGTTAGTATGTTCTACTACTGACAATCGTAGGATTGGCTATTGAATTTTGTCTTAGCGTAAAATTACGTATGGCAGGAAATTTAAATAAAATTAATGAACGCAAACAAAATTTTTGGGGCAACCAAATTCTTATAACTTAATCTAACAACATTAATTTAGCAAGGGGTTAAAGTGATTAGGAAGAACTCACGTATTTAGTTAGCACCAAGTTAATTATTTAATTAACCGTGTTTCTGGTGATCTGGTGAGGGAATTGATGAGCGGATAATTTCTACCCTATTTGGCATTGTTTTTACATAGTTTTTAGTATGTTTTAGTTATATTTTATTTTATTTTTATCAGTTTTTATGCAAAATCTACATTTCTGGATTTTACTATGAGTTTGTGTATTTTTCTGTAATTTCAGGTATTTTCTGGCTGAAATTGAGGGACCTGAGCAAAAATCTGATTCAGAGGCGGAGAAAGGACTGCAGATGCTGTTGGATTCTGACCCTCCTGCACTCGAAGTAGATTTTCTACAGCTACAAAAGTCCAGTAGGCTCGCTCTCAATTGCATTGGAAAGTAGACATCTTGGGCTTTCCAGCAATGTATAATAGTCCATACTTTGCCTGAGATTTGATGGGCCAAAATGGCGTTCAAACGCCCACTAGAGACCTTTTTCTAGAGTAAAACGCCGGAACTGGCACTAGAACTGGAGTTAAACACCCAAACTGGCACCCAAGCTGGCGTTTAACTCCAAGAATGGCCTATGCACGTAAAGCTCAATGCTCAGCCCAAGCACACACCAAGTGGGCCCCAGAAGTGGATTTCTGTACTATCTGCACTTAGTTACTCATTTTCTGTAAACCTAGGTTACTAGTTTAGTATAAATAGCACTTTTTACTATTGTATTAGGGGATATCTTTAGATACTTCATCATCATATGTTACGTTTTGGAGGCTGGCCATTCGGCCATACCTAGAACTTTTTCTCTTATGTATTTTCTACGGTGGAGTTTTTACACCTCATAGATTAAGGTGCGGAGCTCTGCTGTTCTTCATGAATTAATGCAAGTACTATTGTTTCTCTTTCAATTCATGCTTACTTCTTCTCCAAGATATACTCTCGTATTTAATTCAGTTAAGTCAGAATGAAGGGGTGACCCGTGACAATCACCCACTATCTTCGTTACTCGCTTAGCCAAGATCCGCGTGCCTGACAACCACAAGCGGTCTACATGATGTTCAACGTAGTCATTGGATGACAGCCGGAGTATATTCTCTTGGGTCTCTAATCCACGGACCGAGTCCATTAGATTAGCATCTTCGTGGTATAGGCTAGAACCAATTGGCAGCATTCTTGAGATCCGGAAAGTCTAAACCTTGTCTGTGGTATTCCGAGTAGGATCTGGGAAGGGATGACTGTGACGAGCTTCAAACTCGCGAATGTTGGGTGCAGTGACAGTGTGCAAAAGGATAGAGAGATCATATTTCGACGCTAGTGAGAACCGACAGATGATTAGCCGTGCGGTAGCTGTACCTGGTATTTTTCATCCGAGACGAGAAATCCGACAGTTGATTAGCCGTGCAGAAATCGTACCTGGTATTTTTCATCCGAGAGGATCATACAGCTTGCCATGGAAGGGAGCACGCTTGGTTGGAAGAAGACAATAGGAAAGCAGAGGTTCAGAAGCAACAAAGCATCTCCAAACGCTTATCTGAAATTCCCACCAATGAATTACATAAGTATCTCTATTTTATTTTATGTTTTATTTATCTTTTAATTATCAAAACCTCATAACCATTTGAATCTGCCTGACTAAGATTTACAAGATGACCATAGCTTGCTTCAAGCCGACAATCTCTGTGGGATCGACCCTTACTCACGTAAGGTATTACTTGGACGACCCAGTGCACTTGCTGGTTAGTTGTGCGGAGTTGTGGAAAGTGTGATCACAATTTTGTGCACCAAGTTTTTGGCGTAGTTGTCGGGGATTGTTCAAGTTTGGACAACTGACGGTTCATCTTGTTGCTTAGATTAGGTAATTTTATTTTATGTTTAAGCTTTTTATTTTATTTTCGAAAAAAAAAAACAAAAAACTTTTTGTTTTCGAAAAATTCATAAAAATTTTTAAGAATGAATTCTAGAGCTTCTTGAGATATGTTGAAGCCTGGCTACCTGTTAAGCCATGTCTAATCTTTTGGACCGAGGTTTCCACTTTCCATTGTAGAAAGGACATGTCTGTATTTGTTATGCTAAAGCTTGGCTAGCCATTTGGCCATGTCTAATTGTTTTGGACCGAAGCTTTAGACTAACATTGCATGAATCTTGGAATTCTTATTAAAAATTTTGAATTTCTTTATTTTCTTTTTCCAAAATAATTTCGAAAAATATGCAAAATTTTATTAAAATCATAAAAACCAAAAAAATTTTATGTTTCTTGTTTGAGTATTGTGTCAAATTATAAGTTTGGTGTCAATTGCATGTTTTTAATTTTTCTTGAATTTTCGAAAATTCATCATGTGTTCTTCTTTGATCTTCAAGTTGTTCTTGATGATTTTCCTTGTTTGATCTTTAATTTTTCTTGTTTTGTGTATTTTCTTATTTTTCATATGCATTTTCGAATTCATAGTGTCTAAACACTAAAAATTTCTAAGTTTGGTGTCTTGCATGTCTTTCTTTTCTTAAAAAATTTTCAAAAATATGTTCTTGATGTTCATCATGATCTTCAAAAGTATTCTTGGTGTTCATCTTGACATTCAAAGTGTTCTTGCATGCATTATTTGTTTTAATCTTAAATTCTTATGTCTTGTGTCATTTTGTTGTTTTTCTCTTTCTTCATTAATTCAAAAAAAATAAAAAATAATATCTTTCGCTTATTTTACTCATAAATTTCGAAATTTTGGGTTGACTTAGTAAATAATTTTTAAAATTTAGTTGTTTCTTATTAGTCAAGTCAAAAATTTTAATTTAAAAACTTTATCTTTTCAAATCTTTTTCAAAAATTAAATCTTTTTCATTTTTCTTTCATGTTTTTCAAAAATTCTTCAAAATAAATTTTTCAAAATCTTTTTCTTAATCTATTTCATATTTTCAAAAATCATTGCTAACAATTAATGTTTTGATTCAAAAATTTCATGTTTGTTACTTTCCTATTAAGAAAGGTTCAATCTTTAAATTCTAGAATCATATCTTTTAGCTTCTTGTTAGTCAAGTCATCAACTTTAAATTTCAAAATCAAATCTTTTTAAATTTCTCTTTCAAATCTTTTTCTAACTTCTTATCTTTTCAAAATTTATTTTCAAATCTTTTTCAATTAACCACTTGACTTGTTTGTTTTAATTTTAAAAAGTTTACTATTTCTTATCTTTTTTAAAACCACCTAACTACTTTTCCACTTCTAATTTTTGAAAATCACTAACCACTTTTTCAAAATTCTTTTTAATTAACTAATTGTTTTAAATTCTAATTTTATTTTATTTCTTTTCTTAAATTTCGAATTCTAACTCATAATTAAAATAAAAACAAAAATATTTTTCTTTTATTTTAATTAATATTTGAATACTCTCTCTATCTCTCATCTCTTTCTATTTATTTATTTATTTACTAACACTTCTCTTCATCTAATAATTCGAACCCTCTCTCTCTGTGTTCGAATTTCTCTCTCTACCTCATTCTTCTATTCTTCCATTCTTCTACTCACATAAAGGAATCTCTATATTGTGACATAGAGGATTCCTCTTCTCTCTTTGTTCTCTTCTTTTTCATATGAGCAAGAACAAGGATAAGAACATTCTTGTTGAAGCTGATCCTGAACCTGAAAGGACTCTGAAGAGGAAGCTAAGAGAAGTTAAAGCACAACACTCTGGAGAGGACCTTACAGAAATTTTTGAAAAAGTAGAAGACATGGCACCTGAACCCAACAACAATGGTGGAGATGCAAGGAAGATGCTTGGTGACTTTACTGCACCAACTTCTGACTTCTATGGAAGAAGCATCTCAATTTCTACAATTGGATCAAATAACTTTGAGCTTAAGCCTCAATTAGTTTCTCTAATGCAACAGAATTGCAAGTTTCATGGACTTCCATTGGAAGATCCTCATCAGTTCTTAGCTGAATTCTTGCAAATCTGCGACACTGTTAAGACCAATGGGGTTAATCGCGAGGTCTACAGACTTATGCTTTTTCCCTTTGCTGTAAGAGACAGAGCTAGGATATGGTTGGACTCACAACCTAAAGAAAGCCTGAACTCTTGGGAAAAGTTGGTCAATGCTTTCTTGGCCAAATTCTTTCCACCTCAAAAGTTGAGCAAGCTTAGAGTGGAAGTCCAAACCTTCAGACAGAAGGAAGGTAAATCCCTCTATGAAGCTTGGGAAAGATACAAGCAATTGATCAGAAGGTGTCCTTCTAACATGCTTTCAGAATGGAGCATCTTATGTATATTCTATGATGGTCTGTCTGAATTGTCCAAGATGTCATTGGACCACTCTGCTGGTGGATCTCTTCATCTGAAGAAAACACCTGCAGAATCCCAAGAACTTATTGAAATGGTTGTAAATAACCAGTTCATGTATACTTCTGAAAGAAATCCTGTGAATAGTGGGATGACTCAGAAGAAAGGAGTTCTTGAGATTGATACTCAGAATGCCATATTGACTCAGCAAGTCAATATGATTTCTCAGAATCTGACTGGATTGCAAGCTGCATCCGGCAGTACTAAAGAAGCCTCCTCTGAAGGAGAAGCTTATGACCCTGAGAATCCTGGAATGGAGGAAGTGAATTACATGGGAGAATCCTATGGAAACACTTACAATCCTTCATGAAAGAATCATCCTAATTTCTCATGGAAGGATCAGCAGAAGCCTAATCAAGGTTTCAATAATAATAATGGTGTGAGAAATAGGTTTGGCAATAGCAAGCCTTTTCCATCATCTTCTGGGCAACAGACAGAGAATTCTAAGCAGAGCCTCTCTGACTTAGCAACCCTAGTCTCTGATCTATCTAAGACCACTCTCAGTTTTATGACTGAAACAAGGTCCTGCATTAGAAATTTGGAGGCACAAGTGGGTCAGCTAAGTAAAAGAGTTACTGAAACTCCTCATAGTACTCTCCCAAGCAATACAGAAGAGAATCCCAAAAAAGCGTGCAAGGCCATAAATATACCCAAAGTGGCCGAACCTATAAAAGAGGAAGAGGCAGTGATTTTGAGTGAGGAAGACCTCAATGGATGTCCACTGACCACCAAGGAATTCCCTCTTGAGGAACCAAAGGAATCTGAGGCTCATACAGAGACTATAGAGATTCCACCGAACTTACTGTTACCATTCATGATCTCTGATGAGTAT
Source organism: Arachis ipaensis (assembly GCF_059453495.1). Classification (NCBI taxonomy): domain Eukaryota; kingdom Viridiplantae; phylum Streptophyta; class Magnoliopsida; order Fabales; family Fabaceae; genus Arachis; species Arachis ipaensis. Next base: position 115,200,087 of record NC_142444.1, on the reverse strand, counting down.
TCTTCCTCTGAAGAAGATGAAGATATTGTTGAAGAGCAAGTAGCTCAGTATCTAGGAGCAATCATGAAGCTGAATGCCAAGTTATTTGGTAATGAGACTTGGGAGGATGAACCTCCATTGCTCATCAATAAACTGAATGCCTTGGTTCAACTGAAATTACCTCAGAAGAAACCGGATCCCGAAAAATTCTTAATACCTTGTACCATAGGCACCATGACCTTTGAGAATGCTCTGTGTGACCTTGGTTCAAGTATAAACCTCATGCCACTCTCTGTAATGGAGAAACTAGGGATCTTTGAGGTACAAGCTACAAGAATCTCATTAGAGGTGGCAGAAAAATCAATGAAACATGCTTATGGACTTGTAGAGGATGCCTTAGTGAAGGTTAAAGGCCTGTACATCCCTGGTGACTTCATAATCCTAGACACTGGGAAGGATGAGGATGAATCCATCATCCTTGGAAGACCCTTTCTAGCCACAGCAAGGGCTTTGATTGATGTGGACAGAGGAGAGTTAGTCCTTGAATTGAATGAGGACTACCTTGTGTTTAAGGCTCAAGGATCTTCTTCTGTAACCATGGAGAGAAAGCATGAAAAGCTTCTCTCAATACAAAGTCAAACAGAGCCCCCCACGCTCAACTTCTAAGTTTAGTGTTGAGAGGCCACCATTAAGCTCTGAGTCTCTGTGAAGCTCTCTAAGAGCTCACTGTCAAGCTATTGACATTAAAGAAGTGCTTATTGGGAGGCAACCCAATGTTATTTAATTATATTTATTTTTATAGACATTTGTTTTCCATTGTCATGTTACGTTTCCTTTAGGTAGATGATCATGTAAAGTCACAAAAACAGCTGCAAAATTAAAGCGGAATAAAAAATAGCATAAAAAATAGCACACCTTGGAGGACAAGCTTACTGGCATTTAAACGCCAGTAAGGATAGTAGAATGGGCGTTTAACGCCCAGTCTGGCAGCATTCTGGGCGTTAAACGCCAGAATTAGCAGACAGACTGGCTTTTAATGCCAGAAATGGGTGTCTGGTGTATAGCTGGCGTTAAACGCCAGAATTGGCAGACAGACTGGCGTTTAACGCCAGAAAAGGGTGTCTGATGGGCGTTAAATGCCAGAAAAGGGTATCAGCCTGGTGTTTAACGCCAGAAAAGGTAGCAGAGTTGACGTTAAACGCCAGAAATGGCACACAGAGGGCGTTTAAACGCCAAAAAGGTGCAGAGAGCAGAATTCCTTGACACCTCAGGATCTGTGGGCCCCACAGGATGCCCTCCTACCCCAACTCACTCTCTCTCCTCTTCACACCTCTCCATAACACTCTTTCCCAAATACCCTTGATCAATCACATCAATACCTCTTCCCCAAATACCATTCACCTATCAAATCCTACCCTCTTCTCCATAATCTCTTCACCACTCACATCCATCCATCATAAAACCCCACCTACCTCACCATTCAAATTCAAAACATTTCCCTCCCAAATCCAAACCCCTCATACACGAATTCCCTCTCTCTCTTACCCTATAAATATCCTTCCTTACCTCCTTCAATTTCACACATCATAAACACTTCAACTCCCCTTGGCTGAATCCAACACACCTCTCCATTTCCTCTATTTCTTTTTCTTCTCCTCCCTTCTTTCTTCTTTTGCTCGAGGACGAGCAAACCTTTTAAGTTTGGTGTGGGAAAAAGCTCTGCTTTTTGTTTTTCCATAACCATTAATGGCACCTAAGGCCAGAGAAACCTCTAGAAAGCAGAAAGGGAAGGCAATTGCTTCCACCTCCGAGTCATGGGAGATGGAGAGATTCATCTCAAAGGTCCATCAAGACCACTTCTATGAAGTTGTGGCCAAGAAAAGGGTGATTCCGGAAGTCCCCTTCATGCTAAAAAAGAGTGAATATCCGGAGATCTGACATGAGGTTCGAAGAAGAGGTTGGGAAGCTCTCACCAACCCCATCCAACAAGTCAGAATCTTAATGGTTCAAGAGTTCTATGCTAATGCATGGATCACTAAGAACCATGATCAAAGTGTGAACCCGAACCCAAAGAATTGGCTCACAATGGTTCGGGGGAAATACTTGGATTTCAGTCCAAAAACTGTAAGGTTGGCATTCAACTTGCCAATAATGAGAGGAAATCCTCATCCTTTCACTAGAAGGGTCAACTTTGATCAAAGGTTGGACCAAGTCCTCATGGACATCTGTGTGGAAGGAGCTCAATGGAAGAGAGACTCCAAAGGCAAGCCGGTTCAACTGAGAAGGCTTGACCTCAAACCCGTGGCTAGAGGATGGTTGGAGATCATCCAACGCTTTATCATTCCTACTAGCAACCGATCTGAAGTTATAGTAGACCGGGATATCATGATCCATAGTATCATGAATGGAGAGGAAGTGGATATTCATGATATCATACCTCTAGAACTATACAAGGTGGCGGACAAGCCCTCCACTTTGGCAAGGTTAGCCTTCCCTCATCTCATCTGTAACCTATGCAATTCAGCTGGAATTGTTATAGAGGAAGACATCCTCATTGAAGAGGACAAACCCATCACTAAAAAGAGGATGGAGCAAATAAGAGAGCCCACTCATGGACCTCAACGAGAGCATGAGGAGATTCCTCATCAAGAAATCCCTGAGATGCCTCAAGGGATGCATTTCCCTCCACACAACTATTGGGAACAACTCAACACCTCTTTAGGAGATTTGTGTTCTAACATGGAGCAACTAAGGATGGAGCACCAAGAGCACTCTATTATCCTCCATGAAATCAGAGAGGACCAAAGAGCCATGTGGGAGGAGCAAAAAAGGCAAGGAAGAGATATTGAGGAGCTAAAGCACTCCATAGGATCTTCAAGAGGAAGAACTAGCCACCGTCACTAAGGTGGACCCGTTCTTTAATTTCCTTGTTCTTATTTTTTTGTTTTTCGTTTCTATGCTTTCTATTTTGTCTATGTTTTTGTCTTTATTACATGATCATTAGTGTTTAGTGTCTATGTCTTAAAGCTATGAATGTCCTATGAATCCTTCACCTTTCTTAAATGAAAAATATTTTCTGAAAAAGAAAAAGAAGTACATGAGTTTTGAATTCTATGTTGGAATTAGTTTAATTATTTTGATGTGGTGGCAATACTTTTTGTTTTCTGAATGAATGCTTGAACATTACATATTTTTTATGGTGAAGTTTATGAATGTTAAAATTGTTGGCTCTTGAAAGAATAATGAAGAAAGAGAAATGTTATTGATAATCTGAAAAATCATAAAATTGATTCTTGAAGCAAGAAAAGGTAGTGAAAAACACAAAGCTTGTGAAAAAAAGGCAAAAAATAAAGAGAAAAAGAGAAAGAAAAAGAAAAAGCAAGCAAAAAAAGTCAATAGCCCTTTAAACTAAAAGGCAAGGGTAAAAAGGATCCAAGGCTTTGAGCATTAATGGATAGGAGGGCCCAAAGGAATAAAATCCTGGCCTAAGCGGCTGAATCAAGCTATCCCTAACCATGTGCTTATGGCGTGAAGGTGTCAAGTGAAAAGCTTGAGACTGAGCGGTTAAAGTCGTGGTCCAAAGCAAAAAGAGTGTGCTTAAGAGCTCTGGGCACCTCTAACTGGGGACTCTAGCAAAGCCGAGTCACAATCTGAAAAGGTTCACCCAGTTATGTGTCTGTGGTACTTATGTATCCGGTGGTAATACTGGAAAACAAAGTGCTTAAGGTCACGGCCAAGACTCATAAAGTAGCTGTGTTCAAGAATCAACATACTGAACTAGGAGAATCATTAACACTATCTAAATTCTGAGTTCCTATGGATGCCAATCATTCTGAACTTCAAAGGATAAAGTGAGATGCCAAAACTATTCAGCGGATTTATTGTATTTTCATTGATATTTTGGAATTTATTGTATTTTCTCTTCTTTTTATCCTATTTTGTTTTTAGTTGCTTGGGGACAAGCAACAATTTAAGTTTGGTGTTGTGATGAGCGGATAATTTATACCCTTTTTGGCATTGTTTTTACATAGTTTTTAGTATGTTTTAGTTACTTTTTATTATATTTTTATCAGTTTTTATGCAAAAATCATATTTTTGAACTTCACTATGAGTTTGTGTGTTTTTCTGTAATTTCAGGTATTTTCTAGCTGAAATTGAGGGACCTGAGCAAAAATCTGATTCAGAGGCTGAGAAAGGATTGTAGATGCTGTTGGATTCTGACCCTTCTACACTCTAAGTGGATGTTCTGGAGCTACAGAAGCCCAATTGGCGCGCTCTGAATTACGTTGGCAATTAGACATCTTGGGATTTCCAGCAATGTATAATAGTCTATACTTTTTCCAAGATTTGATGGGCCAAACTGGCATTCAAACGCCTACTAGAGACCCTTTTCTGGAGTAAAACGCCGGAACTGGCACCAGAACTGGAGTTAAATGTCCAAACTGGCACCCAAGCTGGCATTTATCTCCAAGAATGGCCTATGCACGTAAAGCTCAATGCTCAGCCCAAGCACACACCAAGTGGGCCCCGGAAGTAGATTTCTGCACTATCTGCACTTAGTTACTCATTTTCTGTAAACCTAGGTTACTAGTTTAGTATAAATAGTACTTTTTACTATTGTATTAGGGGTGATCTTTAGATACTTCATCATCATATGTTACATTTTGGAGGCTGGCGATTCGGCCATGCCTAGACCTTTTTCTCTTATGTATTTTTTACGGTGGAGTTTCTACACCTCATAGATTAAGGTGCGGAGCTCTGCTGTTCTTCATGAATTAATGCAAGTACTATTGTTTCTCTTTCAATTCACATTTACTTCTTCTCCAAGATATACTCTCGTACTTAATTCAGTTAAGTCAGAATGAAGGGGTGACCCGTGACAATCACCCACTATCTTCGTTACACGCTTAGCCAAGATCCGCTTGCCTGACAACCACAAGCGGTCTACATGATGTTCAACGTAGTCGTTGGACGATAGTCGAAGTATATTCTCTTGGGTCTCTAATCCACGGACCGAGTCCGTGAGATTAGGATCTTCGTGGTATAGGCTAGAACCAATTGGCAGCATTCCTGAGATCCGGAAAGTCTAAACCTTGTCTGGGGTATTCCGAGTAGGATCTAGGAAGGGATGACTATGACGAGTTTCAAACTCGCGAATGTTGGGCGCAGTGACAGTGTGAAAAGGGATAGAGAGATCCTATTCCGACGCTAGTGAGAACCAACAGATGATTAGCCGTGCGGTAGCTGTACCTGTATTTTTCATCCGAGACGAGAAATCCGACAGTTGATTAGCCGTGCAGAAACCGTACCTGGTATTTTTCATCCGAGAGGATCATACTGCCTGCCATGGAAGGGAGCACGCTTGGTTGGAAGAAGACAATAGGAAAGCAGAGGTTCAGAAGCAACAAAGCATCTCCAAACGCTTATCTGAAATTCCCACCAATAAATTACATAAGTATCTCTATTTTATTTTATGTTTTATTTATCTTTTAATTATCAAAACCTCATAACTATTTGAATCCGTCTAACTAAGATTTACAAGATGACCATAGCTTGCTTCAAGCTGACAATCTTCGTGGGATCGACCCTTACTCACGTAAGGTATTACTTGGACGACCCAGTGCACTTGCTGGTTAGTTGTGCGGAGTTGTGGAAAGTGTGATCACAATTTCGTGCACCAGGAATCTTCTAGATTTTTTCTTTTGAAGAAAGGATCTGATGGTTTGATTGATGGAGGCGCATCTGACGGAGATGATGGCTTTCTCATGATGTGACAATACATTCAAAAGCATGGTTCGCCACACTCAACCTTGTTGAGAGAGTATGTATTTAAAAAGTGAAAGGGTGATTGTGTGATGATTATTAAAACTATATAAGTATTAAATAAATAAATAAAAATAATAGCTATGCCATGTGTAACACCCTAACTATCAAATTGTCACGCTTCCGGCTGCGCCACTCTAATAGCTCGGGTATTACGACAACTCTTAAAATATTTAATACTAAAATATGAGCCTGTTTAAAAAAACATAAACCGTATAACCACTCAAAAGACTTTTTATCTGATAACATACATCCATACTTACAATACAATTCTTATATATATATATATATATATATATATATATATATATATATATATATATACATACATATTAATTTACAAGCATTTCATATCAAAATCCTATCCCTCTTATAAAAACTTGTAAGAATAAAGGCGAGGGAAAAAGTAACTAATACAACACAAACATCGTTTAAATAGAAAAGAAAAGAATAAGCTCTTCCGAACTTCGTCGCCTATAACCTGAAAAAGAGAAGACCTGTAGGGGAGTGAGAACATCGTCATCGTTGGTTCTTACTATGGGATTAGAGAATTACTATAATAGGATATGTGAAAAGAAAACCGTTACAGTGATTAATAACCACCTTATGCATCTTTTCAAAACCAAAGACTTAATATCAAAAATCCAAAATCCTTTCTAAAGGAGGAAACTGTTAATTCTTCAAAAATCCAAAAGCTTTTTTAAAAGTTTTTTCTAGACAATATGAATGACTAAGCTATTCTAAGCATAGGTTCATTAAGTCTATGCTGAACTAGTTTAGTTTTTCATACTTTTCTAAACCAAAAACACAAACCGAACACGGCCTTCGGTCCATCTCATAATCACCCGCACACTTTCGCAACAGCATAACCAGGTTTAAAACACAACATGCAACCTTGGTTACTAACTCCTAATACATCAATATCGCAAGACTTTATTACAAGGAACAGAATAACGTGGGGGTTTTTGAAACATAAATACTCATTGTAACAATGGTGTGCAGAATTAAACTTCGCACAACTGAACCAGCAAGTGCACTGGGTCGTTGATGAGCGGATATTTTATACGCTTTTTGGGGTTAATTTCATATAGTTTTTAGTATGTTTTAGTTAGTTTTTAGTTTATTTTCATAAGTTTCTAGGAAAAATTCATATTTCTGGACTTTACTATGAGTTTGTGTGTTTATCTATAATTTCAGGCATTTTTGGGCTGAAATTGAGGGAGCTGAGCAAAAATCTGATTCAGGCTGAAAAAGGACTGCTGATGTTGTTGGATCCTGACCTCTCTGCACTCGGAATGGAATTTCTGGAGCTACAAGAGTCCAATTGACGCGCTTCCAATTGCGTTGGAAAGTAGACATCCAGGGCTTTCCAGTAATATATAATAGTCCATACTTTGCTCAAGGATAGAGGACGTAAACTGGCGTTCAACGCCAGTTCCATGTTGCAGTCTGGCGTCCAGCGCCAGAAACACGTTACAAGTTGGAGTTCAACGCCAGAAACAGGTTACAGCCTGGCGTTGAACGCCCAAAACAGCCCAGGCACGTGAGAAGCTTTAGTCTCAGCCCCAGCACACACCAAGTGGCCCAGAAGTGGATTTCTGCACTATCTATCATAGTTTACTCATTTTCTGTAAACCTAGGTTACTAGTTTAGTATTTAAACAACTTTTAGAGATTTATTTTGGATCTCATGACATTTTTTTATCTGAATTTTGTACTCTTTGACGGCATGAGTCTCTAAAGCCCATTGTTGGGGGTGAGGAGCTCTGCTGTGTCCTGATGAATTAATACAAGTATTTCTATTTTCTATTCAAACATGCGTGTTCCTATCTAAGATATCCATTCGCACTTCAACATGAATGTGATGAACGTGACAATCATCATCATTCCCCCACGAACGCGTGCCTGACAACCATTTCCGTTCACCGTAGAATGAATGAATATCTCTTGGATCTCTTAATCAGAATTTTCGTGGTATAAGCTAGATTGATGGCAGCATTCAAGAGAATCCGGAAGGTCTAAACCTTGTCTGTGGTATTCCGAGTAGGATTCAGGGATTGAATGACTGTGATGAGCTTCAAACTCGTGAGTGCTGGGCGTCGTGACAGACGCAAAAGGATAGTAAATCCTATTCCGGTACGATTGAGAACCTGCAGATGATTAGCCGTGCGGTGACAGCGCACCTGGACCCTTTTCACTGGAAGGGTGGATGGTAGCCATTGACAACGGTGATCCACCACACAGCTTGCCATAGGAGGACGTGCGTGCGTGAACAAGAAAACAGAGGAAAGCAGAATTTCAGAAGACAAAGCATCTCCAAAACTCCAACATATTCTCCATTACAGCATAATAAGTATTTATTTCATGCCCTTTTATTCCTTGCAATCAAATTTGATAAGTGAATTGTTTTATTGTTTTCCTGACTAAGAGTTACAAGGTAACTATAGATTGCTTCAAGCCAACAATCTCCGTAGGATCGACCCTTACTCACGTAAGGTATTACTTGGACGACCCAGTGCACTTGCTGGTTAGTTGTGCGAATTTGTGAAGAATTGTGATTTTCAATTTCGTGCACCAAGTTTTTGGCGCCGTTGCCGGGGATTGTTTGAGTTTGAACAACTAACGGTGAATCCTGTTGCTTAGATTAGGAAAATTTTGTCTTTTGGGTCAAAGTCTTTTATATTCTTTTAAAAAAATATTTTTTTCTTAGTTATTAAAAATACTTTTTCAAAACAAGTGTTACATTTACTGCCCAATTGGCTAGAGCGTTGGTCTGTGTTCTTGATAATTGGGTACCTTCTTTTTAAAATTCATTTTCAAAAATAATTTTTACATTAAATCTTGTGCCAAGCTTTAAGTTTGGTGTTTTCTTGTTGATTTTTCTTTGGTTTTCGAAAATCTTATTTTGATTTTCTAAAAATTTTAAGTTTGGTGTTCTTTCTTCATGTTCTTGTGTTCTTGTGAATCTTCAAAGTGTTCTTAAGTTTTCCTTGTGTCTTGATCTTAAAATTTTTAAGTTTGGTGTTCCTTGGTGTTTTCCCTCCAAAATTTTCGAAAACAAGGAGCATTAGATCTAAAAATTTTAAATCTTATGCTATCTTATTGTTTTTCTCTCTTCTCTTTGAATTCAAAAATATCTTTTCTCTCTATTTTAAAGCAAATTTTCAAAATTTACCTTTAAAATTCAGATTTTTATTTCAAAATTTAAAACCTTTTTCAAAAATCATCATATCCTTTTCAAAACTTCCTAACCACTTTCTCTCTCCTCATTTTTTTCAAAAATCTTCACCTATTTTTATTTATTTTATTTTAATTTATTTTATTTTTGAAATAAATAAATAAATAAATAAATAAATAAATAAAAATAATTTTTTTATTTTACATCATCTCCCTTTATCCATCATGGATCTAAGTGGAAATAAACAGTCCAGAAGGACTCTGGGGTCATATGCTAACCCCTCTACTGCTTCATATGGGAGTAGTATTTGCATACCCTCCATTGGAGTCAATAGCTTTTAGTTGAATCCTCAGCTCATTATCATGGTGCAGCAAAGCTGCCAGTATTCCGGTCTTCCACAGGAAGAACCTACAGAGTTTCTGGCACAGTTTTTACAAATTACTGACACAGTACATGATAAGGAATTAGATCAGGATGTCTACAGATTATTACTGTTTCCATTTGCTGTAAAAGACCAAGCCAAGAGGTGGTTAAATAACCAACCTAAGGCTAGCATAAAGACATGGAAACAGCTGACAGAGAAATTCCTGAATCAATACTTTCATCCAAAACGGATGACACAGCTAAGGCTGGACATCCAAGGCTTTAAACAAGGAGATAATGAATCTCTTTATGATGCCTGGGAGAGATACAGAGAGATGCTAAGAAAATGCCCCTCTGAAATGTTTTCAGAGTGGGTTCAGTTAGACATCTTCTATTATTGGCTTGCAGAAAGAGCTCAGATGTCTCTAGACTACTCAGCTGGTGGATCTATCCACATGAGAAAGACAATTGAAGAAGCTCAAGAGCTCATTGATACAGTTGCCAGAAATCAGCATCTGTACTTAAGCAGTGACCTTTCCATGAAAGAAGAAGCTAAAACAGTAACTGCTGAACTCAGTCCTGTAGAACAAGCTGCTGAATTCAATCAGCAATTGGACTTTCTAACACAGCAGTTAGCCAAATTCAAAGATAGACTACAAGAGACAAGGATGGCTAATATAAATATGGAAGAACAATTGAAGCAAACAAAACAGCAGCTGTCAAAACAAATAACAGAAGAATGCGAAGCAGTTCAATTAAGAAGTGGGAAAACATTAAATACCCCACCTCAAGGCAGCAGGAAGCCAAGAAATGAGCAAACCACCCAAAATCCATTTGAGGATAGTAAGAGCCTAGGAAAAAATAATTCTGGCGTTAAAACGCCAGAAATTGGGTGGAAGGCTGGCGCTGAACGCCCAGACCATGCTCAGGACTGGCGTTCAACGCCAGAAATAAGCAAGGAACTGGCGTTGAACGCCCAAAAGAAGCACAGTTCTGGCGTTCAGATGCCAGGAACAGATGAGGAATTGGCGTCTAACGTCACTCCAGCTTCTAACTCTGGCACTCAAATGCCAGAGAGGGATCAGACACACACAAGTGCTGATGACAACACCTCTAAAAAGGCTTCTTCATCTATTTCTGTAGGAAATAAACCTGCAGTAACCAAGGTTGAGGAATATAAAGCCAAGATACCTTATCCTCAAAAACTCCGCCAAGAGGAGCAGGATAAGCAATTTGCTCGCTTTGCAGATTATCTCAGGACTCTTGAAATAAAGATTCCGTTTGTAGAAGCACTTGAGCAAATACCTTCTTACGCCAAGTTCATGAAAGAGATCTTGAGTCATAAGAAGGATTAGAGAGATCTTGAATCATATAGTCATGTTAGCTTTGGGTAATTAGGGTTTTTGTGGCGTTAAACTAGTTTTCTGAACTTAACTCTCTACGGAATTGAGTGACCACGAGAGTGGCATTTGATGAAAGATAGGGGAGATTAAATCACTAAGAGATTAGGGTTTAATCACTTATGATTTGCCATGCAATGAATCACTCATTGTTAAAATAGTTGGTAAGATGTTTTAATTTGGAAGGATAAACATTTCCGAGACCTTAACTGTTTTCTCATCATCGTTTTACACCAAACCTTTTATTGCTTTTCTTATTTTTTTGCTTATTATTGTTTATGCATTTTACACCTACAAACAACCTTTACTGTTTGTCTGACTAAGTCCAACAGGATAACCATTGCTTGCTCTGTCCAACAATCCTCGTAGGATCGACCCTCACTCACCTGAGGTATTACTTGAATGACCTGGTGCACTTGCCGATTAAGTTGTGCGAGTTCTAATTTCGTACACCAGTGTCCGCTGAATAAACTAACCCCAATAAACAGTGTATGAATTCACTATTCCCACCGCCTGAGGGAATGCAATTCGTCGAAAATGGAACTTGCAGTTGTGGCCTATATTTTTGGAAAATACTTGCTGAAAATGTTTGGCTATTTATATGGAATGATTTGGATTCTTTGGTTTCCTTCGAAGGTTTCCTATAGTTGCTATGTCAACATAATATTTTCTTTGTTATATAACAGTGAGGTCTTCGTCCTAACTGAGCACTGTCTCGGAGACAGGTGTGCTCTGCACCCCCTCTGTCCTGGAGAACGGGTCATGAACGACGTAAGAACGTTATACAACCTTGATCCCATACTATTTTTTTCCTAACAAAATCCTGAAGCCTTGGTCTAACCCTTGTCTTAATCATGAATAAATCATTTTTTGGTTCATCCCATTTGATAGGTGATCTGCCTAGTTCCCATCATGTGCACCGAGGGCGCTATGTCGGAGTCGGTACTCAAGAGGTGGTGGCTTCCCACCTCTTTCCAGTTGAGGAATGCACACAACATCTCCTTCTAAGCGTTATAAAATTGTTGTATATGATTACTTACCATTGCAAAAAATTGCGGTTATTCCAACAAATTATTGTCCAAACACGCTAGAGTACATCAAGCGCAACTTCATGGACAAGGCAGACAAACTGTTTAAGGTAATGTTCTCCATTTGTCATCATATGTTCAATGGGTCTATATATGACAAACATCATCTTTTATTTAATATTCTCAGGTTTACATTCCCTTCTATATGAATGATCATTGGTACTTGATTATCATTGATTTCTTTAATTGGAAGTTGGTGTATCTTGACTCGCTAAAAGATTCCAAAGTTACAAAGGCCCGCAAGGATAAGATGTTGTATATGGTAAGCGCGAGTGATGTAAAAAATATTTTACTTAAGACTTTTATGTGAAAGAAGTGAATGATGCATTTTGTTAAATTAAAATAGGGCATGTTGTCTTCTAGATGAAACAGGCATTTTTCTTGGAGAACTTGTTATGTAATGAGTTTTTCTACGAAGGAACTCCAAATGAAATGCACAAGCCATCCACTTATGAAATAATGGAGCCGGAGATCGGGCAATAAGCAGACGGATCGTAAGTATTTATTTTTATTATTTTTTTCATTTCTTGCCCAACTACGTGGCCAATAAAAAAGTTTTCCACTGAGATAGAGTACATTTTTTATAACTGCATAGGCACCTGCTAGGATATAAACTGGTGCCTCATGTTCGCTATGTATAGGTAAATTATGTTTAACTTCTAAATTGTCTTTAATCAAATTATAACATTGTTATTTTAATGGATCAAAAGTCTTGTGGTAGGCAGAACAATATTGTATTATATGATGTACATTATTTAAAAGAATTCACATACCTCCTCCTTGGTTGTTTTCTTGTACCGGTATAACACTGGCAATCTTTTTTCACCATTAGACTGATATATCTCGAGCCCATGTTGACTAATGCTATTAACTTCAGTAATGACTGCGGAGTGTGGGTCATCCAGTGGATGATATAGTCCCATCTGTAGAGTAACTACGATCTACTGGTAACTGCATAACCTAGTTGATGTGCCGTCAATTATTTGGCAAGATCACAGTTCCTAATACTCTTTTTATCGTAACATTTGCCATTTTTTTAAGTGGTTAACGAACATACAAGAATGAGGTTAGCGGTAGATATTATATTGGGGAGACACAACCCTATTCGAGTTGAAATCGGTCGGAAGGCCGTAGAAGTTTGAGACAAAAGATGCAGGAGGTCAGCCAGAAAGACTAAGAAGTAGACTGGCCAAGTGGATGTTACTACAAGTCCTACCATATAGGATGTACTCATCCAAGTGGTACCCTTTTTTGTTGCCCAGTGATGGGTTATTTAGACATTATAACAAGAGTTTAAGATGTAAAATGCCCATTTAGATCCAACCAACATGTTTCCAATGATGGGCTGATTGGTTGATATAAAGAGGCCCTTGGTGCACGAAATTGTGATCTCAGGCAACGGTGCCAAAAACTCTGTACGCACGTCTTAATAAATCATTTTTCATTCACAACTTCGATACAACTAACCAGCAAGTGCACTGGGTCGTCTAAGTAATAAAACTTTACGTAAGGGTCGATCCCACAGAGATTGTTGGTATGAAGCAAGCTATGGTCATCTTGTAAATCTCAGTCAGGCGGATAATAATTGATTATGAAGTTTTCGAAAATAAATAATAAATAGACAGAAAATAAAGATAGAAATACCAATGTATATCATTGGTGAGAATTTCAGATAAAGGAATAGAGATGCTTTCGTCCCTCTGAACTTCTACTTTCCTGCTGTCTTCATCCAATCAGTCCTACTCCTTTCCATGGCTGGCTTTATGTAAGAACATCACCATTGTCAATGGCTACTTTTCATCCTCTTTGTGAAAATAGTCCGATGCGCTGTCACTGCATGGCTAATCATCTGGAGGCATCACCGTGGTCAATGGCTGCATCCTATCCTCTTGTGAAAATGGTCCAAATGCTCTGTCACAGCACGGCTAATCATCTGAGGTTCTCGATCATACTGGAATAGGATTCACCCTCCTTTTGCGTTTGTCACTACGCCCAGCACTCGCGAGTTTGAAGTTCGTCACAGTCATTCAATCCCTGAATCCTACTCGGAATACCACAGACAAGGTTTAGACTTTCTGGATTCTCATGAATGCCGCCATCAATCTAGCTTATACCACAAAGATTCTGATTAAGAGATCCAAGAGATAATCATCCAATCTAAGGTGGAACGGAAGTGGTTGTCAGGCACGCGTTCATGGGGGAATGATGATGATTGTCACGTTCATCACATTCATGTTGAAGTGCGAATGAATATCTTAGAAGCGAAATAAGTTGAATTGAATAGAAAAACAGTAGTACTTTGCATTAATTCATGAGGAACAGCAGAGCTCCACACCTTAATCTATGGAGTGTAGAAACTCTACCGTTGAAAATACATAAGTGATGAAGGTCCAGGCATGGCCGAGAGGCCAGCCCCCTAAATGTGATCAATAGTCTCCTAAGATGAACAAAAGATTAAAACTGAGACCAAAGATGTCTAATACAATAGTAAAAAGTCCTATTTATACTAAACTAGCTACTAGGGTTTACAGAAGTAAGTAATTGATGCATTGATGCCAGGACATTTTGGCCAGTTTCACTGACCTTTTCTTTACTGTTTTTTGGGTAGTTTCATGCATTTCCTTAGGAAATAAGCTAGTTTTGGGTAGATATTCACTTACATCTTGATTCAAGTATACATTGTGCACTTTACATGATTTCATGAGGATTTTGCATGAATTTAAGGATAAATTGGATGTTGCATTTCCCATGACTTGGACTAGAACTTTGATGCACTTTATTGCTTGATTTAAGGACAAAGGAAGCAAAGAAGGACCACATTAGTGGCTACGTTAGTTACACTAATGTTAACACTAACGTGGAATGGGAGTAACTTGCAAAGTTAATGAGAAAAGTAATTGCCAATAACGCTCTCGAAGCCATCATTGCCCACGTTAAGAGTCACGTTAACTAAGTTAACGTGAACTCTAACGTGGAAGAAAGGAAATGGAGCCAACGTTAGTGACACTTAACATTATCACTAACGTTGGACCAAGCTCATAAGTGGCCACGTTAGTTGCCACATTAACTTAGTTAACGTGGCTTCTAACATTAAGAAGTAAAGGGGAAGCCAACGTTAGTGACATTCAACATTGTCACTAACGTTGGCCAAGTCACAATAAGCCACGTTAACTCCCACGTTAACCTAGTTAACGTGGAAGCTAACGTGAAGAGACAAAGTGGTCGACAACGTTAGTGACACTAAATATTGTCACGAACGTTGGAAGGAACCAACACTAGCCCCAAGAAGCCAGGTTAACTCCCACGTTAACTAGGTTAACGTGGAAGCTAACGTGAAAAAGGGAGATGATCGCCAAAGTTAGTGACACCTAACATTGTCACTAACGTTGGAATGAGCTCACACAAGCCACTATGAGCCACGTTAACTCCCACGTTAACTTAGTTAACGTGGAAGCTAACGTGGATAAGGGAATGATGAGCCAACGTTAGTGACACTCAACTTTGTCACTAACGTTGGAGATGGCTAGCATGGCCACGTTAGAAGCCACGTTAACCTAGTTAACGTGGACTCTAACGTGAGAATTAGGGGCACATTGGAACGTTAGTGACAATGGTAAGTGTCACTAATGTTCTCGAAGGTTGGCAAGCCTACGTTAAAAGAGCCACGTTAACTAAGTTAACGTGGACTCTAACGTAGGGAAGGGGGAGACTTCTCAACATTATTGGGAAAGTTGAGTCCCAATAACGTGTGCGAAGGACATAGTGGAAACGTTAGTGGCAACGTTTGTGCCACTAACGTTGAAGTTAACGTGGCTCTTAACTTTGGTAAGGAACGTTAGTGAAAAAGGTGATTGTCACTAACGTTCTCGAACCCACATTTTCACTGAATGTTAACACCACTAACTTCCTGAGCTAAAAGTCTCTGCCCACTTCACACTTTCTCTCTGCAAGTAAAACTAAGCCCAATGAAGAAGAAAACTGCTTCAGACTCAAGATCCAAAGGCCCATACCCAAGACTTGAAGAATCAACTAGAAGAACAGAAGAGTAGTATATATAGGAGTAGCTTTGAATTATTTTGGGAGTTGGAAAGTTGGAAATTATAGGGAGCCTCTGGGCATAGAATTACTCTCTGTATTTTACTTTCTCTGCACTTCTAGTTTCATCATGTATTCTCCATCTTTGTTTTCATTTTCCAGAGCTATGAACAACTAAACCCCTTTTATTGGGTTAGGGAGCTCTGTTGTAATTTGATGGATCAAAGCTAGTTTTCATTATTCTTCTTCTATCTTTTCTCTTGATTTTACTTGAAAGCTTTCGATCTTCATCCAATTGGGTAGTTATCTTGGAAAAGAAGCTATTCATACTTGGATCTCTTCTGAACCTTGAAAGAGGAATGAAGAGATCATGCTAGAAATGCTTTCTCATGCTGGACCAAATTGGGTTTGGATGGATATGTGACTATAATCCTCTCAACACTTGATTTGGAAATGCATGTGGTATAATCAGTGACCATACTTCATCTCTTCTCATGAGCAATTGACCAAGGAATTGGCTATTGATCAAGATTTGAGAGATTGAATTACAAGAAATTGTAATTCGATCACTTAAGATTGCCAAGGAGATCAATGAGTGCATTGATTGAGGAAGAGATGAAAATGAAATTGATCCAGAGAATGCAACATCTCCCAAGCCCAATGAACTCCCTATTTCTGATCTTACCCATTCTCTTTAATTTCTGGCATTTACTTTTATGAGCAATTTCCCCATTCCCATTTAAGATTCTGCAATTTACTTTCAGTCATCTACATTCAGCTCTTTATTTCTAGCATTTACTTTTCTGTTATTTACTTTCCCGCCATTTAATTTTCTGCAAATTCTCAATTCAAATTCTGATTCGCTCAACTAGAACATTCCTCTAATTAAAGTTGCTTGATCAATCAATCCCTGTGGGATTTGACCTCACTCTATTGTGAGTTTTTACTTGACGACAAATTTGGTACACTTGCCGAAGGAAATTTGTTATGAGACAAGTTTTTCGTGCATCAAGTTTATGGCGCCATTGCCGGGGATTGATTGTGCATCAACAATGATTAAATTGGAGGATAACTAGATTGAGCATTTTATTTTTGTTTGATTTAATTTTCTGTTTGAGTCATTTACTTTCTGTTTTAGTTAATCTCTTCCTTTCCCCTTACTTTTTCTTTGTTATTTACCATTCATTTCACTAACCCACTAACTGTTTGATATATTGCATCACTCACACTAACAGTAATTCTGACAGATATACTTTCTACACCTATTCTCTTTGCTTGTACTTGTTGGTTGTATGACAGGGAGAAGAAGCGGGACTTCAACTTCCTTTGATTCTGAACCTGAGAGAACCTTCCTTAGACTAAGGAGGGAGGCAAGAGAAAAACGTGTAGTTGGTGCTGAAGAAGAGGAGGAACACTTTGAGGAATACTTTGAACCAAACATGGAAGAAAACATGGAAAACCATCGTGAAGACGAAGCTCACAACCATGGCGGAAGAGGACGAGCAAATCATGCTGGGGAGGATAGAAGAGTTTTAGGCTCTTACATCAATCCAAACCCAGGAAACTGTGGAAGTAGCATTCAAAAGCCAACCATCCATGCCAACAATTTTGAACTGAAGCCACAGCTAATCACCCTTGTTCAGAACAATTGTTCGTTCGGAGGAAGTGTCCAAGAAGACCCCAATCAACATCTAACCACCTTCCTGAGAATATGTGACACAGTGAAGTCTAATGGTGTTCATCCTAACACCTATAGACTGCTCTTATTTCCATTCTCACTCAAGGATAAGGTAGCCAAGTGGCTGGAGTCTTTCCTAAGGGAGAGCTTGACAACCTGGGAGGATGTGGTGAATAAATTCTTAGCAAGATTTTACCCCCCTCAACGAATCAATAGGCTGAGAGCTGAGGTCCAAACTTTCTGGCAACAAGATGGTGAGACTCTATATGAAGCATAGGAGAGGTTTAAAGACCTAACAAGGAGGTGCCCACCAGATATGTTCAATGAATGGGTGCAGCTGCACATTTTCTATGAAGGGTTCTCTTATGAGTCAAAGAAGGCCGTAGACCATTCATCCGGAGGATCTTTGAACAAGAAGAAGACCATTGAGGAAGCCATAGATGTCATTGAAACTGTAGCAGAGAATGACTACTTCTATGCTTCCGAAAGAGGGAACACAAGAGGAGTGATGGAGCTAAACAATGTAGATGCTCTACTGGCCCAAAACAAGCTCATTACCCAGCAGCTAGCTGACCTCACCAAGAAGATGGAGAGGAACCAAGTAGCAGCAATCTCCACTTCATCAACATCCCAAGAAGGAGTGAATAAAGAAGCAGAGGGAAGTTAGGAGCAAGTCAACTACATTGGGAATTCACCTAGGCAAAACCATGATCCATACTCCAAGACCTATAACCCTGGATGGAGGAATCACCCAAACTTTGGGTGGGGAAATCAACAAGACCAAAGCCTTGATCAAAGACGCCCAAATCCCAACAATGCAAGCCACCAACATTTCACATCTAGACCATATCAACACCCCCATAAAAAAACCTCTCCACATCCATATCAAAACCAAAATAACTCACCTCATCCTTCCACCTCTAACCCCGATCTACAATCATTTGACGACAGACTCTCAAGGATTGAGAATCTACTTGAAGGCATAGGCAAGGAGATTCAAGACAACAAGGTGTTCAAGGAGGAAGTGCGAGCCAATTTCAAGAACCAAGGAGACACAATCAAGAGGTTGGAATCTCAAGTGGGGTATCTCTCTGAGCAGATTCCCAAACCCACAGATGGATTCCCAAGTGACACAGAGAAGAATCCAAGAGGTGAAACAAAGAAAGTAAGATGGGAAGATTGCAAGATGGTCACTATAAGTGATAAGGAGACTGAGGACAAGTTAAGCAAGCTGTCAGAACAACCTAAAGATACCTCAGCAGAGAAGGAGGAAAAAGAATACCAAGAACCAGAAATATCAAAACAGGAGCTGCTGAGACTCTATGCACCTTTTCCCCAGCTACTCAATGGTGCTGTGGAGAAGAGAATATACTCAAGATTTCTTGACTTGTTTGCATCTCTGCATGTGAACATACCATTCATCAAGACTATCCAACAAATGCTTGCGTACATCAAGTATATGAAGGAGCTGCTTCCTAGGAAAAGCTCACTCAAGGGAGGCCAAACTATAGTGATGAACAAGGAGTGTAGTGCCCTCATTCAACCATAGTCGCCTACAAAAAGAAAAGATCCAGGGAGTTTTCATGTCCTCTATGCCATAGGAGAAACAATGTTTCATAGAGCACTCTGCGATTTGGGAGCAAGCATCAACTTAATGCCCTTATCCCTGGTGAAGAGGCTGCAGATCAATGAGATATTGCCCACAGATGTAGTCATCAGGCTGGCTGACAAAACTCAAAAACAAGCAATAGGGATGGTGGAAAACGTGTTGTTAAAGGTTAGGAAATACTTTCTTCCCACAGACTTTGTCATCTTGGACATGGAAGAGAGTCACACTCACCCAATCATATTGGGAAGACCATTCCTAGCTACAGCCAGAGCACTCATAGATGTGGAGTGAGGGGATCTAATATTGAGGATCCATGATGAACGACTCAGCTTTAATGTCTTCAAACTCTCGCAAGAAGCAGACCAAGAAAACAAAGAACCAAGCAAAGATCATAATGAGATGCTGACAGAGGAAGCAAACACTGAAGCACAACCAGCCCATCTGGGAAAGCCCTTGGTTGATGAACAAGGAAATAAGCAGTTGTCACAACTCAAGGAAAAGCTGGAGGAACCTAAACTACCAGAGACATATGAAGACAACAACAAAATTTCCTTAGAAGAAGAAGTCACAAAGCAAGGCAACATCAAAAGGGACAAAGAAGAAGGTACCAAGGGGGTGGAGGAACAAGAAGATCCCTACGGAAAACTTCTCTCCAGGGGATAAAGTGATCTCAGCTTACTTCCCAGATATCCCCCCTAATCTCCCTACTGTACCATCTCAGTTACCTAAGGTCTTCACTATCAACAGAGTTCTCTCCTTGGAACATGAAGAGATCATTGATACAACCAATGGATATAAGTCCAAGGCAAGAGGGGAGGACTTGAAGCATTATCAACCTCCCTGATGAAGGAGAAATGTCAAGCTAGTGACGCTAAAGAAGCGCTTCATGGGAGGCAACCCATGTTTTATGAGCTTTTACTAGTGAATAAGTCAATATTCATGAATTTCAACCCAAACTTGACAAACACTTGGTGAAATCCTTATATTGCAGTATATAGTGAAGAACAAGTTTGGTGTTCAAAGCGTGCCAAGAAAGCATGAATACAACTGAGAGCATGCTAGTCTTGGAGCTTTGAATAGAACTTTTCATCACAGTGCTCCAAACTAAGTTTGGTGTCACCCCATGGTGCCACCAATGTGCATATAAGGATACACAGTTAGTTAGTTAGTTGGAGTTCATGAATAAACAATCTAATCTTTTCTTCTTTTTATTATTCTAGCCGTAAATTGTAACTTTTTTTTCTATGATATTATTTGATCTTTATAGGGAAAAGGAGAGGAGCATTGAAGGAGATTGATTGGACAATTAAATGAGAAAGGTTTGGCCACTTCATGAAGAGAAACTACACACTTGTCTCAAGAAGGAATGCATTGGAAAATGTTGCCATGCAACATTGAAGAAAGGAGACTCTTGAAGACCGAACCAATAACCCTCATAAAGTGATGATCCTTGTCCTTTCTCCATGCACAACCCCAACCGTCCATCAAGCAACCATTCCATCAATCCACACCCTCCACTCACTCATAATCTCCCTATATAAATGAGTCCTGGTACATACTTACCCCTCACATTCAAATTCCCACTCTCAACACTTCACACTTTCGACATCCAAAACCCCTTCATCACACCTCGTCTTATCCAACTAAATTTCTCATTTATCCTTACCTTCCAATCCCCTCAAACAGCAACTCAAATTCATGGCATCATTAAGTTCCAAGAGGCAAAAGAGGAAGGAACCAATGGAGAACATTCCTTTCGATGAAAAGAGATTCAAAACTTCCTTCCATGAACGAGAATTTGAGCGGATCAAGCTCAAAAAGATATTGTCCGAGTTAACCTTCCAATTCAATGAAGACGAATGCCCATAGATTCGGGAGAAAATTGAAAAAAGAGGGTGGCAAAGGCTCACTAATCCAGAGGGGAAGATCAATGGAAACCTCATCAAAGAGTTCTACGCAAATGTGGTGAGAGAAGGCAAAACCAGGGCCCCAACCTTCAAAAGTTATGTAAGAGGAAAGGAGGTGGACTTCAGCCCAAATGCTATAACAAGAGCTCTTCACCTGAAATCACCACATTTTGATGAGCCCAGTTATCATGCAAGGATAAGTAAAAGCCAAGACAATGATGAGCTCACTGAGATCGTGACTGACATCTGTGTTATAGCAGCTGACTGGGAGAGGTATGGAGATGGGAGACCCCGGTTCATCAAAAGGGGAGACCTTAGCCCGGAAGCCAAGGGGTGGTTCAAACTCGTGAGGAGGTCTATCCTCCCGGCTACAAATAATTCAGAGGTCAATATTAATCGAGCAACTATGGTACATTGCCTAGTACAAGGTGGAGAAATCAATGTGCATGAACTTATAGCTGAAGGAATTCAAGATTCAGCTGAGAAGCTTGAATCAGGTGCCAGACTTTGGTACCCCAGCACCATTTTCAGATTATGCAAAGAGGCCAAGGTGGTCTTTGAGGATAGCAATCCAGACTGGGTAAACCCTGAGAGGCTAATGACAATCCAGCGTATGGTCTATACTACACCTGCTCAGCAACAAAGAAGGCCACAAATAGGGAAACTAAAAGCAAAAGAAGGAGACCAAGAGGAGTCTCATCAGGAAGAATATCAACAAGAAGAGCATCCTTACCCAGTCGACTTGAATATGAATCACCTTCTAAAAGCCATTGAAGATTTGGGGATGAGACATATGGAAGGACAAGAGCAAATACTAAACCTTCAGTCCAACTGGATGAGCCAACAAGAAGAGTGGCAGAAACAACAAATGAAGCAGCAACAAGAACAATACTCCCAGCTCACTCAAGCCATCCACCAAGTTACTGAGAGGCAAGAACGTTAAGATAAGCATTTGCAAGAACTCAATCAGCGATAAATAGCTCAGATGAAAGCATTCAATGAGTTCACTGTACTTAATGAAGGACGGCAACTACATAGGGAGGAGTTCAACGTAAACACTCAAGCCAAGTTGAACTACATGTCTAGTAATATGCATCATCTACACTATGCCATCCTTACATATGATGAGGTCCAAAAAGATTTTGTAGAACAAGAAGAGAGGAAGGTGAAACAGCAGAAGGAAACACTCAAGAAGAAGATGGAAGATGGTGGTTTCTGGAAGAAGCTGATTGGAAAAAGCAAAGGGAGTGGGAGTACGAGCAATCAAGAGGGACACAAGGAGGACAAGCAAGGAGGAGAGCATGGGCAACCACATGAGTAAAAGGTGGAGTTCCTTCTTTGGTCCATCTTTTTCTATGCTTTGAATAAGGAAGATCTTGTATGAAATAGAACTTGCTTCCATAATAGTTTGAACCTTTTTAAAATTCTGTCTTTTAAGTTTTTGCGTTGAAGAGGTCTATGTTTACTAGTCTTTATGTCACTGCATCCTTACTTTGCTTACTTGTATGTTTGTCCCTTTAAATTAAATGAAAAGAGAATGAGTGTTTCAAAAGACCAGAGAGGATTTCATACTATGGAGTAAGTTCATGAGTTTATGGTATAGTCATAAGTTAGCTAAGTTGGTTCAACCATAAGATGGGAAGACAACTATCTGTCCTGAATCATATGCTTTGAATACACCCCATGAGACTAGCTAAATAAGAAGATCCTAATAAGAAAAAGGGAAAGAACAATAAAGGTTGAAAAATAAAAGAAAAAGAGTAAGCAATAAGGCTAGGCACCAATGGTTTTAATCTTGAGGCATGTGTCTGTGGTGCTCCTGTGTGAGGGATCTACTTAGATGAATAAGCTCTTAGGGGTGCCTTATCACTTGGTAACTTGGGTTAACTAACTCGGGATTAGCAGCTGAAAGTCCACTATCAAGAGTAACCTTCACTATAGAGCATTTAGTAACCCAAAGAGGTGCCGGACACCAAGGTCTCAAGAAAAGAAAATAAATAAACTATATGCATGTGGTGTGTATGTATGGGGGAGAGACTTGATCAAGTAAGTCCTTAGGGGTGCTTCAACACCTAGCACCTTGAACCAACTGGTTCGGGAGTGTTGGCTGAAAGCTTATTTTAAAGAGTTGCCCCCTTACAGAGCACTTAGCTTAAGAACAAAAATAAGCCCTGAAATAACAACAAAAGGATCAATGAATAAAAGTCTCATGGGATGCAACCACAGTAAGTATTCTAGGACATGATAAAGGTCTGAAAGCCAGGAATGAACCTAAGTTGCTATGCATGAAACCACCATAAAACCAAGGACATGACTTCCACAAGAATGACTCATTTCTCTTGGCATTCCATTCATCATTCTCTTGTTCCAGTACTTGCTTAGGGACAAGCAAGCTTTAAGTTTGGTGTTGTGATGCCAGGGCATTTTGGCCAGTTTCACTGACCTTTTCTTTACTATTTTTAGGGTAGTTTCATGCATTTCCTTAGGAAATAAGCTAGTTTTGGGTAGATATTCACTTACATCTTGATTCAAGCATACATTGTGCACTTTACATGATTTCATGAGGATTTTGCATGAATTTAAGGATAAATTGGATGTTGCATTTCCCATGACTTGGACTAAAACTTTGATGCACTTTATTGCTTGATTTCAGGAAAAAGGAAGTAAAGAAGGACCACATTAATGGCTACGTTAGTTACACTAACGTTAACACTAATGTGGAATGGGAGTAACTTGCAAAGTTAATGAGAAAAGTAATTGCCAATAACGCTCTCGAAGCCATCATTGCGCACGTTAAGAGTCACGTTAACTAAGTTAACGTGAACTCTAACGTGGAAGAAAGGAAATGGAGCCAACGTTAGTGACACTTAACATTATCACTAACGTTGGACCAAGCTCATAAGTGGCCACGTTAGGTGCCATGTTAACTTAGTTAACGTGGCTTCTAACGTTAAGAAGTAAAGGGGAAGCCAACGTTAGTGACATTCAACATTGTCACTAACCTTGGCCAAGTCACAATAAGCCACGTTAACTCCCACGTTAACCTAGTTAACGTGGAAGCTAACGTGAAGAGACAAAGTGGTCGACAACGTTAGTGACACAAAACATTGTCACTAACGTTGGAAGGAACCCACAGTAGCCCCAAGAAGCCACGTTAACTCCCACGTTAACCTAGTTAACGTGGAAGCTAACGTGAAAAAGGGAGATGATTGCCAAAGTTAGTGACACCTAACATTGTCACTAACGTTGGAATGAGCTCACACAAGCCACTATGAGCCACGTTAACTCCCACGTTAACTTAGTTAACGTGGAAGCTAACGTGGATAAGGGAATGATGAGCCAACGTTAGTGACACTCAACTTTTTCACTAACGTTGGAGATGGCTAGCATGGCCATGTTAGAAGCCACGTTAACCTAGTTAACGTGGACTCTAACGTGAGAATTAGGGGCACATTGGAACGTTAGTGACAATGGTAAGTGTCACTAACGTTCTCGAAGGTTGGCAAGCCTACGTTAAAAGAGCCACGTTAACTAAGTTAACGTGGACTCTAACGTAGGGAAGGGGGAGACTTCTCAACGTTATTAGGAAAGTTGAGTCCTAATAACGTGTGCGAAGGACATAGTGGAAACGTTAGTGGCAACGTTTATGCCACTAACGTTGAAGTTAACGTGGCTCTTAACTTTGGTGAGGAACGTTAGTGAAAAAGGTGATTGTCACTAACGTTCTTGAACCCATATTTTCACTGAACGTTAACACCACTAACTTCCTGAGCTAAAAGTCTCTGCCCACTTCACACTTTCTCTCTGCAAGTAAAACTAAGCCCAATGAAGAAGAAAACTACTTCAGACTCAAGATCCAAAGGCCCATACCCAAGACTTGAAGAATCAACTAGAAGAACAGAAGAGTAGTATATATAGGAGTAGCTTTGAATTATTTTGGGAGTTGGAAAGTTGGAAATTATAGGGAGCCTCTGGGCATAGAATTACTCTCTGTATTTTACTTTCTCTGCACTTCTAGTTTCATCATGTATTCTCCATCTTTGTTTTCATTTTCCAGAGCTATGAACAACTAAACCCCTTTCATTGGGTTAGGGAGCTCTGTTGTAATTTGATGGATTAATACTAGTTTTCATTATTCTTCTTCTATCTTTTCTCTTGATTTTAATTGAAAGCTTTCGATCTTCATCCAATTGGGTAGTTATCTTGGAAAAGAAGCTATTCATACTTGGATCTCTTCTGAACCTTGAAAGAGGAATGAAGAGATCATGCTAGAAATGCTTTCTCATGCTGGACCAAATTGGGTTTGGATGGATATGTGACTATAATCCTCTCAACACTTGATTTGGGAAATGCATGTGGTATAATCAGTGACCATACTTCATCTCTTCTCATGAGCAATTGACCAAGGAATTGGCTATTGATCAAGATTTGAGAGATTGAATTACAAGAAATTGTAATTCGATCACTTAAGATTGCCAAGGAGATCAATGAGTGCATTGATTGAGGAAGAGATGAAAATGAAATTGATCCGGAGAATGCAACATCTCCCAAGCCCAATGAACTCCCCATTTCTGATCTTACCCATTCTCTTTAATTTCTGTCATTTACTTTTATGAGCAATTTCTCCATTCCCATTTAAGATTCTGCAATTTACTTTCAGTCATCTACATTCAGCTCTTTATTTCTAGCATTTACTTTTCTGTTATTTACTTTTCCGCCATTTAATTTTCTGCAAATTCTCAACTCAAATTCTGATTCGCTCAACTAGAACATTCCTCTAATTAAAGTTGCTTGATCAATCAATCCCTGTGGGATTCGACCTCACTCTATTGTGAGTTTTTACTTGACGACAAATTCGGTACACTTGCCGAAGGAAATTTGTTATGAGACAAGTTTTCCGTGCATCATGCATAAATCCACTTCCGGGGACAACTTGGTGTGTGCTTTGGCTGAGCTTGAATGTTACACGTGCAGAGGCTCTTTCTGGAGTTGAACGCCAGGTTGTAACGTGTTTCTGGCGTTCAACTCTGGTTCATGATGTGTTTCTGGCGTTTAACTCTAGACTGCAGCATAGGACTGGCGTTCAACGCCCTTTTGCGTCGTCTAAACTCGACCAAAGTATGGACTATTATATATTGCTTGAAAGCCCTGGATGTCTACTTTCCAACGCAAATGGAAGCGCGCCATTCTAAGTTCTGTAACTCCAGAAAATCCACTTTGAGTGCAGGGAGGTCAGAATCCAACAGCATCAGCAGTCCTTCTTCAACCTCTGAATCTGATTTTTGCTCAAGTCCCTCAATTTCAGCCAGAAAATACCTGAAATCACAGAAAAACACACAAGCTCTTAGTAAAGTCCAGAAATGTAAATTTAACATAAAAACTAATGAAAACATCCCTAAAAGTAACTAGATCCTACTAAAAACATACTAAAAACAATGCCAAAAAGCGTATAAATTATCCGCTCATCACAACACCAAACTTAAATTGTTGCTTGTCCCCAAGCAACTGAAAATCAAATAGGATAAAAAGAAGAGAATATACTATAAATTCCAAACTATCAATGAAACATAGCTCCAATCAGATGAGCAGAACTTGTAGCTTTTTGCCTCTTGAATAGTCTTGGCATCTCACTTTATCCATTGAGGTTCAGAATGATTGGCATCTATAGGAACTCAGAGTTCAGATAGTGTTATTGATTCTCCTAGTTCAGTATGTTGATTCTTGAACACAGCTACTTTATGAGTCTTGGCCGTGGCCCTAAGCACTTTGTTTTCCAGTATTACCACCGGATACATAAATGCCACAGACACATAACTGGGTGAAACTTTTCAGATTGTGACTCAGCTTTGCTGAAGTCCCCAATTAGAGGTGTCCAGGGTTCTTAAGCACACTCTTCTTTTGCTTTGGACCTTGACTTTAACCGCTCAGTCTCAAGTTTCACTTGACACCTTCACGCCACAAGCACATGGTTAGGGACAGCTTGATTTAGCCGCTTAGGCCAGGATTTTATTCCTTTAGGCCCTCCTATCCACTGATGCTCAAAGCCTTGGGATCCTTTTTATTTACCCTTGCCTTTTGGTTTTAAGGGCTATTGCCTTTTTGCTCTTGCCTTTTGGTTTTAAGAGCCTTGGCTTTTTCTGCTTGCTTTTTCTTTTTCTTTCTATTTTTTTTTCTGCAAGCTTTGTTCTTTGCTGCTTTTTCTTGCTTCAAGAATCATTTTTATGATTTTTCAGATTATCAAATAACATGTCTCCTTGTCATCATTCTTTCAAGAGCCAACATATTTAACATTTTAAAACAACATCTTCAAAAGACATATGCACTGTTCAGGCATTCATTCAGAAAACAAGAATCATTGTCACCACATCAATATAATTAAACTAAGTTCAAGGATAAATTCAAAACTCATGTACTTCTTGTTGTTTTGAATTAAAACAGTTTTCATTTAAGAGAGGGGATGGATTCATAGGACATTCATAACTTTAAGACATAGTTACTAAATACTAATGATCATGTAATAAGACACAAACATGGATAAGCACTTAACATAAAGAAAACAAACAGAGAATGTAAGAACAAGGAATGAGTCCACCTTAGTGATGGTGGTGTTTCCTTCTTGAGGAACCAATGATGTCCTTGAGCTCTTCTATGTCTCTTCCTTGTCTTTGTTGCTCCTCCCTCATTGCTTTTTGATCTTCTCTAATTTCATGAAGGATGATGGAGTGCTCTTGATGTTCCACCCTTAATTGTCCCATGTTGGAACTTAATTCTCCTAGAGAGGTGTTGATTTGCTCCCAATAGTTTTGTGGAGAAAAATGTATTTGAGGCATCTCCGGGATCTCATGGTGATGAGCTTCATGCGTCTCGTGAGCTCCATGAATGGGCTCTCTTGTTTGCTCCATCCTTTTCTTAGTGATGGGCTTCTCTTCCTCAATAGGAATGTCTCCTTCTATGTCAATCCCAGCCGAATTGCATAGATGGAAAATGAGGTGAGGAAAAGCTAACCTTGCCATAGTGGAGGACTTGTCAGCCACCTTGTAGAGTTCTTGAGGTATAATCTCATGAACCTCCACCTCTTCTCCAATCATGATGCTATGGATCATGATGGCCCGGTCTATAGTAACTTCAGACCGGTTGCTAGTGGGAATGATTGAGCGTTAAATGAACTCCAACCATCCTCTAGCTATAGGCTTAAGGTCCAGTCTTCTCAGTTGAACCAGTTTGCCTTTTGAGTTAATCTTCCATTGAGCTCCTTCCACACATATGTCCATGAGGACTTGGTCCAACCTTTGATCAAAGTTGACTCTCCTTGTGTAGGGGCGTGCATTCTCTTCCATCATTGGCAAGTTGAACGCCAACCTTACATTTTCCGGACTAAAATCTAAGTAATTCCCCCGAACCATGATGAGATAATTCTTTGGGTTCGGGTTCTTACTTTGATCATGGTTCCTTGTGATCCATGCATTAGCATAGAACTCTTGAACCATTAGAGTTCCGACTTGTTGGAACTTCCCAACCTCTTCTATAGATCTCATGTCGGATCTCCGGATACTCATTTCTCTTGAGTTTGAAAGGGACCTCGGGGATCACCTTCTTCTTGGCCACAACATCATAGAAGTGGTCTTGATGAGCTTTGGAGATGAATCTTTCCATCTCCCATGACTCGGAGGTGGAAGCTTTTGTCTTCCCTTTCCCTTTTCTAGAGGATTCTCCGGTCTTGGGTGCCATCAATGGTAATGGAAAAACAAAAAGCTTATGCTTTTACCCACACCAAACTTAGAATATTGCTCTCCCTCGAGCAAGAGAAGAAAGAATAGATGAAGAAGAAGAAGAAAATATGGAGGAGAGGAGAGACAGGTGTATTCGGCCAAGAAGAGAAGAGAGGGTTGTGTTGTATGAAAATGAGGAAAAATGGAGGGCTATATATAGGGAAGGGAGGGGGTTAAGGTTCGGCCATAAGGGTGGGTTTTGGGTGGGAAATTGATTTTGAATTTTGAAAGTAGGTGGAGTTTATGAGGTAGGTTTATGGGGAAGAGTGGATGATGTGAGTGGTGAAGTGGTGATAGGGAAGAGAGATTGAGGTGATTGGTGAAGAGTTTTGGGGAAGAGTGTTTATTGAGAAGAGAGGATGAACATTGAGAAGAGGGAAGAGAGTGAGTGGAGGTAGGTGGGGATCCTGTGGGGTCCACAGATTCTGAGGTGTCAAGGATTTGCATCCCTGCACCCATTAGGCACATAAAACGCCTTTGCATGCAATTCTGGCGTTTAAACGCCGAATTGATGCTTGTTCTGGGCGTTCAACGCCCAGATGCAGCATATTTTTGGCGTTGAACGCCAGCCAGATGCTTGTTTCTGGCGTTCAGCGCCAGCTTTTCTTCACTGCGCATTTCTAGCGTCTGGACGCCAGGATGCTGCTTGTTTCTGGCGTTCAACGCCAGATCCATGCTCTGTTCTGGCGTTGAATGCCATCCAGATGCTCCTTACTGGCGTTTAAACGCCAGTAAGATCCTCCTCCAGGGTGTGATTTTTCTTCTGCTGTTTTTGATTCTGTTTTTAATTTTTTTGATTTATTTTGTGACTCCACATGATCATGAACCTATAAAGACATATAACTAATAAAAATATAATTAAATAAAAATTGAGTTGCCTCCCAACAAGCGCTTCTTTAATGTCAATAGCTTGACAGTGGGCTCTCATGGAGCCTCACAGATGTTTAGAGCATTGTTGAGACTCCCCAACACCAAACTTAGAGTTTGACTGTGGGGGCTCTGGTTGACTCTGTTTTGAGAGAAGCTTACTGTGCCTCTTTTCCATGTTTACAGAAGGATGTCCTTGAATTTTAAACTCAAGGGAGTCCTCATTCAATTGAAGGACTAATTCACCTCTGTCAATATCAATCACAGCTCTTGCTGTGGCTAGGAAGGGTGTTCCAAGGATGATGGATTCATCCTCATCCTTCCCAGTATCTAGGATTGTGAAATCAGCAGGGATGTAAAGGCCTTCAACCTTTACTAATATGTCCTCTACTTGTCCATAAGCCTGTTTTCTGGAATTGTCTACCATCTCTAATGAGATTTTAGCAGCTTGTACCTCAAAGATTCCCAGTTTCTCCATTACAGAGAGTGGCATGAGGTTTATTCCTGACCCCAGGTCACATAGAGCCTTCTCAAAGGTCATGGTGCCTATGGTACAAGGTATCTGGAACTTTCCAGGATCTTGTTTCTTCTGAGGCAATCTCAGTTGATCCAATGCATTCAGTTCATTGGTGAATAGGGGAGGTTCATCTCCCCAAGTCTCACCACCAAATAAATTGGCATTCAGCTTCATGATTGCACCAAGGAACTTGGCAACTTGCTCTTCAGTAACATCCTCATTCTCTTCAGAAGAAGAATACTCATCAGAGCTCATGAATGGTGTAAGGAGGTTCAATGGAATCTCTATGGTCTCTAGATGAGTCTTAGATTCCTTTGGTTCCTCAAAGGGAAACTCCTTATTGATCACTGGACGTCCCAGGAGGTCTTCCTCCTTGGGATTCACGTCCTCCCCTTCTTCCTTGGATTCGGCCATGATGGTTATATCAATGGCCTTGCACTCTCCTTTTGGATTTTCTTCAGTATTACTTGGGAGAGTACTAGGAGGGATTTCAATGATCCTTTTACTCAGCTGGCCCACTTGTGCTTCCAAATTTCTAATGGAGGACCTTGTTTCATTCATGAAACTCACAGTGGCCTTAGATAGATCAGAGACTAAGTTTGCTAAATTAGAAGTATTTTGTTCAGAGTTCTCTGTTTGTTACTGAGTGGATGATGGAAAAGGCTTGCTATTGCTAAACCTGTTTCTTCCACCATTATTAAAGCCTTGTTAAGGCTTTTGATCCTTCCATGAGAGATTATAGGTGTTTCCATAGGGTTCACCCATGTAATTCACCTCTACTATTGCAGGGTTCTCAGGATCATAAGCTTCTTCTTCAGAAGATGCCTCTTGAGTACTGTTGGATGCAGCTTGCATCCCATTCAGACTCTGAGAAATCATATTGACTTGCTGAGTCAATATTTTGTTCTGAGCCAATATGACATTTAGAGTATCAATTTCAAGAACTCCCTTCTTCTGAGGCGTCCCATTACTCACAGGATTCCTCTCAGAAGTGTACATGAACTGGTTATTAGCAACTATGTCAATGAGTTCTTGAGCTTCTGCAGGCGTTTTCTTTAGGTGAATGGATCCACCTGCAGAAGTATCCAATGACATCTTAGCTAATTCAGACAGACCATCATAGAATATATCCAGGATGGTCCATTCTGAAAACATGTCAGAAGGACACTTTTTGGTCAGTTGCTTGTATCTCTCCCAAGCTTCATAGAGGGATTCACCTTCTTTCTGTCTGAAGGTTTGAACATCCACTCTAAGCTTGCTCAACTTTTGAGGAGGAAAGAACTTGGCTAAGAAAGCCGTGACCAGCTTATCCCAAGAGTTCAGGCTATCTTTAGGCTGAGAGTCCAACCACACTCTAGCTCTATCTCTTACAACAAACGGGAAAAGTATAAGCCTGTAGACTTCAGGATCTACTCCATTAGTCTTAACGGTATCACAGATCTGCAAGAATTCAGTTAAGAACTGAAAAGGATCTTCAGATGGAAGTCCATGAAACTTGCAGTTTTGCTGCATCAGAGAAACTAATTGAGGTTTCAGCTCAAAATTGTTTGCTCCAATGGTGGGGATGGAGATGCTTCTTCCATGTAAATTAGAATTAGGTGCAGTAAAGTCACCAAGCATCCTCCTTGCATTATTATTATTTTCGGCTGCCATCTCCTCTTTTTGTTCGAAAATTTCTGAAAGGTGCTTGCTGGATTGTTGTAATTTAGCTTCTCTTAGTTTCCTCTTCAGAGTCCTTTCAGGTTCTGGATCTGCTTCAACAAGAATATTCTTGTCCTTGCTCCTGCTCATATGAAAAAGAGGGGATAGAAAAATAATAATAATAAGGATCCTTTTTACCCAGGTATAGAGGTTCCCCTGTGTGAGTAGAAGAAGAAAAGAATGTAATGTAAAGGAGGGAAGAAAAAAACTCGAACACAGAAAGGGAGGTAGTGTTCAAATTTTTGGATGGGAGAGAAGTGTTAGTAGATGAATAAATAAATAGAAGGAGATGAGAGAGAAAGAGGAATTTCGAAAATTATTTTTGAAAAATGGTTAGTGATTTTCGAAAATTAAAATTAAAATTTGAAACAATTAGTTAATTAAAAAGAATTTTTGAAAAAGAGGGAAGATATTTTCAAAAATGAGAGAGAGAGAGTTAGTTAGGTAGTTTTGAAAAAGATAAGAAACAAACAAAAAGTTAGTTAGTTAGTTGAAACAAATTTTGAAAATCAATTTTTGAAAAGATAAGAAGATAAGAAGTTAGAAAAGATATTTGAAAATCAAATTTTTGAAAAAGATAAGATAAGAAGATATTTTTGAAAAGATATGATTGAAATTAGTTTTGAAAAAGATTTGATTTTTAAAATCACAATTAATGACTTGATTCACAAGAAATCACAAAATATGATTCTAGAACTTAAAGTTTGAATACAAACTTGAAATTTTTGAATCAAAACATTAATTGTTGATGATATTTTCAAGAATTATGAGATAAAATTAAGAAAAAGATTTTTGAAAAATATTTTTAAAATTTTCGAAAATAAATAAGAAAAATGAAAAAGATTTGATTTTTGAAAAAGATAAGATTTTTAAATTGAAAATTTGATTTGACTCATAAGAAAACTAGATTTTTAAAAATTTTTTGAAAAAGTCAATCCAAATTTTCGAAATTTATGAGTGAAAAAGGGGAAGATATATATATTTTTTTTTTTGAATTTTCAATTATGAAAGAGAAAAACATGAAAATGACTCAATGCATGAAAATTTTTAGATCAAAATGATGAATGCATGCAAGAATGCTATGAATGTCAAGATGAACACCAAGAACACTTTGAAGATCAAGATGAACACCAAGAACTTACTTTCGAAAATTTTTATATGCAAAGAAAACATGCAAGACACCAAACTTAGAAATCTTTCATGTTCAGACACTATGAATGCAAAAATGCACATAAAAAACAAGAAAAGACACAAAACAATAAAATATGAAGATCAATCAAGAAGGTTTATCAAGAACAACTTGAAGATCATGATGAATGCAATGCATGAATGCAATTTTCGAAAAATGCAAGATGAGTATGCAATTAACACCAAACTTAAAAATTGACTCAAGACTCAAACAAGAAACATGAAATATTTTTTTGATTTTTTTGATTTTCTAATTTTTTTGGATTTTTCGAAAATTATTTGCGAAAAAGAAAAATAAGGATTCCAAAATTTTTAATGTGAATTCCAGGAATCTTTACTACAAGAAAAACACTCATTCAGGTACACTTGAAAAGTGTAGCCAAAAGTGAAAAAAATGATGCCTTAGGCTACGGCTACACTTTTTGGGCTATGGCTACGCTTTTTGGGGTGATTCCTATTCGGCCGTTGCCTATTCTCAAAGGCTACGCTTTTCTGCACCAAGGGCTATGCTTTTGGCGTTTGGGAATAGGCTACGCTTTTCAAGTGATGCTGTGCAGGACCAACGGCTACGCTTTTCAGCTTCCATTTTTACTAGAATAGGCTACGCTTTTCAACACTATTGCATCACCTGTCAAGTGTAGCCACATTATATTCCATGGCTACTTTTTATAAGTGTAGCCTTAGGTCCCTCATTTTTTTTTGTATACTATAGCTACTGTATATAAGTGTAGCCTTAGGTCCCACATTATATTCTGCATTTTTAATTAAATGAGTTAAATATTATAAAATAAAAATAAATACATAATTATACTAAATAATTTTTTTAAATAATAAAAATTATCTGTAACCAAAATATATTTATAATAATGATCCAAAAGTACTAGAATAATGTTAATTTTAAATATTCATACATCTCATATTAAAATAAACATAGCCATATCAAAATAACTATGATATCACTTAGAATTTACTACTAATACTCTATAAAAAATTAAAATATTATATCCTACATAAGTATCTTCTAATAAAAGTCATTAGTCAACTATACATGTATCCATTCCCAACACTACTCTATCTTCGACAATAAACCACAATAATAATCAACTTAATCTTCATTATCATCATCCTCAATATTATCCTGCATAATTATATAGAAAAGTAATTAGAAAAATATTTATAATGACATTCGCGGTTATAAAAATTAAAAAATCAGACTCAAAACTATCAATGACTGATATCATTAATCCTTTTTGTACCGTGTACAAGTTTCACCAATGCATAGTAGTGTTTCACAAATTCAAAATTAGAATTCAAAGATAAAAAAGTATAAGCTATAAACCATAAGATAAAGAGCTATAATTTAAAAAATCATCAATGGCATCTGATTTGGCACGCTTCATTATACCCATTACCATCTTGCCTCACAAGCCAACATAGCTATTGAAATTCAAATCAATATTAAATTAGGATCAAATTTTCAAATTTGTTGCTTGTATCTTTTTTTTTAAGATTTATTTATCAGGGTATATTTTAATAATATAATAAGATTTTTAAAGTTTTAGTATATTAAAAGTAAGTATTACAATGAGTATCAGTTTGTAATCTGACATAATTTTGTATTTAAGCATATTCTTAAACTGTATATTATAATATTATTTTATATTATAATATTCATTTAAATTTACACAAATAATAAAAGAATTTGAAACTGAAAATATATTTATTGGGAAGAGAAATTGAGGTGATTGGTGAAGAGTTTTGGGGAAGAGTGTTTATTGGGAAGAGAGGATGAACATTGAGAAGAGGGAAGAGAGTGAGTGGAGGTAGGTGGGGATCTTGTGGGGTCCACAGATGCTGAGTTGATCCTGTGGAGTCCACAGAACCCGAGGTGTCAAGGATTTGCATCCCTGCACCCATTAGGCATGTAAAATGCCTTTGCATGCAATTCTGGCGTTTAAACGCCAAATTGATGCTTGTTCTGGGCGTTCAACGCCCAGATGCAGCATATTTCTGGCGTTGAATGCCAGCCAGATGCTTGTTTCTGGCATTCAGTGCCAGCTCTTCTTCACTGCGCATTTCTGGCGTCTGGACGCCAGGATACTGCTTGTTTCTAGCGTTCAACGCCAGAAACATGTTCTGTTCTGGCGTTGGACGCTAGACAGATGCTCTTTACTGGCGTTTAAATGCCAGTGAGATCCTCCTCCAAGGTGTGATTTTTCTTTTGTTGTTTTTGATTCCGTTTTCAATTTTTATATTTATTTTGTGACTCCACATGATCATGAACCTAATAAAACATGAATAACAATAAAAATAAAATTAGATAAATAAAAATTGGGTTGCTGATGACATGTCACCATGTCATGTTTTTCTATGCTTTTTCCTTTGTTTTCAATAGGTTTTATGCACTTTCATGAGCCATAAGCAAGCCAATTGGGTAGATTTCCATGTTTCCTTTGATTCAATCAACCATGGATGAATTAATGCAATTTCATGAGATTTTATGCTATAATTGTCATATATTATGAAAGAATAACAAACTCATGATTTTGAGCATAGCTTTGATGTGTTTGGTTGATTGATGATAGGTGAAAAGAGTTGTGAAGAAGGTTGAAGGAAGAAGGAATGGCTAGGAGCAAGAGAGAACAAAAAGTTTGAGCCAAAGTTTGCCTCAAACTTTAGCTCAAACTTTTGGAAGAATTGAAAACACCCCAGAGGAAAAAAGCTTGAGCCAAAGTTTGCCTCAAACTTTAGCTCAAACTTTTGGGAGAAAAGCTTGAGCCAAAGTTTGCCTCAAACTTTTTGGCAAACGTTGGCGCCACACCAACATACCCAGGGGAGAAAAAGGTTGCGCCAACGTTTGCCTCAAGCTTTTTGGCAAACGTTGGCGCCACAAGGCATACAAGGGGTATACTTCCAACAAGAATAACTTGAGCTAAAGAGCTCCAAATGAGGTGATTCAAAAAGAAATGGAAAGTAGGAATCGAGAGCTTTCCAAGCATATATGGCACTGCATGGTGGACACTAAAATTAAGGGAGAAAACTGCCCCGAAATGTGCATAAACGAACATGGTGGCAACTTGCAGTGAGGCCAACTTACCTCTGCACCTTCGACGGAGTATAACTCGAGCTGTGGAACTCCAAATGATGCGCTTTCAAAGGCATTGGAAAGTAGACATTCTGGGCTTTCAAACAATGTATAATATTATGGGGTGGACAATGCGTTTGAGCCTCCAGAACTGGCATTTTCGACCACGTTTGAGGCAAACTTTACCTCAAACGCTGCACACCAAAGCCAGCGACCCTGTCCTCTTCAAAGGAGCATAACTTGAGTTGTAGATGTCCAATTGAGGTGATTCTAATTGGGTTAGAAAGCTGACATTCAGAGCTTCCCAACCATATATAATAGTCTATAGTTGGCATGAAATTGGCAACGTTGACAAGAGGACAAAGTAGCACCCCACACATGCATACAAGGTGATCCACGTTTGGCTAAAAGTTTGACCTCAAACTTTAGCTCAAACGTGGATATCAGCAAAAGGGGGTGGCTGATATAAAAAGCTTGAGCAAAAGTTTGCCTCAAACTTTGACTCAAGCTTTTGTGCTTTATGTCCCAATTCACAATGGGTTTCTCTCCAACTCCAAGTGCAATCAACAGAGGCCATCTTCAACCCAAATCCAAAGCACGCAAAGCCCATTATCATCACTCAAAGGCACAAGAGATAGATAAAATAGGAATTTCATTTAATTGTAATTTGTCTTTAATTTCACTTTCATTTTTATTTTCATTTTGTAAAAAGCCTATATAAGGCATCATTCTCATTTTAGAAAGGAAGCCCGAATAGAGAGAAGGGAGGGCGAGCTCCACTAGGGAGCATTAGGAATACAGAAATCTCTCTCTTTAGTTTTTCTTTTTGTTTTGAATCTTGGGTTGAGAATTGAAGAAATTCTGTTTCAATCTCACCTTGAGAATTCTCTCTGTTTTCTTCTTCTGCAAACTTTCAAGTGAATTGTGATTTGAATCAAAGTTCGTTTCATCGCTTTCATCTTTAATTTTCCTGCATCTTGTTTGCTAGCGGATCAAGGAAGGAATTGAGATCTAGACTTGTTTTCTAGTCTCATTGATTTCCTGAGATCTTCAACCTCTCATTTAGATTTTGCAATTGAGCTGCATTTCATTTTCTACTCGGTTCCTCAATTCAATTTACATTAAGCCTGCTGCAAATCTCATTTACATTTCCTGCACAATTTTAAATTCCTCTGCAATTGCTCTAAGTTCTAATTCACTGCAATTTTGCTTCTCTGTTTACATTGCTCCTAATTTACTTTCCTGCAATTTAAGCTTGCTGTAAGAGTTTTAAATTCTGATATATTGCTCTATTTAATTTCCAGCACCCCAGCCCCTTTACTTTTCATGCAATTTACTTTTCTTGCAATTTAAGTTTCAGCTATTTTACCTTCTTGTTCTTTAAGTTACTTGCAATTTTACTTTCTGCACTTTATAATTCCTTGTCATTTACATTCTGTTGCTTTAAGTTTCACCCAATCTCACTTAAATGTTAGCTTGACTAAACTAATCACCCACTAAAGTTGCTTGATCCATCAATCCTCGTGGGATCGACTTCACTCACGTGAGTTTTATTACTTGATGCGACCCGGTGCACTTGCCGGTTAGTTTTGTGTGTTTGGGGTTCGATTTTCGTTTTCCAAAAATACACATCAAGTTTTTGGCGCCGTTGCCGGGGATTGATTTAGATCAACAATGATTAAGTGGGTGAGAAGTCTAGATTAAGCATTTTCTTTGTTTTTTGTTCTTGAAACCAAGGTGTTTGTGTTTTTACCTCACTAAGCAAATATCATCTGAAACATGAATTTCAATTTTATTTGGTGTTGTGTTTTACAAAATTCAAATGGAGTTCAACTCATCTTATGATCAAACAAATTTTATGGGATATTACCCACCATCACCAATCTCTAATGGTGGCTGGGAATATCACCAAGAGAATACACATTCTGAGCACTCCAATTCATGGAGATTTGCTTCAGAAACACAAGATGAGCAAGAAAATCATATGGGATATCTTCCTCCACCACAAAATGATGCAAGTTGCTATTCTAATGATGGTTGGGGGGAGCAAAACCAGAAAACATTTGAGAGCCCATATTCCACTTATCAAGAGCCATCTTCACTCGAACGTACTATCAATTCACTTATACAAAATTTTCCAACCTCACCTTCTAGTTTTTCATCTGAAAATTCTTCATCACTGGACTTTGTCTCCACACAAAATCCTTGCCAAAACTCACCACCCACACAAACTTCCATGAACCAAAGACTCTCAAAGCTTGAGTCCATGCTCAAAAGAATTGCGGAGGAGAAAGAGAAATACCAGAAAGAACAAGAGAACTCCCTCAAAAACATGGAAGTGCAGTTAGGCAAATTGTTGAATGCAAGGAAGGAGGAAATGGAAAAACAAGAACATAAAGTCCCTGTGTCAAGTGAAATTGCAAAAAAGAAAGATGTGGTGGAAATAGTTGAAAATGAAACTGCACTTGAGGTGACAAAAGAACCTGAACACTCACAACCTCCTCAAACCCCCTGGACCAAAAAGTCTCAACAATTGAATCTGAGATTAAAAGATATGAAGAGGAGATGAAGAAATGTTGGGAAGATCAACAAACCTCCTCCATGAAAGAGCTATTAAAACAAATGTTGAGTGTAAAAGAGGAAGTGGAGGAGCAAGAAAGTGAGGAAGTCATTCCAAACTCAAGTGAGGCAGAGAAGTACATGAAGGAGGAGTACATGGAACTACCAGTTCAAAAGGCTCTGGATGAATACAAAACTCCAATAATCACACAGCAACCAAGACTTGGATTCAAAGAAGTGAAGGCAACTAACAAGAGCACCAATCCTGTCCCTGATCCAGCAAGCAAGATCAATCAAGCCATTTGCAAAAGGAAGCTTGCTGAGGAAAGGCCAAGGCAAGGGACAGTAGCTGAAACTTCTCCTCCTTTGAAGTCATTTCTCTTAACAAATTGGAAGAAGAGGAAGAAAGTAAAGAACAGGTAGATAGTAGGTACATTTTTTTTTCTCCTTGCTTTGTTCAAATTCAATAAATTGGCATATGGTTACATTCTAACTTTGGTGTTGCCTTGCAACAAATTGTTTTCAATATTTTTGGATGATTGCATTAAATCAAAAATGAAAGTGACACACCAAGATTCTAAGTTTGGTGTGCCACCTATTTTTCTATGCAAATCATTCAGCAACACCACTTGTCTGCATAACCATAATGTCTTTAAAGTGTTAATTTTCTTTTGGTTTGATATTTTGTTATTCTGTTTACTTTAGTTAATTCTTTGTTTTTAATGCTTTCATTTTAGTTTACTTATTCACTGTGTTTGTTAATACATTACCGAGAGAGTTTTATTCATGACATATTCTTGGCTTGGTGATTGTACTTAACAAATAACAGTTTCACTTGCTTAGTTTTAATTCAAATAAATGGACATAGGATTGCATTCTAAGTTTGGTGTTGCTATGCAACACAAGTTGCTTCAAATCTTTACTGGATACTTGCATTGATTCCAAGTGAAAGTGTCACACTAAGTTTGGTGTGCCACTTATCTTTTATGCAATGTATTGTGCACACCTTCTTATATATGCAATCACAATGCCTCTGTCTCTTGTGCCTTGATTGTTATCTTTAATTTTGCTTGCTTGAAACACATGTATTGCTAACATTTCATTGTGTGAGACACTCATGATCCATCTTAGCCCCATAGCCATTATTCTAATTGTTGCTTGAGGATGAGCAAGCATGTTGAGTTGGCAAGGGAAAGAGGAAGAATAGAGGAAAAAAGGACAACAATAATGAAGATGAACTACAAGGTTGTAGCGTTCCTTTTCTCCTCATTTGTTTCAAGCACTATAAACTGCATGATTGTCTTTACCTTCTCTGTATGCATGTGTGTATGAAAAGGCATAGTTTGATTTCTAAATTGCAACATGGTGCTGTGCCATTATGATTACCAACTTGAGTTTTGTGAATTCAAAAGCAATAAAGTATCATGATCATAAATAAACAAGGCATTAAAGAAGATTTTAGCATGTGCATAAAAGTATTGGAAAGCTAGTATGTTTGATTGTTGCTTAATTGCATTGGATTTTATTTAATTGAAGTTTTCATCTAGTACATTTGTTAAATCTTTTGAAAATCATGAAAACCTTGAAGAAGCAAATACAATTAAAGCAAGAAAAGAAAAAGGAAAAGAATGAGAAAGCTGAAGACTCTGAGTACCAATGGCAATTTATTTGTTAAGTACTTGTGGTGTTTATGTATCAAGCCAAATGCTTGAAAACAAAACACTTAGAAGTCAAGGCTAGGCTCAAGTGCAAAAGCACTCCCTCAAAGCTCAAGGCTCTGAGCATCAATGATTAGAGAGTCAAGAAAAGAAAAGAAAAAATGAGATTAATGAAGTCCTCTAATCAAATGCTTGTGGTGCTTATGTATCAAGTGGTAATACTTGAAAACAAAGCATTTAGAAGTCGTAGCTTTGTTATCAACTCATGGGGCAAAGCACCCAAAATGAGAAGCTAAATAAGAAAATCAAAAGCTTGTTTCAAGGAAGAAATATAAAAGAAAGATTTCATAAATTAGGCTAGATGGAAGCATCAATCATTTACATTTCTTTTGTGATTGTAGCATGCTTAGAAAACTAGCTTACCATGAACATTGAGTTGCTATTCTTCTTGCCTTGGATTGTCAATCTTTATTGCATGATTCTTTTCTTGCTTGGGGACAAGCAAGGTTTAAGTTTGGCGTTATGATGATATGTCACCATGTCATGTTTTTCTATGCTTTTTCCTTTGTTTTCAATAGGTTTTATGCACTTTCTTGAGCCATAAGCAAGCCAATTGGGTAGATTTCCATGTTTCCTTTGATTCAATCAACCATAAATGAATTAATGCAATTTCATGAGATTTTATGCTATAATTGTCATATATTATGAAAGAATAACAAACTCATGATTTTGAGCATAGCTTTGATGTGTTTGGTTGATTGATGATAGGTGAAAAGAGTTGTGAAGAAGGTTGAAGGAAGAAGGAATGGTTAGGAACAAGAGAGAACAAAAGGTTTGAGCCAAAGTTTGCCTCAAACTTTAGCTCAAACTTTTGGAAGAATTGAAAACACCCCAGAGGAAAAAAGCTTGAGACAAAGTTTGCCTCAAAATTTAGCTCAAACTTTTGGGAGAAAAGCTTGAGCCAATGTTTGCCTCAAACTTTTTGGCAAACGTTGGTGCCACACCAACATACCCAGGGGAGAAAAAGCTTGCGCCAACGTTTGCCTCAAGCTTTTTGGCAAACGTTGGCGCCACAAGGCATACAAGGGGTATACTTCCAATAAGAATAACTTGACCTACAGAGCTCCAAATGAGGTGATTCAAAAAGCAATGGAAAGTAGGAATCGAGAGCTTTCCAAGCATATATGGCACTGCATGGTGGACACTAAAATTGAGGGAGAAAACTGCCCCGAAATGTGCATAAACGAACATGGTGGCAACTTGCAGTGAGGCCAACTTACCTCTGCACCTTCGACGGAGTATAACTCGAGCTGTGGAACTTTAAATGATGCGCTTCCAAAGGCATTGGAAAGTAGACATTCAGGGCTTTCCAAAAATATATAATAGTATGGGGTGGACAATGCGTTTGAGCCTCCAGAACTGGCGTTTTCGACCACGTTTGAGGCAAACTTTACCTCAAACGCTGCACAGCAAAGCCAGCGACCCTGTCCTCTTCAAAGGAGCATAACTTGAGTTGTAGATGTCCAATTGAGGTGATTCCAATTGGGTTAGAAAGCTGACATTTAGAGATTTCCAACCACATATAATAGTCTATAGTTGGCATGAAATTGGCAACATTGACAAGAGGACAAAGTAGCACCCCACACATGCATACAAGGTGATCCACATTTGGCTAAAAGTTTGACCTCAAACTTTAGCTCAAACGTGGATATCAGCAAAAGGGGGTGGCTGATATAAAAAGCTTGAGCAAAAGTTTGCCTCAAACTTTGACTCAAGCTTTTGTGCTTTATGTCCCAATTCACAATGGGTTTCTCTCCAACTCCAAGTGCAATCAACAGAGGCCATCTTCAACCCAAATCCAAAGCACGCAAAGCCCATTATCATCACTCAAAGGCACAAGAGATAGATAAAATAGAAATTTCATTTAATTGTAATTTGTCTTTAATTTCACTTTCATTTTTATTTTCATTTTGTAAAAAGCCTATATAAGGCATCATTCTCATTTTAGAAAGGAAGCCCGAATAGAGAGAAGGGAGGGCGAGCTCCACTAGGGAGCATTAGGAATACATAACTCTCTCTCTTTAGTTTTTCTTTTTGTTTTGAATCTTGGGTTGAGAATTGAAGAAATTATGTTTCAATCTCACCTTGAGAATTCTCTCTGTTTTCTTCTTCTGCAAACTTTCAAGTGAATTGTGATTTGAATCAAAGTTCATTTCATCGCTTTCATCTTTAATTTTCCTGCATCTTTTTTGCTAGCAGATCAAGGAAGGAATTGAGATCTAGACTTGTTTTCTAGTCTCATTGATTTCCTGAGATCTTCAACCTCTCATTTAGATTTTGCAATTGAGCTGCATTTCATTTTCTGTTCGGTTCCTCAATTCAATTTACATTAAGCCTGCTGCAAATCTCATTTACATTTCCTGCACAATTTTAAATTCCTCTGCAATTGCTCTAAGTTCTAATTCACTGCAATTTTGCTTCTCTGTTTACATTGCTCCTAATTTACTTTCCTGCAATTTAAGCTTACTGCAAGAGTTTTGAATTTGGATATATTGCTCTATTTAATTTCCAGCACCCCAGCCCCTTTACTTTTCATTCAATTTACTTTTCTTACAATTTAAGTTTCAGCTATTTTACCTTCTTGTTCTTTAAGTTACTTGCAATTTTACTTTCTGCACTTTATAATTCCTTGTCATTTACATTCTGTTGCTTTAAGTTTCACCCAATCTCACTTAAATGTTAGCTTGACTAAACTAATCACCCACTAAAGTTGCTTGATCCATCAATCCTCGTGGGATCAACCTCACTCACGTGAGTTTTATTACTTGATGCGACCTGGTGCACTTGCCGATTAGTTTTGTGTGTTTGGGATTCGATTTTCGTTTTCCGAAAATACACATCAGTTGCCTCCCAACAAGCGCTTCTTTAATGTCAATATCTTGACAGTGGGCTCTCATGGAGCCTCACAGATATTCAGAGCATTGTTGAAACTCCCCAACACCAAACTTAGAGTTTGGTTGTGGCCTTTCAACACCAAACTTAGAGTTTG
This sequence comes from Arachis ipaensis, assembly GCF_059453495.1. NCBI lineage: Eukaryota > Viridiplantae > Streptophyta > Magnoliopsida > Fabales > Fabaceae > Arachis > Arachis ipaensis. Next base: position 115,156,635 of record NC_142444.1, on the reverse strand, counting down.
ACTGTGGGGGCTCTAGTTGACTATGTTTTAAGAGAAGCTTACTGTTGATGAGATATTTTAGAGGAAAATAAATTTCTCCCAAAACACACAAATCTAACCGGCAAGTGCACCGGGTCGTATCAAGTAATAAAAACTCACGGGAGTGAGGTCGATCCCACAGGGATTGAAGGATTGAGCAATTTTAGTTTAGTGGTTGATTTAGTCAAGCGAATCAAGATTTGGTTGATGGTTTTGTGACTTGCAGAATTAAATTGCATTGAAGTAAAGAGAACAAGAAATAAATTGCTGAAACGTAAAGAACAAGAAATTAAATGGCGGAAGCTTAGAGTGCAAGAAATGTAAATTGCGGAATCTTAAAGCGCAAGGAATGTAAATTGCTTGAAATGTAAAGGGGATTGGGATGTGGATTTGCAGAAATTAAACAAGGAAAAATTAAATTGCATCAAACAGAAGAGGGAAAGGGAATTGGGATTGAACCAGATATGAAGCAGAAAAGTAAATGAACATAGAAAGCAGTAAACAGAGAAGTGAAATGGGAAATTCAGATCTCAGGACCCAGAGACTAGAAAACCAAGTCTAGATCTCAATGCCTTCCTAGATCCAACAAGAACAATTGCAAGGAAATTGTAAATTGCAAGGAAAATAGATGAAGAGCAATTAACCGGAAATGAAATTCAATTAGCAGTAAAGAAACAGAGATCCAAGATTGAGATTGAAACAGAATTTCTTCAATTCTCCAATCCAAGATCCAAGACAAGTGTAATTGAAATTTAAAGCAATAAAACTGAGAGGAAGAGAAATGAATTCTCCTTCCCCAAGACAAAGAAATTAAAGTTCACTCAATATCAAAAGCTCTCCGAAAACTGTTATGAAAATTCCAAAAGGAAAGCTTCCTGAGAACTTGAATTCTATCTTATTTATACACTTTCTTCCAATGATCTTCAAGCCTTGAGTTGGGCCTTTGCTCTTGGTGGAATTGGGTTGAAAGAGGCCTTGGTTGATTGCTCTTGAAGTTTGAAGAAGAACCAAAGTGAACCAATTGAACCGGGTTTGAGTTTTGCAAAAGTTGGACCAAAAGTTTGAGCCAAAGTTAGGGGGCTAACGTTGGCGCAAACTTTTGCTCCTTCCCCATTGAATTTTCATGTGCCAACGTTAGCCTCCAAGTTAGGGGGCTAACGTTGGCGTAAACGTGGGATGGCCAGGGAGGAATTCATGTGCCAACGTTAGCCTCAAAGTTAGGGGGCTAACGTTGGCGCAAACTTTTGGTGCCCAGGGGAGAAATTCATGTGCCAACGTTAGCCTCAAAGTTAGGGGGCTAACGTTGGCGCAAACTTTTGGAGCCCAGGGGAGAATTTTCAAGTTCCAACGTTAGCCTCCAAGTTAGGGGGCTAACGTTGGGGCTAACTTTTCAACCAAAAGTTTGTGCAAAAGTTTGATGCTAACTTTAGGTCCAGCTTCTTGCTTCCTGGTTCAATTTCACTTATTCCATTGTCTTCTCTTTACTCCTAGCCATTCCTTCTTGCTTCAACCTTTCTCCAAGCTTTCTTCACCTATCATTAATCAACCAAACTCATCAAAGCTATGCTCAAAATCATGAGATATTCATTCTTTCACAATATGCAACAAATATAGCATAAAACCTCATGAAATGGCATGAATTCATATATGGTTGATTCAATCAAGGGAAACATGAAAATCTACTCAATTAGCTTGCTTGTAGCTCAAGAAAGTGCATAATTCTAATGAAAACAAACGAAAAAGACTAGTTAAAATAGGCTAAGATGACTTGTCATCACAACACCAAACTTAAAGCTTGCTTGTCCCCAAGCAAGAAAAGATTTATTGAGAAGAAAGAATGAAATGGAAGAGGATGTTCATGCTAGCAGAGTATTATTGATAGTTCATGGGGTTTTGTGTGGATATGCAAATACTCACTTCTTATTGACTCCTAGGCCTAGAAAGTCTCCTTCAAGCTTCAAGTGACATACTGCTATGACCTCTCATTATTCTTTTATCCTTGGCTATTACTTTGTTCATAAGCTTTATTTGAGTGTCATGTGTAGCAAGTTCATTTTCTTTTCTTTATACTTGACACATTATTCACTATAGACACTTGGCTCACATTCCTTCTTAAAACATTGATGCCCAGCACCTCTTTGGGTTACTAAATGCCTTGTAGTTAGGTTGCTCTTGATAGTGGACTTTCAGCTGATGATCCCGGATTAGTTAACCCAAGTCACTAAGTGTTGAGGCACTCCTAAGAGCTTACTAATCCAAGCAGATCCTAGTACAAAGACATCACAGGCATATATTTTAAAGTTCAAGCTATTGGTGTCCAGCTTTGTTTCTTTTTGTTTCCTTTTTTTTTCTGCCACTTTTTGGCTATCTTTTTTTTTTCTTTCCTTCTTTATGTTTTTCTTTCTAACCAAGGAATTTAATTCAATTGAGATTCATAGACAGTAGGCCACTCTTTACTTAGAAGGAGATATCCTGGCTCTTTATTCACTAAAAGTGAGCTATTATACACTCACACACATACCACCACTTACTTTTATTCTACTTCTATCTAACAGAGACCATTTCACTTCACATTCAAACTTTTTCTTTTATTGAATTTAAAGATGTAGGGGACAACACATGCTTCTTGTCAAGTGAAAATAAACACACAAGCACACACATAAACTAGCCTACTTATTTTAAAAGAAACAAACATAATGCAAAGGCTTTTAATTAAGAAGAACTACTTAGAAATGCAAAGACAACTTAGAACAGATAGAATGCATGTTTTTTTTCTTTGTAGTGATGAACAAGGAGCAAGTCCACCTTTCATTTGTCATGCCTTTTCTTTCTCCTTTCGTACACTTGGCTGCTAGTGTTCCCACCATCCTTGTTTGGTGCCTGTTGATCTTGCCAAAAACCAGCTTTATTCATAGCTTCATCCACTCTATCTTCGAGTCTCATAGCCCTGCTCACTTCTACCTCACTTCTCATTTTGAAGAATTCATCAAAAGTTGGGAATGCCGGGTCCATGTTGTGCAAATGTTCTCCAATATAGTTCAGTTTGATTTGGCTATTGACATTGTAATCGGCTTGCACTTCATACCTTGCATCTTGGAGTGTTGTGAACTCTTTAAGAGCCTTCAAATTTTCAGCTTGCATTTGTTCCAACTTCCCAAAAGATTCATGAGATTGAAAGGCATGTTCTTCTTGCATCACAAGAAATCTTGACTCGAATTCATTTTGTTTGTTCATTATTCTTAGCTCCCTTTCTTCTTGTGCTTGTTGGTTTTTCATGTACAGAGAATGGTATTCTTCTTGCCTTTCTTGGATTCTCGTGTACTGTTGAGACAATCTCCCTATTGCTTCTTGCATTTGAGCCATATCCATATTGCCATGTGGGAAAAAGTGTGGCTGCTCCTCCTCCTCTTGTGGCTCTTCTTCTATGTGTGGCTCATCTTCTTCCATTGGTTCTTCTACTTCCCTTCCTCCATGTGGCCTTTGGCCTTGATGTGCTTCAAGAGGCATCATCATCCGTTCAATGGTTATGGGCATGCCTTGGCTTAACCACATTGGATTCTCCTCTTCCATTGGAACCTTAGCCCTTGCACACAACCTCCAAATGGTGCTCGGATAGTACAACCAGGATCCGGCCGAATTCTTTTCAGCTAGCTTTTGAATGTCTCTTGCAAGGATTTCATGAACTCTTATCTCTCCTCCCACAATGATGCAATGCAGCATCACGGCTCTCTCCCTGTTAACTTCTGAGGTGTTCACTGTGCCCAGAATTGATCTTTTCATCAACTCATACCATCCTTTTGCTTCCAGAGTGAGGTTACATCTCTTCAGGAACTTGTATCTGTTCTTGTTATCTCCTTCCCATTCTGAGTTCTCAAAACAAATATCTCTCGCAATCTCCTCATAATCTTGATCTTCATTCAATCTTTGTTGGTATCCCGGTTCATCAAAGCGGACTGACCTTAGTTTCAAGACTTTCTTGATTGCGTCCGGGCTAAAGTCTACTTCCACCCCACGCACATAGCTCTTGTACGTTGGGGGCTCACGCATGTCAAGCCTTGGGACATTTGCATAGAACTCTCTTATGATATTGGTATTAATTCGGGTGGCTGGTGATGTAAGTTCCTCCCATCTCCTCTTCCGGATTTTGTTCTTCATTTCTTGACATCCATCATCCGGCAACATGAATGGAATTTCAGGATAGATTCTTTTCTCGTTCATCCATTGAATTTGCATTTGATGAAACCAAGACTTGAACCTCCGTTGGTCATATTCATGTGTTTCTTCCTCTACTATTGGATCTTTTCCTTTTCGTCGTTTGGTTCTTGAGGAGGATGCCATGATCACTTGGTTGGTTGAGAGGGAATGTGAAGAGTGTTGGAGAGTTTGATGTGTGTTTGGAGGAAAAAGAAATTAGGACCGGACTTGCTATGACAAGAAATTATGAAGAGAAGTTTAAGTGGTTGGAGTTTAAAGTAAGAGAAAGGTTGCACAAAGCTTGTTATGTTGAGGAGTGATTCGGTCATGTGCATGGCTTGAAGGTGGTATGCTTTTAAATGAGCAATGAAGGGCTAGGATGCAATTAGACACTATGGGGATCAAAGGTGTGCATGTATGGATGAATGAAGACAAAATTTGCTCCTTCCCTTGCCTTTGCCGTGATCATTCTCAAGGAGTGACAGATTTCTTTCTTGAAGCATGTGATGGGATTTTGTCCTTATGCTATGCTTTCCTTTGTCTTGTCTTTTTCATTGAAGATTCTTTGACCTCCTAGTCATCACAACAAGACAACATATATTAGTCTTATCCAACCGTAGCAAGAGTGTTCTTTTTAGTAATACTATGTGAACCATCAATTCTTATCTCATTTGAACCGTGATACTCTCTTTGGAGGACACCAAACTTAATGTTTGGTCATGTATAAAGAAAATGAGTCTTTTCCTCCAATTAGTGAAGTTCAAACGTTAAATGTCCATAAGAAAAAGAATTGTTTCCATTACACTTTCTTTTTCTCTTTTTTTTTTTCATGAAGGATTAATTGTATCCTTGAATCGGTGCATCAAGGTTTGATGAACACCAAACTTGTTTCTTGTCAAAGGGTACATCACAATTAATGCCTTCATTACCGAATAAGAATTTTTTCATTTATAAGATTTTGAAGAACAACAATTGTATGATTATTGATGCATGAGTTTCTACTTTTCATGAAGCTATGTGGACACCAAACTTAGTGTTCGGCCATATGCTTTGTTAAGATACTCCAAGCATGCAAAATGGAATTATTTGTAACATTGGTTTAGTGTGCTTGAAGGCACACCAAACTTAGCATATGTTTCAAAATAGTGCATGCAGTCAATGGACATGTTCATGAAAAGAGAAAAGAATTCATGCTCAATTGATCATAACTTATTGAATTTAAAATGACATGAATCTTAAAGCATGGGTTGCCTCCCATGGAGCGCTCTTTTATTGTCATTAGCTTGACATTGAGGCTTTCTTTTATGGTGGTTGGTGCTTGTAGGGCCTCAATTTGTCTCCTCTGACTGTGATCCTCTTCTTTGTTCTCTGGTGTTCAATTTCAGCATGCTCTAATGATAGTATGTTGCTGACAGTGTAGTAATCCTCGGTTTGTTGATTTGCCCCCAGCTGTTGATATATCAGTTGCACTTTGTCACCTTTGGAAAGCCCCTCTGTTGGAATCTTTCTGTTCTTCCAACCCCTTTTTGCTTTGTTTCTGCGTTTCATCTTCCCTTTTGTTGTTCTTTCTTTTCTGGCCGTAGGTTTTCCTTGGGGACCTCTCTTCTCAGTGGCTAATACTCTAATATCCTCTTGGGCTTTTTCATCAGTCTGCACAATCTTTAGCATTGGGATGTTGTTGTGACTTTCCTGGTCATTTTTCATATAGTCTTTCTTCTCCTTGCTAAATTATGCCTCAGGTAATACCTTCAGAGTGACACTCTGGTCATGCATCCTGAGAGTTAATTCCCCTTCCTCTACATCTATGATAGCTCTAGTAGTGGCCAAGAATGGCCTTCCCAGTATAACAGAGTCACCATCATCATCGTTTGATTCTAGAACCACAAAATCAGCAGGGTATATAAAACTGTCCACCTTGACCAAAAGATTTTCAATTACACCCCTGGGGTATACCATTGACTTGTCTACCAGCTCCAGAGACATTTGTACTGGTTTGACCTCCTCTATATGCAGCCTTTTCACCAAGGAGGATGGTATTAAGTTAATACTTGCTCCGAGATCGCACATTGCTTTAGTGATTGTCAATTCCCCAATGGTGCAAGGCAACAGGAAGCTTCCTGGGTCCTTAAGCTTGGGAGGAGGCCCCTTTTGAATCAAGGCCCTGCATTCCTCAGCAATCATTATGGTTTCTTTCTCATCCCAGCTTCTTTTCTTGTTGATAAGATCCTTCAGAAACTTGGAATATAGAGGCATTTGCTTAAGTGCTTCAGCCAAGGGAATATTGATTTCCAGCTTCTTAAAAATCTCAAGGAATTTGTGAAAATGCTGGTCTTTAACCTCTTTATTAAACCTCTGGGGATATGGCAGTGGAGGCGTGATGTTTTTTTCTAATTGCTGCTGCCCCTGAGCTACTTCCTTCGAGCTATGTGGCTGGTTGTTCTTCTCTTTAAATTTCTCAGTGCTTTTGTTTGGCATCACAACTTGCTCCTTAGCCTCATCTGCCTTTGTTTGCTTTTCATCCTCTGTTGGTTCTTTGATGTTCTCTGCTTGCTTCCTTGTAGTGTCATTGTTGCTTATCAATGTTCTCCCACTCCTTAATTGTATTGCCTTGCATTCTTCCTTGGGATTTGGAATTGTGTCACTGGGCAGTGAGTTTGAAGGTCTCTCAACAGATACTTGGTTGGAGAGTTACCCCATCTATCTCTCTAGGCTCTTCAGGGAGGCTTCCTGATTCTTGGTTACCATTTCCTGGTGTTTCAACATTTTGTCTATCATGGCCTCCAAGTGTGTGATTCTTTGGGCTTCAGGTGATATTTGAGGTGGGTTATGAGATGTGGATGGTGGATGGTAGGCATTTTGGTTGGTGGGTTGGTTATTAGATTGGTATTGGTTGAGGTTGGGGTAGTTGTTTTGAGGTTTTCTGTAGGGGTTTTGGTTAGTCTGCTGCTGGTTGTGATTTTGGTTACTTCTTGGGTTGTGTTGGTTTGAGTTCCTCTGCCATAGTTGTTGGTTTTGGGTATGGTTATCTCCCCATCTGAGGTTTGGGTGGTTCTTCCAGGATGGATTGTATGTATCACCATACACTTCATTTGGTCCTTGGTTGTGCATATACTGTACTTGCTCTTGTTGTTGTTCTTCTTGAGTTTCTTCACTCTGTCCCCATGTGGTTGGTGGTTGGCTAGTGTTAACTGCTGCAACTTGGAGACTATCAATCCTCTTGGCCATTTGCTCAAATTGTTGTTGAATTTGCTGCTGCATTAATTTGTTTTGAGCCAGGATTGAATCCACTCCTTCTAGCTCCATTACTCCTCTCCTTTGTGATGGTTGGCGGCCTCTTTGATGAGCAAAGAAATATTGGTTGTTCGACACCATATCAATGAGTTCTTGAGCCTCCTCTGCAGTTTTCATGAGTTGCAAGGAACCTCCAGCTGAATGATCCAAAGCTTCCTGGGATTTCAGTGTTAATCCCTCATAGAAGTTCTGAAGCTTCTCCCACTCATTAAACATGGTAGGGGGACATTTCCTGATCAGAGCCTTATACCTCTCCCATGCCTCATAGATGGGTTCGGCCTCCATTTGTGTAAATGTTTGAACCTCAGCCTTTAACCTTATAATCCTCTGAGGTGGATAAAATTTTGCAAGGAACTTAGTTACCAAATCATCCCAGTTGTTAATGCTGTCCCTTGGAAACGATTCCAACCATTGAGTGGCTTTGTCCCTGAGAGAAAATGGGAATAGCATCAGTTTGTAACTGTCAGGGGGCACTCCATTAGTTTTGACAGTGTTGCATATCCTCAAGAAAGTGGACAAATGTTGGTGCGGGTCCTCAAGTGGTCCTCCACCAAAAGAGCAGTTGTTCTGAACCAAAGTGATGAGTTGTGGCTTGAGTTCAAAATTATTAGCATTGACATTTGGAGCCAAGATGCTGCTCCCACAATGTCTAGGATTTGCAAAGGTATAGGAAGCCAAAACTCTCCTTTGGGGTGGGTTGCCATTGTTGTTGTCTTCTCCACCTGGTGGATTGGTTAGATGTTCCTCCATCTATTGGAATTCTTCGTCTGATTCCTCTTCTCCAACAATATTTTTCCCTCTTTCAGCTCTTCTTAACCTCCTGAGAGTTCTTTCGTCTTGTTCATGAAAATTGGGTATGGTTCTCCTTGTACCTAACATACAAGCAGAGCATGAGAAATGCACAAAACCAGTGACACTTCAATTTACTGCCAGATTGAAGTGTTAGTTAGTTTAAGCAAAAAATCAAACAGTTAGTGGGTTAATCAAAATTAAAGAAAAAGTGCTTGATCTAGATTACCACCTCACTTAATCATTGTCAATCTAATCAATCCCCGGCAACGGCGCCAAAAACTTGATGAGATATTTTGGAGGAAAATAAATTTCTCCCAAAACACACAAATCTAACCGGCAAGTGCACCGGGTCGTATCAAGTAATAAAAACTCACGGGAGTGAGGTCGATCCCACAGGGATTGAAGGATTGAGCAATTTTAGTTTAGTGGTTGATTTAGTCAAGCGAATCAAGATTTGGTTGATGGTTTTGTGACTTGCAGAATTAAATTGCATTGAAGTAAAGAGAATAAGAAATAAATTGCTGAAACGTAAAGAACAAGAAATTAAATGGCGGAAGCTTAGAGTGCAAGAAATGTAAATTGCGGAATCTTAAAGCGCAAGGAATGTAAATTGCTTGAAATGTAAAGGGGATTGGGATGTGGATTTGCAGAAATTAAACAAGGAAAAATTAAATTGCATCAAACAGAAGAGGGAAAGGGAATTGGGATTGAACCAGATATGAAGCAGAAAAGTAAATGAACATAGAAAGCAGTAAACAGAGAAGTGAAATGGGAAATTCAGATCTCAGGACCCAGAGACTAGAAAACCAAGTCTAGATCTCAATGCCTTCCTAGATCCAACAAGAACAATTGCAAGGAAATTGTAAATTGCAAGGAAAATAGATGAAGAGCAATTAACCGGAAATGAAATTCAATTAGCAGTAAAGAAACAGAGATCCAAGATTGAGATTGAAACAGAATTTCTTCAATTCTCCAATCCAAGATCCAAGACAAGTGTAATTGAAATTTAAAGCAATAAAACTGAGAGGAAGAGAAATGAATTCTCCTTCCCCAAGACAAAGAAATTAAAGTTCACTCAATATCAAAAGCTCTCCGAAAACTGTTATGAAAATTCCAAAAGGAAAGCTTCCTGAGAACTTGAATTCTATCCTATTTATACACTTTCTTTCAATGATCTTCAAGCCTTGAGTTGGGCCTTTGCTCTTGGTGGAATTGGGTTGAAAGAGGCCTTGGTTGATTGCTCTTGAAGTTTGAAGAAGAACCAAAGTGAACCAATTGAACCGGGTTTGAGTTTTGCAAAAGTTGGACCAAAAGTTTGAGCCACTTTTCATATCAGCTAGCACATTTTTCTGATATCAACGTTGGTGCCAACGTTAGGGGTCTAACTTTGACCCTAACGTTGGCCTTGCCTAGTGTGCTTGTGGCGCCAACGTTAGCCACCAAGTTAGGGGGCTAACGTTGGCGCAAACTTTTGCTCCTTCCCCATTGAATTTTCATGTGCCAACGTTAGCCTCCAAGTTAGGGGGCTAACGTTGGCGCAAACGTGGGATGGCCAGGGAGGAATTCATGTGCCAACGTTAGCCTCAAAGTTAGGGGGCTAACGTTGGCGCAAACTTTTGGTGCCCAGGGGAGAAATTCATGTGCCAACGTTAGCCTCAAAGTTAGGGGGCTAACGTTGGCGCAAACTTTTGGAGCCCAGGGGAGAATTTTCAAGTTCCAACGTTAGCCTCCAAGTTAGGGGGCTAACGTTGGGGCTAACTTTTCAACCAAAAGTTTGTGCAAAAGTTTGATGCTAACTTTAGGTCCAGCTTCTTGCTTCCTGGTTCAATTTCACTTATTCCATTGTCTTCTCTTTACTCCTAGCCATTCCTTCTTGCTTCAACCTTTCTCCAAGCTTTCTTCACCTATCATTAATCAACCAAACTCATCAAAGCTATGCTCAAAATCATGAGATATTCATTCTTTCACAATATGCAACAAATATAGCATAAAACCTCATGAAATGGCATGAATTCATATATGGTTGATTCAATCAAGGGAAACATGAAAATCTACTCAATTAGCTTGCTTGTAGCTCAAGAAAGTGCATAATTCTAATGAAAACAAAAGAAAAAGACTAGTTAAAATAGGCTAAGATGACTTGTCATCAACTGTGCCTCTTTTCCATGTTTAAAGAAGGATGACCTTGAGTTTTAAACACAAGGGAGTTCTCATTCAATTGAAGGACTAGTTCGCCTTTGTCAATATCAATCACAACACTTGCTGTGGCTAGGAAGGGTCTTCCAAGGATGATGGATTCATCCTCATCCTTCCTAGTGTCTAGGATTATGAAATCAGCAGGGATGTAAAGGCCTTCAACCTTTACTAGCATGTCCTCTGCTTGCACCTCAAAGATTCCCAGTTTCTCCATTATAGAGAGGGGCATGAGGTTTATCCCTGACCCAAGGTCATATAGAGCCTTCTCAAAGGTCATGGTACCTATGGTATAAGGTATTAGGAACTTTCTAGGATCCTATTTCTTCTGAGGCAGTCTCAGTTGATCCAATGCATTTAGTTCATTGGTGAACATGGGAGGTTCATCTCCCCAAGTCTCACTACCAAATAAATTGGCATTCAACTTCATGATTGCACCAAGGAACTTGGCAACTTGCTCTTCAGTAACATCCTCATTCTTTTCAGAAGAAGAATACTCATCAGAGCTCATGAAGGGCATAAAGAGGTTCAATGGAATCTCTATGGTCTCTAGATGAGCCTCAGAGTCCTTTGGTTCCTCAGAGGGAAACTCCTGATTGAACACCGGACGTCCCAGGAAGTCTTCCTCACTGGGATTTACGTCCTCAACCTTCCTCCCAGGTTCGGCCATGGTAATCAATTCAATGGCCTTGCATTCTCCTTTTGGATTCTCTTCTGTATTGCTTGGGAGAGTACTAGGAGGGGTTTCAATGATTCTTTTACTCAGCTGGCCCACTTGTGCTTCCAAATTTCTAATGGAGGACCTTGTTTCATTCATGAAACTCACAGTGGCCTTAGATAGATCAGAGACTAAGTTTGCTAAATTAGAAGTATTTTGTTCAGAGTTCTCTGTCTATTGCTGAGTGGATGATGGAAAAGGCTTGCTATTGCTAAACCTGTTTCTTCCACCATTATTAAAGCCTTGTTGAGGCTTTTGATCCTTCCATGAGAGATTTGGGTGATTTCTCCATGAGGGGATTATAGGTGTTTCCATATGGTTCACCCATGTAATTCACTTCTGCTATTGCAGGGTTCTTAGGATCATAAGCTTCTTCTTCAGAAGATGCCTCTTGAGTACTGTTGGATGCAGCTTGCATTCCATTCAGACTCTGAGAAATCATATTGACTTGCTGAGTCAATATTTTGTTCTGAGCCAATATGGCATTTAGAGTATCAATTTTAAGAACTCCCATCTTCTGAGGCGTCCCATTACTCACAGGATTCCTCTCAGAAGTGTACATGAACTGGTTATTAACAACCATGTTAATGAGTTCTTGAGCTTCTGCAGGCATTTTCTTTAGGTGAATGGATCCACCTGCAGAAGTATCCAATGAAATCTTAGCTAATTCAGACAGACCATCATAGAATATATCCAGGATGGTCCATTCTGAAAGCATGTCAGAAGGACACTTTTTGGTCAGTTGCTTGTATCTCTCCCAAGCTTCATAGAGGGATTCACCTTCTTTCTGTCTGAAGGTTTGAACATCCACTCTAAGCTTACTAAGCTTTTGAGGAGGAAAGAACTTGGCTAAGAAAGCCGTGACCAGCTTATCCCAAGAGTTTAGGCTATCTTTGGGTTGAGAGTCCAACCACACTCTAGCTCTGTCTCTTACAGCAAAGGGGAAAAGGATGAGCCTGTAGACTTCAGGATCTACTCCATTAGTCTTAACAGTATCACAGATCTGCAAGAATTCAGTTAAGAACTGAAAAGGATCTTCAGATGGAAGTCCATGAAACTTGTAGTTCTGCTGCATCAGAGAAACTAATTGAGGTTTCAGCTCAAAATTGTTTGCTCCAATGGTAGGGATGGAGATGCTTCTTCCATGTAAATTGGAATTAGGTGCAGTAAAGTCACCAAGCATCCTCCTTGCATTATTATTATTATTTTCGGCTGCCATCTCCTCTTCTTGTTCGAAAATTTCTGAAAGGTGCTTGCTGGATTGTTGTAATTTAGCTTCTCTTAGTTTCCTCTTCAGAGTCCTTTCAGGTTCTGGATCTGCTTCAACAAGAATATTATTGTCCTTGCTTCTGCTCATATGAAAAAGAGGGAATAGAAAAATAATAATAGGGATCCTTTTTGGCACAGTATAGAGGTCCCTGTGTGAGTAGAAGAAAAGAAGAAGAAAAGAATGTAATGTAAGGAAAGAAACACAAGGGTGAGGAGAGCAAAGATGTGAGATGAAGAGAAGTGTTAGTAGATGAATAAATAAATAGAAGGAGATGAGAGAGAAAGAGAATTTTCAAAAATTATTTTTGAAAAATGGTTAGTGATTTTCGAAAATTAAAAGATGAAATAAATTAAAATTAAATTTTGAAACAATTAGTTAATTAAAAAGAATTTTTGAAAAAGAGGGAGATATTTTCGAAAATTAGAGAGAGAGGGTTAGTTAGGTAGTTTTGAAAAAGATAAGAAACAAACAAAAAGTTAGTTAGTTAGTTAAAACAAATTTTGAAAATCAATTTTTGAAAAGATAAGAAGATAAGAAGTTAGAAAAGATATTTTAAAATCAAATTTTTGAAAAAGATAAGATAAGAAGATATTTTTGAAAAGATATGATTGAAATTAGTTTTTGAAAAAGATTTGATTTTTAAAATCACAATTAATGACTTGATTCACAAGAAATCACAAGATATGATTCTAGAACTTAAAGTTTAAATCTTTCTTAACAAGTAAGTAACAAACTTGAAATTTTTGAATCAAAACATTAATTGATGATGTGATTTTCGAAAATATAATATAAAATTAAGAAAACTAATTTGAAAATATTTTGAAAAAGATTTTTGAAATTTTCGAAAATAAAATAAAATAAAAAAAATGGAAAAGATATGATTTTTGAAAAAGATTTGAAAAAGATAAGATTTTTAAATTGAAAATTTGATTTGACTCATAAGAAACAACTAGATTTTAAATTTTTTTGAAAAAAATCAACTCAAATTTTCAAATTTTATGAGAGAAAAGAGGGAAAGATATTTTTTTTTATTTTTGAATTTTTAATGATGAAAGAGAAAAACATGAAAAAGACTCAATGCATGAAAATTTTGGATCAAAACAATGAATGCATGCAAGAATGCTATGAATGTCAAGATAAACACCAAGAACACTTTAAAGATCAAGATGAACACCAAGAACTTATTTTTGAAAAAAAATTTTTATGCAAAGAAAACATGCAAGACACCAAACTTAGAAATCTTTAATGCTTAGACACTAAGAATTCAAGAATGCATATGAAAAACACCATACAACACAAAACAATATAATATGAAGATCAATCAAGAAGGTTTATCAAGAACAACTTGAAGATCATGAAGAACACTATGAATGCATGATTTTTTTTTTAATAGTGCAAGATGAACATGCAATTGACACCAAACTTAAAATCTGACTCAAGACTCAAACAAGAAACACAAAATATTTTTTTGATTTTTTTGATTTTATGATTTTTTTGTATTTTTATTTTATATTTTTCGAAAATTAGTGTGAAAAAGAAAAATAAGGATTCCAAAATTTTTAATATGAATTCCAGGAATCTTGCACTCTTATTCTAAAGCTCCAATCTGAGGGTTAGACATGGCTTAATAGCCAGTCAAGCTTTAGCATGTAAATCTTTTGGATCTGGAACAGCAGCAGGTGGATTAGCAACAACTAGCTTGCTCTTGATACTGTTAGGTTGGAAGCCCCAGTCTAAATGAATTTAGACATGGCTTTACAGCCAGTCAGGCTTCAACATGCTTCATGAAACTCTAGAATTCATTCTTAAAAATTCTGAAGAACAATATTGTTCATACCCTGGGTCGAACTGTCCGACCCGGGATGATTGGTGGCAAAACGACTAACCTCTTCAGGTCCGACTATCCGACCTCTTCTTAAAGAGATCGGCCAAATCGACAGGAGAGCCCAGTAAAGGGCCCAAATGGAGGAACACGACCCAAATCCAAAAGCAGTTCAAGCCTACAGAGATAAAGGCGGTTCCCTTAAAGATAAGCTGACTTCACTCAAGATAAAGATAAGATAAGATAAGATAACTAACTTATCTTATCAGAAAGGTCAGCCCACACTACTATAAATACACTGGAGCACCCAGGTATAACATATACTCTGATTCGACATAAAACCTGCTTAATATCCATGCTAACTTAAGCATCGGAGTCTCTCGCAGGTACCCCCCACCTTCTGGTGGCCAAGGATCAGCGGTGCAGCAAGTCCAATAAGTCGGACACAACAGCTCCGGCCGCCACCAGCCAGCCGGACATGTCATCTCCGACCAGTACAGAAGATCTCATCCGAGATCGACCTCCAGTTTCAGGTAACCCTCGGAACATTGGCGCCGTTGCCGGGGAACCTGAAAGTCATCCCAAAACCATGGCGGACGGCCATGACAACGACCACGACTCGGATCTGAAGAACAGAACACCGCACAAGAACGCAGACACTACACTAAAGGATACTTCGGAATCCAACGGTGACAAAAACTCACCGAATCCGGGAGCCATGGAAGCACTTCAAGATCGCTTAAAGCAACTCGAGAAAGAAACCCAACAACAACGGGAGATCAGAAAGGATCTACAAAGAGAGGTACGGCGACGTCGAGAACTAGAAGAAAAACTACAGCAATTGGAGGCCGACCTCAAATCAAAAGCTCCTCGGATCACTCCTGAGGAAAATTCACGCAAAGAACAGGATCCATTCACTAGGGAAATCATGAAGACCAAAATCCCAAAGGATTTCAAGCTCCCGGATATGGTTTTGTATGATGGCACTACAGATCCCAACCATCATCTCAGCAATTTTAGAAGCAGAATGTACCTTACCGATGCCTCAGATGCCGTTCGCTGCAAAGCTTTTCCAACAACTCTCACGAAAATGGCGATCAGATGGTTCGACAACTTACCTCTGAAGTCCATCTCAAATTTCGACGACCTGGCCAAAAAGTTCCTGGCCAGATTCTCCATCCAGAAAGATAAGGCCAAGCACACACCCAGCTTACTAGGGATCAAGCAAGGAGATCGGGAGAGCCTCCGCAACTACATGGAAAGATTCAACAAAACATGCATGGACATACAAAGTTTACCAACAGAGGCCGCCATCATGGGGCTTATCAATGGCTTACGAGAGGGACCTTTCAGCCAATCTATATCAAAAAAGTATCCTACCTCCTTAGACGAAGTCCAGGAGCGAGCAGAAAAATACATCAACATGGAAGAGAACGCTCAGCTGGGAGAAATCTTAAAATCTGGGGCCTCCTACCGAGACAAAGACAAGGACCCCAAAAGAAAAGAAGATCGACAGGGTGAGAAAATAAAAAAATACCACAACTACACTCCTCTCAAAGCATCCCTGGTCGACGTGTACAAAGAAGTCTGCCATACAGAAAAAATCCCCCTAGCGCGGCCACTCAAAGGTAAAAGGGGAGGAGGAAACCGGAAGGAATATTGTGAATACCATCGAATTTGAGGGCACTCTACCAACGAGTGCTTCGACTTGAAAAATATCATAGAAAAATTGGTAAGAGAAGGAAAATTAGATCGATTTTTTGCCACCCTGGATGATGACCAAAGAAAAAGACGGAGAGACGAAGATGATGGACGAGCTGAACGGTCACCTCGGACACCAGAAAGACACGTCCACATGATACACGGCGGATTCGCAGGAGGTGGGATCTCCAAATCATCCCGAAAGAGATATCTCAAAGAAGTATATCATGTTGAGGGAAAGGAGGAAGCACCCGACATCCCGGCGATAACATTTACTAAAGAGGTCGCATCCGGCATCATCTCGGGACACGACGATCCCATGGTCATCACTATTATACTGGCAAACGCCAATCTACACCGCACACTAGTAGACCAAGGGAGTTCTGCCGACATATTATTCAAAACAGCCTTCGACAAGCTCGGTTTAGACGAAAAGGAACTTAGAGCATACCCGAACAATCTGTTTGGACTAGGAGACACTCCGATACAACCGCTGGGATACGTATCGCTACACACTACTTTTGGAAAAGGGAACCAATCTAGGACCCTCAAAATAGACTACATTGTGGTCGACGTAAGTTCGGCCTACAATGCTCTCATAGGTCGGACAACACTCAATCAACTCGGCGCAATAGTCTCGACTCCGCATCTATGCATGAAATTCCCAACTGCAGAGGGGATAGCCACGATAAAAGCAGATCAAAAGATGGCACGTCGCTGTTATAATGAGAGCTTAAACCTCAAAGGCAGAGGAGAAGAGTTTCATACAATTGAGCTTGGCGGAGCTCAGCGTCGAGAAGAACTCCGTTCGCACCCAGAAGGTGAGGTAGAGAAGGTTCAGATTAGAGACACCTCGGACAAAACGACTAATATCGGCACGGTCCTAAGAAGAGATTCAAAGGAATTACTGATACAATTCTTACGAGATAATGTCGACCTCTTCGCATGGAAAGCCACAGACATGCCACGCATAGACCCTAAGCTAATGTGCCACAAGTTGGCGGTCTATCCAGGATCTCAGCCGGTGCAGCAGAAGCGAAGAAAACTTGGACCAGAACGATCCCAAGCTGTGAAAGAACAAGTACAAACGTTACTGGAGGCAAGATTCATAAGAGAAGTCAAGTACCCACTATGGCTAGCCAACGTCGTCTTGGTGAAAAAATCAAACGGGAAGTGGCGCATGTGTACCAATTATACCGATCTCAACAAAGCCTGCCCAAAAGATCCATACCCACTCCCAAGTATTGACGCTCTGGTAGATGCTTCCTCCAGATATAGATACCTCTCGTTTATGGACGCCTATTCGGGATACAACCAAATCCCCATGCATCCACCAGATCAAGAAAAGACCTCGTTCTTAACACCAAAGGCGAACTACTGCTACATCGTGATGCCTTTCGGTCTCAAGAACGCGGGAGCTACTTATCAAAGGCTAATGAATAAAGTCTTCTCAGATCACATCGGAAAAAACATGGAAGTCTATGTTGATGACATGTTGATAAAAACACAAAGCGAAGATACATTATTGTCCGACCTGGCTCAAGTGTTTGACACTATAAGGAAGCATAACATGCGACTCAACCCCGCAAAATGCACCTTCACAGTCGAAGCAGGCAAATTCTTGGGTTTCATGCTCACACAAAGGGGAATTGAAGCAAATCCAGACAAATGTCAAGCTATACTCAACATGAAGAGCCCAACCTGTGTCAAAGAAGTACAACAACTCAACGGGAGATTGGCCGCCCTATCCCAATTCTTAGCAGGAGCTACGATAAGATCTCTCCCCTTCTATGCTACTTTAAGAAAGGGAAAACAGTTCGAATGGATGACAGAATGTGAGCAAGCTTTCCAAGACTTCAAGGAGTCCTTAGGACGGCCACCTATCCTATCTCGACCACGAGAAGGAGAACCACTCATATTATATCTCGCAGTAGGAAGCCGGGTGATAGCCTCAGCACTAGTCAGAGAAGACGAAAATGGGCAACAACCCGTCTACTTCATTAGCAAAGCACTACAGGGATCCGAGCTGAACTACCAGAAAATAGAAAAATTTGCCTATACTCTCATCCTAACATCTCGACGACTCCGCCCGTACTTTCAGGCTCACACCATTAAGGTTAGAACTAACCAGCCCATAAAAGGAATATTGCAGAAAACAGATTTAGCAGGCAGAATTCTACAATGGGCAGTTGAGTTGTCAGAATTCGACCTCCAATATGAAGCTCGGACGGCCATCAAATCACAGTATCTGGCCGACTTCATCGTAGAATTCACAGATACCCTGGAAAATCCCACAGAATGGAATCTCTACGTGGACGGTTCCTCAAATAAAACTGGAAGCGGCGTAGGCGTGATAATAGAAAGCAACCAAGGAACCCAAGTTGAGCTCTCCCTCAAGTTCGGGTTCCCAGCCTCCAATAACCAAGCGGAATATGAAGCATTATTAGCTGGTTTGAAGCTGGCTAAAGAGGTCGGAGCTTAAAAACTCAACATTTACAGCGATTCACAAGTGGTCACATCACAAATAACAGGGAGCTACCAAGCCAAAGACCCCACCTTGAAAAAATATTTGGATAAAACCAAGGAACTACTCGGACAAATTGGGGAATATAAGATCTGCCACATACCCCGCGAACAAAATACCCGAGCTGATGTACTCTCAAAACTAGCCAGCACCAAACCAGGGGGCAACAATAGAAGCCTCATCCAGGAAATGTTGCAAAACTCGTCAATCTCGGAAGAGGAAAAAGTCCTGGCCATAACAAGTCAGGACCAAGGATGGATGACCCCCATAATCAACTACTTCAAAGAAGGAACACTCCCCGTAGAAGAAAAGGAGGCAAAGAAGTTAAAAAGGGAGGCACAGTACTACACCATCATAAACAACATCCTGTATAAAAGAGGAATCTCAATACCTTTACTAAAATGCATGCCGACCTCCAACACAAGGGAAGTGCTAGAAGAAATACACGGCGGCATTTGTGGCAATCATCTCGAAGCACGAGCTCTCGCCAAAAAAGTACTCCGGGCGGGATTTTATTGGCCAACTCTACAGAAAGAAGCCACAGAATTTGTAAAGACATGTCCACCATGTCAAAAACATGCCAACTTTCACATCGCCCCGCCAGAAGAGCTCATCAGCGTGACTTCGCCTTGGCCGTTTGCAAAATGGGGACTCGATCTTCTTGGCCCCTTCCCACAGGGATCAGGACAAGTTAAATTTCTCATAGTGGGAGTATATTACTTTACAAAGTGGATCGAGGCAGAGCCCCTAGCCAATGCCACCGCTCAAAGAAGCCGAAAATTCTTATATCGAAACATTGTCACAAGATTCGGGGTTCCATATTCAATAACCACAGACAATGGCACCCAATTCACAGATGCAGGCTTCAGAAAACTAGTAGCCGACTTGAATATAAAGCACCAGTACACCTCCGTCGAACATCCACAAGCCAATGGGCAGGCCGAAGCTGCTAACAAAGTCATATTGGCCGGATTAAAACGGAGATTACAAGATGCAAAGGGAGCCTGGGCAGAAGAGCTCCCACAGGTCGTGTGGGCATATCAAACAATGCCACATTCCACCACGAAGGAATCCCCCTTCCGATTAGCATACGGAACAGAGGCGATGATTCCAATAGAGATTGAGGAAGGGTCGCCCAGAATAGTTCACTACAATGAGGAAGCAAACTTCCAACTTCAGAGAGAAGAGCTCGACTTGTTACCCGAAATCTAAGAAAGAGCTCGGATCAGGGAAGAAGCTCTAAAACGCCGAATGGCTTCCAGATATAATCAAAAAGTAGTGCCGAGAAGTTTCATAGAAAATGATCTCATCCTAATCCGAAATGATATCGGAACAACTCGACCAGGAGAGGGAAAGCTGGCAGCAAACTGGAAAGGACCCTACCGAGTTGTAGAAGTACTTGGAAAGGGCTACTACATACTGTCTGAACTCGATGGACGAGAGCTTCCCAGGTCATGCCACTGATGGGATATTTTCGCAGAAAAACGAATTTCTCCAAAACACCCAAACTTAACCGGCAAGTGCACCGGGTCGCATCAAGTAATAATAACTCATGGGAGTGAGGTCGATCCCACAGGGATTGAAGGATTGAACAATTTTAGTTTAGTGGTTGATTTAGTCAAGAGAATCAAGATTTGGTTGAGAGATTTGTGATTTGCAGAATTTAAATTGCATAGAAAGTAAAGGGAATGGATAATTGGCATGAAATTAAAAAGAACAGGAATTAAAGTGCTGAATCTTAAAGAATAAGAAATTAAATGGCAGAAACTTAGAACGTAGGAAATGTAAATTGCAGAATCTTAAAGTGCAAGAAATGTAAATGGCTTGAATTGTAAAGGGAATTGGGAGTTGGATTTGCAGAAATTAAACAAGGAAAAGTAAATTGCAACAAACAGAGAAGTAAAGGATGTCTTGAATCAAACCGGATCTTAAATCAGAAATGTAAATAAGCATGAAAACAGTAAACAGGGAATGGGAAATGGGAAATCCGGATCTCAGGACCCAAGAGACTAGAAAACCAAGTCTAGATCTCAATGCCTTCCTAGATCCAACAAGAACAATTGCACAAGAATTTGTAAATTGCAAAGAAAGTAGATGAAAAGCAATTAACCGAAACTGAAATTCAATTGAGCAAAAAATAAAGCAAGATCTCAAAGTGAGATTGAAACAGAATTTCTTCAATTCTCCACCCAAAATCCAAGACAAGAAAAGTAAAGAGTGCTGGGCAAGAACAAGGAAGAAGAGAGATCAATTCTCCTCCCAAATTCTCTTCAATTAAACAACAATGCTAAGAAAAATAAAAGTGAGCTCTCAGCAAAATTCAAAAGAAAGCTATTCTGAAAAACTAAAAGGGAAGCTCTCCGAAAAACTTGAATTCTATCATATTTATACACTTTCTTCAAATGATCTTCAAGCCTTGAGTTGGGCCTTTGCTCTTGGTGGAATTGGGTTGAGAGAGGCCTTGGTTGATTGCTCTTGGAGTTTGGAGAGGAACCAAAGTGAACCAATTGAACCGAGTTGAAGTTTTGCAAAAGTTTGAGTAAAAGTTTGAGGCTAACTTTTACTCTAACTTTTACTATCAGCCTCCATGCTTTGCTGCTATCCACGTTGGGGCAAAAGTTAGGGGTCTAACTTTTGCTCCAACGTTGGCCTCCTTATGTGTACTTATGGCGCCAACGTTAGCCCAAAAGTTAGAGGCTAACGTTGGCGCAAACTTTTGCTCCCCCTTTGTATTGTTCATGTGCCAATGTTAGCCCAAAAGTTAGAGGCTAACGTTGGCGCAAACTTTTGGTGGCCAGGGGGTGTTTTTCTCATGCCAACGTTAGCCACAAAGTTAGGGGCTAACGTTGGCGCAAACTTTTGGTGCCCAGGGGGTGTTTTTCTCATGCCAACGTTAGCCACAAAGTTAGGGGCTAACGTTGGCGCAAACTTTTGGTGCCCAGGGAGTAACTTTCATGTGCCAACGTTAGCCCAAAAGTTAGGGGCTAACGTTGGGGCTAACTTTTCACCCAAAAGTTTGTGCAAAAGTTTGAGGCTAACTTTTGGTCCAGCTTTTTGCTTCCTGGTTCATTTTCACTTATTCCATTGTCCTCTCTTTACTCCTAGCCATTCCTTCTTGCTTCAACCTTTCTCCAAGCTTTCTTCACCTATCATTAATCAACCAAACACATCAAAGCTATGCTTAAAATCATAAGATATTCATTTTATCATAATATGTGACAATTATAGCATAAAACCTCATGAAATAGCATGAATTCATACATGGTTGATTCAATCAAAGGAAGCATGAAAATCTACCCAAATTAGCTTACTTGTAGCTCAAGAAAGTGCACAATTCAATTGAAAACAAAAGAAAAAGGCTAGTGAAACTAGGCTAAGATGACTTGTCATCAGGCACGCCTGCAACCTCAGAAGGTACTACAGTTAGAAAGATAAAAGATCTCATCATTGGATGCACTCTTTTTCCTGAAAAGGTTTTTTAACGAGGCACCAAAGTTGAGACTCAGACAATCCCATATGTATATATTTGCACTTTTCCTTTAAATAAAATATATTTTAGATACTCTACAAAGATTTCAAGACACATTAATCTGAAGCATTCATCGTCCGATTATAAAGCAACAGATCGGCAGAAAGTGAAAAACAATTTCACTGCACGATCACGATAAAGACAACCGTCCGATAAAGGTGAAAACGCGATTCACCCAAAGGACGCTCTAGAGATGACAACCACTTTCTACAAATCGGCAAAGATGAACACAGAATAATGTAAGAAGTTATCGAAAGTGATCTAAAAAAGAACCTGACGAGGTCTTACGGATTGCTAAAATAATAACTTAAAGACTGGCCGACGTTGAGAAGTCGGACCAAGTCAACCCAAGTTATAAGTAAACCCTGGAAAGAGGTCTGGCCAACCCTATTAAAGAGGATTACTTTAACTTAGAAGGGCTCGACATGACAAAGTCAGCCCAAAATGGAAAGTTATCAAAGTAGTCCCTGAAAGAGATCTGACAAGGATCCAAGAAAGAGGACTACAAATAACTTAAATGAGACCGATATAATGAAGTCGGACTCCTACTACTAAAAAGTTATAAAAAGTAATCCCTGAAAGAGACCTGACAAAGGTCCAAGAAAGAGGATTACAAAAATAACTTAAAGGAGACCGATATAATAAAGTCGGACTCCTACTACTAACAAGTTATAAAAAGTAATCCCTGAAAGAGACCTGACAAAGGTCCAAGAAAGAGGATTACAAAAATAACTTAAAGGAGGCCGATATAATGAAGTCGGACTCCTACTAGTAAAAAGTTATCAAAGTAGTCCCTGAAAGAGATCTGACAAGGATCCAAGAAAGAGGACTACAAATAACTTAAAGGAGACCGATATAATGAAGTCGGACTCCTACTACTAACAAGTTATAAAAAGTAATCCCTGAAAGAGATCTGATAAAGGTCCAAGAAAGAGGATTACAAAACTAACTTAAAGGAGACCGATATAATGAAGTCGGACTCCTACTACTAACAAGTTATAAAAGTAATCCCTGAAAGAGACCTGACAAAGGTCCAAGAAAGAGGATTACAAAAAATAACTTAAAGGAGACCGATACAACCAAGTCGGACTCCTACTACTGAAAGTAATCCCTGAAAGAGACCTAACAAAGGTCCAAGAAAGAGGATTACAAAAATAACCTGGAAAAGGTTGACCTAACGAAGTCGATCTCCTACAAACGAGAAGATCGTAAAAAATAATCCCCGAAAGAGACCTGACAAAGGTCCAAGAGTTTAGCAGGGGACCAACGCAAAGAAATCGGTTACAGAGCGATAAAGAACACACACAAAGCGAGAAAACCAAACAAGTCAGACCCCTAAAACTACGGAGATTCAAGCTACACAACAAAAACCCAAGGAGGTCGGGCTGCAAGATGTCAGCATTGGCAGAAGGAAGCCTGGCCAAAAAACCTGTTCTTTACAGAGTCATAAGGCCTCGAAAGGCCACCAACACTTACTATCCAAAAGACGGCAAGCTAATTGTTTGTTTTTCAAAAATAAAAAGTTGCTAGAAAAGCAACTAAGAAATGTCAGCAATCAAATAAAAAGTTTCCAAACGCCCACAAGCCGGGCCAACTACTTTAAAGAAAAAGATCAACAAGCATCAGAAGCCTTCTCGGCAGCATCAAGAGCCTTCTTGACTGCGTCAGAACAAGGAGAGGGGGGGCGAGTCTGAATCGGCACCGCATCTACAGTACCATCCTCCCGGTTCAGGATATGGAAATCCAACTCGGGCCCAACTGGAGGAGCGGAAGAAGTCGGCACCTTGGTAGAAAACACAGGGGGAGGAACCACCTCATCGTCATCACCCTCATCATCAGGGACAATCTTGCCATCCCTGACAACATTATCCAAGCTAAAGAGGATAAGATCGGCCTCGGGAGCAATGATTCAAACTTGTTCTCTCAAGTTCTCATAAGCAGCAGTCACGCTGCCAACGAGATGACCTTGGAGCTCAGCATAGTCTTCCCGGGCATTGTCAAGCTCCTCTCTCAGGCGCCTCCCCTCCCTATAGGATGTAACATAGCTATCCTTATGCATCAAGGCTGCGTCTTCAGCCAACCTCAAAGAAGCAGCCAGTGCTTCAGAACTCGCCTTCTCGTTCTCCAAGTCTTTTTCCAGCTTAGCCACCTTCACCTCAAGCTCCTCCTTCAATCCCTTCATCCGGTCGAATTCTTGTTTCGCCTCTTCCATAAATGCCTTGGTAGCATGGAGAAGGAGATTCTGAGCAGTCCGATATATGGCAGCCGACATGTACGCCATCTTAACATGATTTCGAGCCATAAAATCCAAGTGATGAAGGATGGACACATCGTCCATGGAAAGAGCACCGTAGGGGCCGATTTGTTAATCCACGAATTCAATAGCATTAAAATCAGGAGCATCGAGGTCAAAAGGCTCAGCAGTTTTTTGTTTTTTATTGGGAGGAGCAACAGAAGGGGCAGCAGAGGTGACGTGAGGATCTGCCAAACAAACTCGGGAAGTAGGGATCACCTTCTTCACCCCGGCAGAACTCTGCACCGATGGCTTCCCGCACACTTGGGAAGATCCCTCCCCAGCCGCCTGGGTAGCAGCATTTCTGGCAGTAGTCGCCCTCTGCGCCCTCTTATAAGCTTTCATGGATTCATTATTCTTCATTGCCTCTGCAAAACAAAACAGAAAACTCAGCTACAAGTCGAACAAGTCAGAAAAGACAGCTACAAGCCACATAAACAAAATCATAAAAGAAACACAAGATACCCAGTTCAGATTGAAGAAGAGAAGGATTAGTTAGGAATTTCTTTGTGTCAAGATGGGGAGGTTGACCCCAGCGTTCTTCCAAGATAGTCACAAAGGCCCGCTCAGCCTCATCCAACATCTCCCACGAATACCGGGAGACCCTCATGTCTTTTTGCCATTCCAAGGGAAAGGCAGGTTCGTCATTTTCATCCAGAAAAAAGGGTCGAGCTCCTTCAACAGCTCGGACCTTGAAAAAGTAGTTCTAAAAGTCACGAAACGACTCGTCAAACATGGAAAAAACTTTCTTTCCTTGGGTAGAATGAAAAGAGACCCATGCTGACTTCTTTTTTACCACACCGGGCTTAGTCAAAACAAACAAATAGAAAAAGAGAGATTGGGAAGCAGGAATACCAAAACCGTCGCACAGCAACTGGAAAATTTTTATAAAACCCCAGGAGTTGGGGTGAAGTTAAGAAGGGGCAACATTACAAGACCATAACAAGTCGGTTTCAAATGGAGTAAAAGGAAGAGTAATACCCAGTTGACCAAAGAAAAAATCGTAAGCATAAAAGAAGGGGCGATTATCAACAACTCGAGTCGAAAAACAGACTCTCTCGTCAGAAGAGGGAGGGACAAGTTCATAATTCTTCTCATCACCAGAATTACTACAGACACTGTGAAACTGCCTAAGCTGAGTACAAAATTTGGAATCAACCAGCGAGACACACATAAGAACCATGGAGTCCACCCAATCATCCATACCCGCGGGAACCTGGGAAGGCATTTCTGTTATGTTATTTCGGGAAGACATGAGGTCAACTAAATCCTACAAAAAGAAAGGAAGAATGAATTACACAAAAACATCTCGGACAGAGGGCAAAACATCTCGACGGGCGGATAAACAAAAAGGGAAAACCCCAAGACTCAAGACAAAGGTCTAGGGGCATCCCTTGGAGGCAGTAAATAAGCAAGGTTTTCAAGTTATTTCTACGGCTTACATCCCAGCACTCGTCAAAACAAAATCCAGAAAGAAAATAAAGGAAGCAAAAACGCAAAGGACCACACTTTTATAGTTTACCAGCAAAAAACACTACTTCTACAGTATATCAGAAATGTCAAAAAAGACCAAGCAGCAAAGACGCAAACTTTCTTTTGAAATCAAGAAAAAAATCATCAGCCAAGGCACAAACAGAAACGGCGGCAACATGCAAAAGAAAAAGGTTCAAGCAACAAGAAAAAGATTTGCACCAAAAAAACAAAGAAATTTCAGAGAATGCAACAAGTCAAGCATGATAAAAAACGGAAAGATCCAAACTTTCTCCAAAAAGAAGATCAAAAGGAAAACCCCATCGCAAAGACAAAAACAAACGAGGAAAATACGAAATGGGACTAACCTGGAGACGGAAGAAGCTGCGAGGAAGAGAGGAAGCGCAGAGACAAAGGCTGCCCAGAAAAAATGCCAAGCGACAAAAGTAGAAGCGCAAGCGAAAGACAGAAAGCGAGAGAGTGAAAGAAGAAATGTGAAGAAGTTACGAAAAGGGCGAAGGAGAGAAACCGTCTTCCTGAGTGCAAAATTCAAAAAAATAGAGAAGTTAGGGGAAATGGGGCAATTAAATGCCAATTAAATGCGGATATTAAAACCGCTTGCATTCCCAAAACAGCGCCGATATAAAAGCGCGCGCTTTTAGAGGAAAAACGTTCTACATTCAAAAGCTTCTACAAAGGAAATCGACAAAATGCTTGAGCTTGGCTTCATTAGAGAAGGACCGAAGTCAAGAACTCGACCTCAAAAAACAAGACCGAGCTCAAGCAAGGGCACTGTTCATACCCTGGGTCGAACTGTCTGACCCGGGATGATTGGTGGCAAAACGACTAACCTCTTCAGGTCCGACTATCCGACCTCTTCTTAAAGAGATCGGCCAAATCGACAGGAGAGCCCAGTAAAGGGCCCAAATGGAGGAACACGACCCAAATCCAAAGGCAGTTCAAGCCTATAGAGATAAAGGCGGTTCCCTTAAAGATAAGCTGACTTCACTCAAGATAAAGATAAGATAAGATAAGATAAGATAACTAACTTATCTTATCAGAAAGGTCAGCCCACACTACTATAAATACACTGGAGCACCCAGGTATAACATATACTCTGATTCGACGTAAAACCTGCTTAATACCCGTGCTAACTTAAGCATCGGAGTCTCTTGTAGGTACCCCCCACCTTCCGGTGGCCAAGGATCAGCGGTGCAGCAAGTCCAATAAGTCGGACACAACAGCTCCGGCCGCCACCAGCCAGCCGGACACGTCATCTCCGACCAGTATGGAAGATCTCATCCGAGATCGACCTCCAGTTTCAGGTAACCCTCGGAACAAATATATTTTTGAAAAGATTTATAATTTTTTTTCGAAAATAAAGGAAAAATTTTTGAAAAATTTTTTAAAATATTTTTTTTTTGAAAACAAAATAAGAAGAAAATTACCTAATCTGAGCAACACGATGAACCGTTAGTTGTCCAAACTCGAATAATCCCCGGCAACGGCGCCAAAAACTTGGTGCACAAAATTGTGATCTCAGGCAACGGCGCCAAAAACTCTGTACGCACGTCTTAATAAATCCTTTTTTTTTATTCACAACTTCGATACAACTAACCAGCAAGTGCACTGGGTCGTCCAAGTAATAAAACCTTACGTGAGTAAAGGTCGATCCCACGGAGATTGTTGGTTTGAAGCAAGCTATGGTCATCTTGTAAGTCTCAGTCAGGTGGATAATAATTGATTATGGAGTTTTTGAAAATAAATAATAAATAGACAGAAAATAAAGATAGAAATACTTATGTATATCATTGGTGAGAATTTCAGATAAGTGTATAGAGATGCGTTCGTTCCTCTGAACTTCTGCTTTCCTGCTGTCTTCATCCAATCAATCCTACTCCTTTCTATGGCTGGCTTTATGTAAGGTGGTGCACAAATTGTGAATCACACTTTTCACAACTCGTACCACTAACCAGCAAGTGCACTGGGTCGTCCAAGTAATACCTTACGTGAGTAAGGGTCGAATCCCACGGAGATTGTTGGTATGAAGCAAGCTATGGTCACCTTGTAAATCTCAGTCAGGCAGATATAAATGGATAATGGTGTTTTCGAATAATAATTAATAAGATAGGGATAGAGGTACTTATGTAAATCATTGGTAGGAATTTCAGATAAGCGAATGGAGATACTTTCGTTCCTCTGAACCTCTGCTTTCCTGCTATCTTCATCCAATCAGTCTTACTCCTTTCCATGGCTGGCTTTATGCAAGGGCATCACCGTTGTCAGTGGCTACATCCCCTCCTCTCAGTGAATAATATGCTCACGCACCCTGTCACGGCACGGCTATTCATCTGTCGGTTCTCGATCATGCTGGAATAGGATTCACCCTCCTTTTGCGTCTGTCACTAACGCCCAACAATCGCGAGTTTGAAGCTCGTCACAGTCATTCAATCATTGAATCCTACTCGGAATACCACAGACAAGGTTTAGACTTTCTGGATTCTCTTGAATGCCGCCATCATTCTAGCTTACGCCACGAAGATTCTGGTTAGGAGATCTAAGAGATATTCATTCTAGCTTATTTCATGTAGAACGGAGGTGTTTGTCAGGCACATGTTCATAGGGGAGAAGGATGATGAGCGTCACACATAATCATCACCTTCATCACGTTCTTGGGTGCGAATGGATATCTTAGAAGCGAAATAAGAAGAATTGAATAGAGAACAGTAGTACTTTGCATTAATCTTTGAGGAACAGCAGAGCTCCACACCTTAATCTATAGAGTGTAGAAACTCTACCGTTAAAAATACATAAGTGAAGGTCCAGGCATGGCCGAGATGGCCAGCCCCCTAAAACGTGATCAAAGGATCATAAGGTAATCCAAAGATGCCTAATACAATAGTAAGAGGTCCTATTTATAATAAACTAGCTACTAGGGTTTACATGAGTAAGTATTTGATGTATAAATCCACTTCCGGGGCCCACTTGGTGTGTGTTTGGGCTGAGCTTAAGTGTTGCACGTGCAGAGGCCATTTGTGGAGTTGAACGCCAGTTTTTGTGCCAGTTTGGGCGTTCAACTCTGGTTTTGGATCCTTTTCTGGCGCTGGACGCCAGATTTGGGTAGAAAGCTGGCGTTGAAAGCCAGTTTACGTCGTCAATTCTTGGCCAAAGTATGGACTATTATATATTGCTGGAAAGCCCTGGATGTCTATGTCTACTTTCAAACGCAATTGGAAGTGTGCCATTTTGAGTTCTGTAGCTCCAGAAAATCCACTTTGAGTGCAGGGAGGTCAGAATCCATCAGCATCAGCAGTCCTTTTTCAACCTTTGAATCTGATTTCTGCTCAAGTCCCTCAATTTCAGCCAGAAAATACCTGAAATCACAGAAAAACACACAAACTCATAGTAAAGTCCAGAAATGTGAATTTAACACAAAATCTATTAAAAACATCCCTAAAAGTAACTAGATCCTACTAAAAACATACTAAAAACAATGCCAAAAAGCGTATAAATTATCCGCTCATCACAACACCAAACTTAAATTGTTGCTTGTCCCCAAGCAACTGAAAATCAAAATAGGATAAAAGAATAGAATATACTATAAATTCCAAACTATCAATGAAACAGTGCTTCAATCATATGAGCGGGACTTATAGCTTTTTGCCTCTTGAATAGTTTTGGCATCTCACTTTATCCATTGAGGTTCAGAATGATTGGCATCTATAGGAACTTCAGATTTCGAATAGTGTTATTGACTCTCTTAGTTCAGTATGATGATTCTTGAACACAGCTTCTTTATGAGTCTTGGCCGTGGCCCTAAGCATTTTGTTTTTCAGTATTACCACCGGATACATAAATGCCACAGACGCATAATTGGGTGAACCTTTTCAGATTGTGACTCAGCTTTGCTAAAGTCACCAATTAGAGGTGTCCAGGGTTCTTAAGCACACTCTTTTTTTTTCTTTTTGCTTTGGACCTTGACTTTAACCACTCAGTCTCAAGTTTTCACTTGACACCTACACGCCACAAGCACATGGTTAGGGACAGCTTGGTTTAGCCGCTTAGACCAGGATTTTATTCCTTTAGGCCCTCCTATCCACTGATGCTCAAAGCCTTGGGATCCTTTTTAATTGCCCTTGCCTTTTGGTTTTAAGGGTTATTGGCTTTTTGCTCTTGCCTCTTTCTTTTTCTTTCTATTTTTTTTCGCCTATATTTTTTTTATTTTATTTTATTTTATTTTTTTTTTCTGCAAGCTTTGTTCTTTGCTGCTTTTTCTTGCTTCAAGAATCATTTTTATGATTTTTCAGATTATCAAATAACATGTCTCCTTAGTCATCATTCTTTCAAGAGCCAACATATTTAACATTCTTAAACAACAACTTCAAAAGACATATGCACTGTTCAAGCATACATTCAGAAAACAAGAAGCATTGTCACCACATCAATATAATTAAACTAAGTTCAAGGATAAATTCGAAACTCATGTACTTGTTCTTTTGAATTAAAACATTTTTCATTTAAGAGAGGTGATGGATTCATAGGATATTTATAACTTTAAGACAAAGTTACTAACTACTAATGATCATGTAATGAAGACACAAACATAGATAAGCACATAACATAGAAAACGAAAAGCAGAAGAATTAAGAACAAGGAATGAATCCACCTTAGTGATGGTGGCATTTCCTTCTTGAAGAATCAATGATGTCCTTGAGCTCTTCTATGTCTCTTCCTTGCCTTTGTTGCTCCTCCTTCAGTGCTTTTAGATCTTCTCTGATTTCATGAAGGATGATGGAGTGCTCTTGATGTTCCACCCTTAGTTGCTTCCAATAATTGTGTGGGAGAAAATGTATCCCTTGAGGTATCTCAGGGATCTCTTGATTTGCAGTCAAATGTTCTACCACTGAGCTATAGACCCTTGATGGAAGCTTTTGTCTTCCCTTTCCTCTTTCTAGAGGTTTCTCTGACCTTAGGTGCCATCAATGGTTATGGAAAAAACAAAAAAGCTATGCTTTTACCACACCAAACTTAGAATGTTGCTCGCCCTCGAGCAAAAGAAGAAAGAATAGAAGAATAAGAAGAAGATATGGAGGAGATGGATGGGAGTGTGTATTCGGCCATATGGGTGGGATTGGGTGGGGGAGAGATGTTGAATTTTTGAAGGTAGTGGGTCTATGGATGTGAGTGGTAAATGGAAAAAAAGAATGGATGATCATGAATGGAAAGAGAGATGATGAGGTAGGTGGGGATCCTGTGGGGTCCACAGATCCTGAGGTGTCAAGGCATTTACATCCCTGCACCAATTTAGGCATGTAAAATGCCCTTGCACACAACTCTGGGCGTTCAGCGCCAGGTTGGTGCCCATTTTGGGCGTTCAACGCCCCTTTGCTGCCATTTCTGGCGTTCAACGCCAGAACCATGCTTGTTCTGGGCGTTCAGCGCCAGGATGCTCCCATTCTGGGCGTTCAGTGCCAGAACTATGCTCTGTTCTGGCGTTTGAACGCCAGACAGATGCTCCTCCAGGGTGTGATTATTCTTCTGCTGTTTTTTATTCCGTTTTCAATTTTTATATTTATTTTGTGACTCCTCATGATCATGAACCTATAAAGACACATAACTAAGAAAAATATAGTTAGATAAATAAACATTGGGTTGCCTCCCAACATGCGCTTCTTTAATGTCAATAGCTTGACAGTGGGCTCTCATGGAGCCTCACAGATGTGCAGAGCTTTGTCGAGACTCTCCAACACCAAACTTAGAGTTTGGATATGGGAGTTCAACACCAAACTTAGAGTTTGGTTGTGGCCTCCCAACACCAAACTTAGAGTTTGACTGTGGGGGCTCTGGTTGACTCTGCTTGGAGAGAAGCTTTTTCTGCTTCCTCTCCATGGTTGCAAAGGGAGATCCTTGAGTTTTAAACACAAGGGAGTTCTCATTCCATTGAAGGAATATTTCACCTCTGTCAACATCAATCACAGCTCTTGCTGTGGCCAAGAAAGGTCTTCCTAGGATGATGGATTCATCCTCTTCCTTTCCAGTATCCAGGACTATGAAATCAGCAGGGATGTAAAGGCCTTCAACCTTTACTAACACGTCCTCTACTTGTCCATAAGCCTGTTTTCTTGAGCTGTCTGCCATCTCTAATGAGATTTTAGCAGCTTGCACCCCATAGATTCCCAGTTTCTCTATTACAGAGAGGGGCATGAGGTTTATTCCTGAACCAAGGTCACATAGAGCCTTAAAGATCATGGTGCCTATGGTGCAGGGTATTATGAACTTTCCAGGATCCTGTCTCTTCTGAGGCAATGTCAGTTGATCCAGATCAATTAGTTCATTGATGAACAAGGGAGGTTCAACTTCCCAAGTATCAATGCCAAATAATTTGGCATTCAGCTTCATGATTGCACCAAGGAACTTGGCAGTTTGCTCTTCAGTAACATCCTCATTCTCTTCAGAAGAGGAATACTCATCAGAGCTCATGAAGGGCATAAGGAGGTTCAATGGAATCTCTATGGTCTCTAAATGAGCCTCAGAGTCCTTTGGTTCCTCAGAGGGAAGCTCCTTATTGATCACTGGATGTCCCAGGAGGTCTTCCTCCTTAGGATTCACGTCCTCTCCTCTCCTCACAGGTTTGGCCATGGTGCTTATGTCAATGGCCTTGCACTCTCCTTTTGGGTTCTCTTCTGTATTGCTTGGGAGAGTACTAGGAGGGATTTCAGTGATCCTTTTACTCAGCTTATCCCATGAGTTCAGGCTATTCTTAGGTTGAGAATCCAACCAGAGTCTAGCTCTGTCTCTTACAGCAAAAAGGGAAAAGCATGAGCCTGTAGACTTTAGGATCTACTCCATTAGTCTTTACAGTATCACATATCTGCAAGAATTCAGTTAAGAACTGAAAAGGGTCTTCAGATGGAAGTCCATGAAACTTGCAGTTCTGCTGCATCAGAGAAACTAATTGAGGTTTCAGCTCAAAGTTGTTTGCTCCAATGGCAGGAATGGAGATGCTTCTTCCATGTAAATTGGAATTAGGTGCAGTAAAGTCACCAAGCATTCTCCTTGCATTATTATTATTATTTTCAGCTGCCATTTTCTTTTCTTGTTTGATAATTTCTGACAGGTGCTTGCTGGTTTGTTGTAATTCAGCTTCTCTTAGTTTCCTCTTTAGAGTCCTTTCAGGTTCTGGATCTGCTTCAACAAGAATGTTCTTGTCCTTGCTCCTGCTCATATGACAAAGAAGAGGGCGCAGAAAAATAATAATAATAGATATCCTCTTTTTTTTTTTTTTTTGAGTGAGGAAGAGATGTTAGTGGATGAATAAACAAATAGAATAAGGTGAGAGAGGGGAAATTTCGAAAATAATTTTTTTGAAAAAGAGTTAGTGATTTTTGAAAATAGTTTTTGAAAAAGGTTAGTAATTTTTCGAAAAAATTTTAAAATAAAAAATAAAAATAAAAATAATTA
Source organism: Arachis ipaensis (assembly GCF_059453495.1). Taxonomy (NCBI): domain Eukaryota; kingdom Viridiplantae; phylum Streptophyta; class Magnoliopsida; order Fabales; family Fabaceae; genus Arachis; species Arachis ipaensis. The sequence goes on along the minus strand of NC_142444.1, from coordinate 115,123,359 downwards.
GTTAAAAAGAAATTTTTTTGAAAAGGAGGGAAGATATTTTCGAAAATTAGAGAGAGAGAGTTAGTTAGGTAGTTTTGAAAAAGTTAAGAAACAAACAAAAAGTTAGTTAGTTAGTTGAAACAAATTTTGAAAAGATAAGAAGTTAGGAAGTTAGAAAAGATATTTTGAAAAAGATAAGATGAGAAGATATTTTTGAAAAGATATGATAGAAATTAGTTTTGAAAAAGATTTGATTTTTAAAATCACAATTAATGACTTGATTCACAAGAAATCACCAGATATGATTCTAGGACTTAAAGTTTGAATCTTTCTTAACAAGCAAGTAACAAACTTAAAATTTTTGAATCAAAACATTAATTGATTATGGTATTTTCGAAAATTTGATATAAAAATGAGAAAAAGATTTTTGAAAATTATTTTTGGAATTTTCGAAAATAACCAAGAATTTTGAAAAAGATTTGATTTTTGAAAAAGATTTTGAAAAAGATAAGATTTTCAAATTGAAAATTTGATTTGACTCATGAGAAACAATTTGATTTTAAAAATATTTTAAAAAGTCAATCCAAATTTTCGAATTTGATGAGAGAAAAAAAGGAAAGATATTTTTTTGATTTTTGAAATTTTTATGAAAAACATGAAAATTATGCAATGCATGAAATTTTTAGATCAAAACATGTGATGCATGCAAGAATGCTATGAATGTCAAGATGAACACCAAGAACACTTTGAATGCCAAGATGAACATCATAGACACAATTTTGAAAAACTTTTAATGCAAAGAAAACATGCAAGACACCAAACTTAGAATTCTTTAATGCTTAGGCACTAAGAATTCAAAAATGCATATGAAAAACATGAAAAGACACAAAACAAAAAATCATCAAGATCAAACAAGAAGACTTACCAAGAACAACTTGAAGATCATGAAGAACACCATGAATGCATGAAATTTTCGAAAAAATGCAAGATGCACATGCAATTGACACCAAACTTATAACATGACTCAAGACTCAAACAAGAACACAAAAAATATTTTTTTGATTTTTATGATTTTCTAATTTTTTTGGATTTTTGTATAATTTTTTTGAAAATATTTGGGAAAAAGGAAGTAATGAATTCATAGTCCTCAATCAAAATCCTGGGAATTAGACATGGCTTCATGGCCAATCAAGCTAAAACATGTTATATGAAACACTAGAATTCATTCTTAAAATTTTTGAAGAAAAATATATTTTTGAAAACATTTTTTTTTTCGAAAACAGGTGAGAAGATTTTTGAAAGATTTTTGAAAAATTTTTGAAAATAAAACAAAAAGAAAATTACCTAATCTGAGCAACAAGATGAACCGTCAGTTGTCCAAACTTGAACAATCCCCGGCAACGGCGCCAAAAACTTGGTACACAAATTGTGAATCACACTTTTCACAACTCGTACCACTAACCAGCAAGTGCACTGGGTCGTCCAAGTAATACCTTACGTGAGTAAGGGTCGAATCCCACAGAGATTGTTGGTATGAAGCAAGCTATGGTCACCTTGTAAATCTCAGTCAGGCAGATATAAATGGATAATGGTGTTTTCGAATAATAATTAATAAGATAGGGATAGAGGTACTTATGTAAATCATTGGTAGGAATTTCAGATAAGAGAATGGAGATACTTTCGTTCCTCTGAACCTCTGCTTTTCTGCTATCTTCATCCAATCAGTCTTACTCCTTTCCATGGCTGGCTTTATGCAAGGGTATCACCGTTGTCAGTGGCTACATCCCCTCCTCTCAGTGAATAATATGCTCACGCACCCTGTCACGGCATGGCTATTCATCTCTCGGTTCTCGATCATGCTGGAATAGGATTCACCCTCCTTTTGCGTCTGTCACTAACACCCAACAATCGCGAGTTTGAAGCTCGTCACAGTCATTCAATCATTGAATCCTACTCGGAATACCACAGACAAGGTTTAGACTTTCCGGATTCTCTTGAATGCCGCCATCATTCTAGCTTACGCCACGAAGATTCTGGTTAGGAGATCTAAAAGATATTCATTCTAGCTTATTTCATGTAGAACGGAGGTGTTTGTCAGGCACATGTACATAGGGGAGAAGGATGATGAGCGTCACACATAATCATCACCTTCATCACGTTCTTGGGTGCGAATGGATATCTTAGAAGCGAAATAAGAAGAATTGAATAGAGAACAGTAGTACTTTGCATTAATCTTTGAGGAACAGCAGAGCTCCACACCTTAATCTATGGAGTGTAGAAACTCTACCGTTAAAAATACATAAGTGAAGGTCCAGGCATGGCCGAGATGGCCAGCCCCCTAAAACGTGATCAAAGGATCATAAGGTAATCTAAAGATGCCTAATACAATAGTAAGAGGTCCTATTTATAATAAACTAGCTACTAGGGTTTACATGAGTAAGTATTTGATGTATAAATCCACTTCCGGGGCCCACTTGGTGTGTGTTTGGGCTGAGCTTAAGTGTTGCACATGCAGAGGCCATTTGTGGAGTTGAACGCCAGTTTTTGTGCCAGTTTGGGCGTTCAACTCTGGTTTTGGATCCTTTTCTGGCGCTGGACGCCAGATTTGGGTAGAAAGCTGGCGTTGAACGCCAGTTTACGTCGTCAATTCTTGGCCAAAGTATGGACTATTATATATTGATGAAAAGCCCTGGATGTCTACTTTCCAACGCAATTGGAAGTGCGCCATTTCGAGTTCTGTAGCTCCAGAAAATCCACTTTGAGTGCAGGGAGGTCAGAATCCAACAGCATCAGCAGTCCTTTTTCAACCTCTGAATCTGATTTCTGCTCAAGTCCCTCAATTTCAGCCAGAAAATACCTGAAATCACAGAAAAACACACAAACTCATAGTAAAGTCCAGAAATGTGAATTTAACACAAAATCTATTAAAAACATCCCTAAAAGTAACTAGATCCTACTAAAAACATACTAAAAACAATGTCAAAAAGCGTATAAATTATCCGCTCATCATAAGGACATCACCATTGTCAATGGCTACTTTTCATCCTCTCTGTGAAAATGGTCCGATGCGCTGTCACTACATGGCTAATCATCTGGAGGCATCACCGTGGTCAATGGCTGCATCCTATCCTCTTGTGAAAATGGTCCAAATGCTCTGTCACAGCACGGCTAATCATCTGAGGTTCTCGATCATACTGGAATAGGATTCACCCTCCTTTTGCGTCTGTCACTACGCCCAGCACTCGCGAGTTTGAAGTTCGTCACAGTCATTCAATCCCAGAATCCTACTCGGAATACCACAGACAAGGTTTAGACATTCCGGATTCTCATGAATGCCGCCATCAATCTAGCTTACACCACGAAGATTCTGATTAAGAGATCCAAGAGATAATCATCCAATCTAAGGTGGAACGGAAGTGGTTGTCAGGCACGCGTTCGTGGGGGAATGATGATGATTGTCACGTTCATCACATTCATGTTGAAGTGCGAATGAATATCTTAGAAGTGGAATAAGTTGAATTGAATAGAAAAACAGTAGTACTTTGCATTAATTCATGAGGAACAGCAGAGCTCCACACCTTAATCTATGGAGTGTAGAAACTCTACCGTTGAAAATACATAAGTGAAAGGTCCAGGCATGGCCGAATGGCCAGCCTCCAAAACATGATCACAGGATCAAAAATACAATCCAGGATGTCTAATACAATAGTAAAAAGTACTATTTATGATAAACTAGCTACTAGGGTTTACAGAAGTAAGTAATTGATGCATAAATCCACTTCCGGGGCCCACTTAATGTGTGCTTGGACTGAGCTTTAGCTTTCCATGTGCAGAGGCTTCTTTTGGAGTTGAACGCCAGGTTGTAACGTGTTTCTGGCGTTCAACTCTGGTTTGTGACGTGTTTCTGGCGTTTAACTCCAGACAGCAGCGTAGAACTGGCGTTCAACACCCTTTTGCGTCATCTAAACTCAACCAAAGTATGAACTATTATATATTACTGGAAATCCCTGGATGTCTACTTTTCAACGCAATTGAAAGCGCGCCATTTCGAGTTCTGTAGCTCCAGAAAATCCACTTTGAGTGCGGGGAGGTCAGAATCCAACAGCATCAGCAGTCCTTCTTCAACCTCTGAATCTGATTTTTGCTCAAGTCCCTCAATTTCAGCCAGAAAATACCTGAAATCACAGAAAAACACACAAACTCATAGTAAAGTCCAGAAATGTGAATTTAACATAAAAACTAATAAAAACATCCCTAAAAGTAACTAGATCTTACTAAAAACATACTAAAAACAATGCCAAAAAGCGTATAAATTATCCGCTCATCACCTACCCTACCCTACCCGCAAAAATATCAATTTTTTTAAAAGTAAATATAAAATTCAATCATTTCAAATTTTATACATATTAATAACATAAAAAATAACAAACTAATTCTCTAAATTACTAAATTAACTAACTTGTTTAGTGGTTGTTCACTTATTGTAAGTCATTACATAAGAGAGGTTGTGGGTTTAACTCTCACTTCCTTCACTATATACCTAATTTTTATAAAATATGTGTTATATTTGAGGTGCGGGTGATAAACCACTATTTCATGGTTTATCTTGTGCTCAATTGAGTGGTTTTTATCTACTCTTTACCCACTTATTCATACTATTTGCATGGTTTTACATTTACCTTCCTAATTATGTGCTTTGATTGAAAACATGCTTCTTTGGACTTATATTTGCTTATTATTAATCCTCTCTTATTACCATTAGATGCCTTGATATGTGTGTTAAGTGTTTTCAGATATTATAAGGCAGGAATGGCTTGGAGGATGGGAAGAAAGCATGCAAAAGTGGAAGGAATGCAAGAAGTTGGAGAAATTGCTAAGCTGTCCAGCCTGACCTCTCTGCACTCAAACAACTATAACTTTAGCTACAAAGGTCCAAACGACGCGGTTCTAGTTGCGTTGGAAAGCTAACGTCCGGGGCTTCGATTTGATATATAATATGAGGTATTCCAGACTTATGATTGCTTTCTTTAATTTATTAAAGTTCTCAATTTATCCAAATTATTTTCATTCAAGTAGAATTTCTCCCCTTTTGGTTTTGGTTAAATAATTGGTGACTTTTGAGTTATCAAACTCATTGTTAATTGAGAATTGGAATTCTTCAAGAATTAATTCATCCACTTAACTCACCTTCATAGTTAGAGGTTAATAAAGTGGGAGAAAAATCCAATTCTCATTACAATTGATAAGGATAACTGGGATAGGACCTCCAGTCTTCATACCTTGCCAAGAGTTTATTTTATTATTACTATTTTATTTTATTCTTTTTGTGCAACATACTGCTTTCTTACTTCCAAAACCCCCAATTTACAATACTCATAACCAATAATAAGAACATACTTCCCTGCAATTCCTTGAGAAGACAACCCGAGGTTTGAATACTCGGTTATCAATTTCAAAGGGGTTTGTTACTTGTGACAACCAAAACGTTTGTACGAAGAGATTTTTGTCGGTTTAGAGACTATATCTACAACGCGACTGTTTTTATGATATTCTTTACTGGCAAAAATCCTAACGTCAAAATGGCGCCGTTGCTAGGGAATTGCAAACGTGTGCCTTATTATTGGTTATTGTAAATATTTTATTTTTGCTTGTTTATTTGTTTTTATTTTTATTTTTGATTTTTCGTAAATTACGAGGTTATTGGTTTTTATTTAGTTATTAAAAAAAAATTTCAAAAATTTGTTCTTAGTGTAAATTTGTTCTTAGTGTTCATCTTGATCTTCAAGCTGTTCTTCACGTTCATCTTGACCTTCAAGCTGTTCTTAGTTGTTTTCTTCGTTTTGATCTAAAAATTTGAAATTTGGTGTCATTTTATTGTTTTTCTCTTTCTTCGTTAAATTGAAAAATATTTTTAATTAATTTTTTTCGAAAAAAAAAATTTCAGATTTTCATTTTTAAAATTTTTATCTTATCTTATCTTATTTCAAAAATCAAATTTCAAAATTCATATTTAAAAATTTTCAAAATTTAAATTTAAAAATTTAAAATTAAAAATTTTCAAATTTCAAATTTCAAATTTCAAAAATTCAAATTTCAAAAATTTAAAATTCAAATTTCAAAATTCAAATTCCAAAATTTCAAATTTCAAGTTTCAAAATTTAATTTTCAAATTCAAAATTTAAATAACCTTTTAATTTAAATTTGTTTTTATTTTCATTTTTAATTTTTATTTACTACTATGAACTCTCACCCCTTTGGCTATGAGTCTGGTTACAATAATGTTGCAGGAAGAAGAAATTACAATGAGAACAGGCATCAAGGTTGGAACAATCAAAGATGGGAGGAGCCACAAGGATTTGATCAATCCTCATGGCAACAACCACCTCCAATGGACTATCAATAGCCACCACCATATGCCTATGAACCCTTTCCTCAACATAACTTTGGACCACCAAACTCACAAGCCCCTTTCCGCCATTCACCTCCATATGACCCCAACCCTCAACCACCATACCAACCACCTTATGAGCCATATGAACCATATATAGAACCACCCCAATTCCAACCTAATTACTCCCAACCACCACCACTTTCTTTTGTAGCATGTCCAAGTGCAGCAACCCGAGAAGCAGAGGATCGCCTAAGGGAAACAGTAATTAAATTTCAGGCAACCGTTCAACAACTGGGGCAAGTATTAATTCAATGGGCTTCTAGACGCTTAAATACACAAGGATCAGCCACAGCTCCATGTGGACAGTCTAGTGAAGAGCGTAGCATGAAGGAGATACCAGAAACTGCAGTGGACAAGACAGAGCATGAATTCATACTAGAACAAGTAGAAGAAGCTATCATCGTTCAAGAAGAAGAGTTGGTTGAAGACTTAGGAGATGCAGAACCTCCATGGGAAGGTCAAGACATAAAGCCTCCTTCCAAGACGGTTGAAATTGATGCTGAGGAGGGTGTACAACCTCCAAAGCATATCATAGTTGAAGACTTGGAAGAGGTTGATCAAGAGATGGAGATTCAAGAAGAAGAAGCACAACCCCCCATGCCCTTGGAAAGCAATGAAGAGGAGATTAAATTGGAAGAGAGCTGCCAAGAGGAAAAGGTTGAAATTGAAGAAGCTTGCAAAGAGGTGGTAATTATCAGAGAAGAGCACAAGGGAGTGGAACTTACAATTTCATTAAAAATACCTCCCCCTAAGTTGCCATCATCCTTCACAACATTCAAGTGGGTAAATTTCATATCTCCTAGCTTTCTAATCCCACTTGAATATGGGCTACTGGAGACGGATGGTCAACTTAGAGCTCTTTGTGGCATTAAGAGTAAGAGGAAGATGGCCAGTGGTAAGAATTGTCCTGCAAGGTTCATTATGGTTGGAAGCTTTAAGTTTAAACGCAAAGGTTGGTGTAGAGCTCAATTGAATGGGTCTAGGAAGCTGTTTGGTAGCTGTAGTGAGAATTCAAATTACTTATCACCCAGCTGGAAAAATACAGATCTCGACAAAAATGGGTGTAAAAGTAAAGTTTGGGATCCTGGAATCTGTTCTGACATCCAACACCCCGGGAGCCTAAGAATCTTTTTGAAGCTGCTCAAGGGTTTTACATGCCTAGTTTGGGACTCCGGAGGTTACTGGAATCACAAACACTGGTGGAGATTCCTGGATGAGTTCAAGCATAAGCCACCATAACAGGAAGCTCATCAAATGTCTAACTTAAGGACTTTAACTAAAAGTGTTAGGTGGGAGACAACCCACCATGGTATGAACGTTCCTTTTTCATTTTTATTTAGTTTTATTTGTTTTTAAAATTTTATTTTATTTTATTATATTGAACCTGGAGTTTTGCATCACATTCATATTAACACTGCATTCTGCATTTTTTTCAGATTACAAAAAAAAAGAAAAAAGAAAAAGCGAGCACGCGACGCGACAGCATCAGCGACGCGTCCGCGTCGCAAGGAGATGGGAGACAATATTAATATGAACAGAGAGTTTTGCAGGAGCAGCGCTGGAGGCGTGCCAATGGCACAAATCGACCCACGTGACCGCGTCGCTGACGCGACCAAGTCATAGGGGAATACTGGCCTCCCACGCGATCACGTGCCCCACGCGGCCGCGTGACCTGAAAATCGACGTCAACCAGGTGCATGGCCAAAAGTTGAGCTGGAGTTGGGCTGGACTCGTGCTGGTAGCCCAAGCCTCACCACATGAACGCGTGCCTCACGCGTCTGCGTCATATCCCCATGATGGCCACTCACGCGACCGCATGCCCCACGCGATCGCGTCACCCAGAATTTTGGCAAAAAGAGTTTCGAACAGAGAGTTGCGCGACCACGAGGCTGCACTTGCGCCAATCGCACAAAACAAGCCACGCGATCGCGTGACCCACGCGTCCGCATCACCTGACCTTATCACGCACCACGCGACCGCGTCACTCACGTGTCCGCGTCACAGGCGGCACACAGAATATCCAGATCAACCAATTTTCTTATCTTTTCTTCCCTAATCCTTATTTTTCTTCTCTTTTCTTATTTCTTTCTTCTTCCTTTCTTATTTTCTTTCACTTCTATTCTATTTTATTTCATTTATTTGCATACTTTCATTCATTGCATTATTTTCATTGGTGTTAGAGTTTTATTTGAGTCATTATTCCTCATTATATGTTTGACAATTATTATTATCTTCTTTAAAGGGTGCTTGCATGTTCAATTTAATACTTTCAAATAGCTTATTTACCATACATGCTATGTGTTTGTGAAAAAACCCATATGGCATTATGCAATTCTCTATTATACTCTATACTATTTAATGCTTGCTTTTCATAAACCCCCTTTACTATTTTAATTGAATATAATTGTCAATACAAACATGGTAATTTATTACAAAGTAATGCTTGGTCTATGCTACTCATGCCCTTTTCCGGCATGCCAATAAACACCCTGCATCCACTTATCTTTCGATGCACTGGCTATTTTTCATTGCTGACTTTTCACATGTACTCGAGAGCATGTGTTAATGTCAATTACATCCTAATGTGCATCCATCACCACTCTTCCATTCTCTTCCTTGCTATATATCTATTGAATTTAATTTACTTTCTCTTTCCTTCTTCAGGATGGCCACCAAGGAAGGAAAGGAGAAAGCTACTCCCAAACCGCCGGCAAGGAAAGGAACAAAAAAAAGACCCCAGCTGAGGAACCACAATCCCCATCCACTTGCACATCTTAGCATGCACCGAGGACGGTGCAATCTTTAAGTGTGGGGAGGTCGATACCGATCTCCGTGGGTTAGTACTTTCTTTTCAACACCAATAATCTTATTTTCTTTATTTGTTCATTGTTGCATCTGCATATTTGATTGCATATTTATTTGATTTTGTACATTTAGTCACTACTTGGTTAAAATAATAAATCTCTTTTTAAGATCCTATTTTTTGAAAATTTTCACTAATTTAAAACCAAATTTTTTTTTTTGTTAAAACTTGTTTGAAGTTGTATTTGGAACATGGTTTTTGAGCCAAAGAACACACAACCTGTGAGATTTGAGCTTATTTATATGGTTACATTATTTTACCATAAATTTTTATTCTTGTGTGTTTTCTTCTCTATAACTGCAATCTTTGCTTTGTTCCATTCTATATGTCCATTATTTAGTATATTTACATGCTTGCATATGATTGAGGCCATTATTTGTTATTAGCTCACTTATCCCAAATAAGCCTACCTTTTACATCACCTCTGTTAGCTCCTTGAGCTTTTAATCCCCTCTTGTTCTATAACCACATTACTAACCTTAAGTAGAAAAAAACAAATTAATTATCCCAAATTGAATCTTTGGTTAGCTTAAGTTAGAGATTGTGCATCAATTAAGTGTGGAGAAATTGTGGGAACATGGGTTGATAAGGGAATGTATCATGTTTCTAATTTATTTGAATATTGGGAATTTGGGAACCTACTCATGAAAAATCAAAATAGAAAAATAATGGAAAATCCATGTGTATTGATAAGTTATGTTTGATTTTATGATTCAAAAAAAAAAAAGAAAGAAAGAAAAAGAAAAAGAAAAAAAAATATTCAATAAATAAGCAAATAAATAAGGGGACAAAATTACCCCAATGTTAAGTTAATAAAAAATCAATGCACATGTGATAAAAATTAAAGAGAATTTGGTACATGAGTATGGGAATTATACAAAAGTGAGAATTATGGGTAGCTAGGTATGATTTTAAAGTTATATAGAGTATATGTATATTAGGTGAGAGCTTAGGTTAATTGAAGATTCATATTATAGCTCACTTGGCCATACATATATCCTTACCTTTACCTCAGCCCATTACAACCTTGAAAAGACCTCATGATGTTTGCATTGGTACATTAAATTTTTGTTGATTGGTTAGATGAAGAACAAGGTTTAGAAAGCATGACTAGAGAAGAGTAGAGTGAATAACCCTATACACTTGAGAGATTAGAGTGATATACACTTCAAGTGAGGGTTCAACGCTTAAATTCTATGTTCCTTGCTTTCATGAGCTGTCTTCTTACAAGTTCACTTGCTTTTTATTGTCTGATTTGAATTAGTGGAAATTGGTTTGTATTTGTCTTGGAGAACTTATTTACTCTTAACCAAGTAAGTAAAAGCATTTAGCATGTAGTTGCATTCATAGGTTGCATTTCATACCATTCCTCTTCATCTTTATAGCTTCTCTTGAGCTTAGCATGAGGACATGCTATTGTTTAAGTGTGGGGAGGTTGATAAACCACTATTTCATGGTTTATCTTGTGCTCAATTGAGTGGTTTTTATCTACTCTTTACCCACTTATTCATACTATTTGCATGGTTTTACATTTACCTTCCTAATTATGTGCTTTGATTGAAAACATGCTTCTTTGGACTTATATTTGCTTATTATTAATCCTCTCTTATTACTATTAGATGCCTTGATATGTGTGTTAAGTGTTTTCAGATATTATAAGGCAGGAATGGCTTGGAGGATGGGAAGAAAGCATGCAAAAGTGGAAGGAATGCAAGAAGTTGGAGAAATTGCTAAGCTGTCCAGCCTGACCTCTCTGCACTCAAACAGCTATAACTTTAGCTACAGAGGTCCAAATGATGCAGTTTTAGTTGCGTTGGAAAGCTAACGTCTGGGGTTTCGATTTGATATATAATATGCTATAGTTCCCATGATGCTAGGCGATGCGACCGCGTGATCCATGCGGCCGCATCGCAAGTGACGAAAATCAGCGAATCTGAATTCGCAACCAGCGAATTTTGGGCTGTTTCTGACCCAGTTTGCGGCCCAAAAAACACAGATTAGAGGCTATAAAGTGGGGGATTGCATCCATTCATAGGGAGGCTTCCATAATTCACAATTTTAGGAGTAGATATAGTTTTTAGAGAGAGAGGTTCTCTCCTCTCTCTTAGGATTAGGATTTAGGATTTCTCTTAGTTTTAGAGTGACTCTCAATCCCAGGTTCTTTATTTTTATTTCTTTTTCCAATTTAATTTATAAACTCTTCCATGTTACATTTGATGTCTTTATTAGAGTTAATTGAGGTATTCCAGACTTATGATTGCTTTCTTTAATTTATTAAAGTTCTCGATTTATCCAAATTATTTTCATTCAAGTAGAATTTCTCCCCTTTTGGCTTTGGTTAAATAATTGGTGACTCTTGAGTTATCAAACTCATTGTTGATTGAGAATTGGAATTCTTCAAGAATTAATTCATCCACTTAACTTACCTTCATAGTTAGAGGTTAATAAAGTGGGAGAAAAATCCAATTCTCATTACAATTGATAAGGATAACTGGGATAGGACCTCCAGTCTTCATACCTTGCCAAGAGTTTATTTTATTATTACTATTTTATTTTATTCTTTTTGTGCAACATACTGCTTTCTTACTTCCAAAACCCCCAATTTACAATACTCATAACCAATAATAAGAACATACTTCCCTGTAATTCCTTGAGAAGACGACCCGAGGTTTGAATACTCAGTTATCAATTTCAAAGGGGTTTGTTACTTGTGACAACCAAAACGTTTGTACGAAGGGATTTTTGTCGGTTTAGAGACTATATCTACAATGCGACTGTTTTTATGACATTCTTTACTGGCAAAAATCCTAACGTTAGCGGGTAGGGTAGGATAGGGTACACCCTAAACCCGTACCCTACCCTACCCGCAGGCATACCCGGACCGTACCCTACCCTACCCACAGCGGGTAGGGTATCCTACCCTACCCGAACGGGTTGGACCGGGTTGGGTACCTGCGGGTAGAGTTTGAATTGCCAGCTCTATCTTATAGAGAAATTGGCAAGAGAAGGGCGATTAGACCGGTACTTAGCCAATAGAGAAGATGAACCAAGAAAAAGAAGAAGGGACGAAGAGGTCGGACGAGTTGAACGTCCACCTCACACCGAAGAGGTCGGACGAGTTGAACGTCCACCTCACACCAAAGAGGTCGGACGAGTTGAAAGTCCACCCCTAAGAGACAAGTTCATATGATGAATGGAGGATTCGGAGGAGGAAGGATCTCTAAATCATCTCGCAAAAGACACCTCAAAGAGGTATATTAAGGAAGGGAGAGAGGTTTGAATAGGACAACGGAGTGCGAACAAGCCTTCCGAGATTTCAAAAATTCTTGGGGCAACCATCCATTCTTACCCGACCACGGGAAAGTGAAGAAAGTCATATTATACCTCGCAGTGGAAAGTCGGGCAATAGCCTCAGCACTAGTCAGAGAAGACGAAAGTGGGCAACAACCCGTCTACTTCATCATCAAGACTCTACAAAGGGCCGAACTAAACTATCAAAAGATAGAAAAGTTCGCCTACGCCCTCATACTCACTTCTCGACGACTCCGCCCATACTTTCAAGTTCACACTATCAGAGTTCGGACCAACCAACCCATAAAAGGTATCCTACAGAAAACAGACTTAGTTGGAAGAGTCCTACAGTGGGCAGTCAAGTTATCCAAATTCAGTCTTCAATATGAAGTTCGGACAGCCATCAAATCACAGTATCTGACCGACTTTATTGAAGAGTAAACTGACACCCCGGGAACTCCCACAAAATGGAATCTTAACGTGGATGACTCTTCAAACAAAAGTGGGAATGGCGCAGGTGTAATTATAGAAAGCGATCAGGGAACCCAAATTGAGCTAAATAACTAACCTGAATACGAGGCACTACTAGCTAGTTTAAGGCTGGCTAAGGAGGTAGGAGTTCAAAAGCTTACCGTGTTCAGTAATTCACAAGTAGTCACCTCACAAATAGAAGGGAGCTACCGAGCTAAGGATCCCACCATGAAAAACTATCTAGACAAGACCAGAGAATAGCTCGGACAACTCGGGAAATATGAGATCCAATATATACCTCGGGAACAGAATGCTCGAGCTGATGCACTTTCAAAACTAGCCAGCACCAACATCTCAGACAATTTGGGGGATATTAGGTCCGACATATACCTCGGAAACAGAATGCCCGAGCTAATGCACTTTCAAAACTAGCCAGCACCAAACCAGGGGGCAATAATAGAAGCCTCATCCAAGAAACACTGCAAAATCCATCAATCTCGGAGGAAGAAAAGGTCCTAACCATATCAGGTCAGGGTCATTCCCCCGGAGTCAAGGAAGGAAAACAAACCCTCTCCTCAGGGTCTGGCGACACCAACTCATGATTCTTCTCCTCATCCCTATCCCTACTAATTCTATGGAACCTCCTAAGTCACACACAGTACTCAGGAACACACATTAAAACTATGGAATCCAACCAGTCAGACATGCCGTCCGGGATCTTAGTAGACATCTTAGCAATGTTTTTGCGGGAAGACATAGGCCAAATATTCCTACAGTAAGAAAAAAATGGGGTTACTACCAAACAACTTGGGCAAATAAGGAAACAACTCGGACAATAACAGCAAAACATCAAGTGTCAGATACAGCAGTAAAAGAGAAACCCCAGGACTCACACGAAAGTCCAGGGGCACCCTTTGGAGGCAACAATAGGGCAAAAACACAGAGAAGAGAAGTCGACAATCTATACCCAAAAGGTCAAAATAAAAGCTAGAACTTTTGTACAAAAGGAGTCAGGCAACGATGAAATAAGACAGGAACTGCAACAAAACCCTAAGCAAAGCACACATTCTTCTCAAAGGCGAACGACAAAAAAAAAGTCACAATGAACGATCAAAGATTCAAACTTTTTGCATAAAGAACCAAAGTTCTCCAGAGCAAAAACCCAAATACAAAGTCAAAGCTTTACATCAAAAGCATGCACAGTTGTCAGAAGTAAAAAAAAAAGAGAGAGAAAAGAACGACTAACCTGCATAAAAGAAGATAAAAAATGGCTCAAATCAAGAACAACGAAGATACCAACTCCCAAACTCAAAGGGAAGAGCTTCACCTACTTCCAGAAGTCCGAGAAAGAGCTCGGATTAGAGAGGAAGCCCTAAAGCGTTGAATGGACCTAAGGTCGGTCAGGAGAAGGGAAGCTAGCAGCTAACTGGAAAGGACCATACCAAGTTGTTCAGAAGTACTGGGGAAAGGTCACCACAAAGTGTCCGACCTCGAGGGGCGAGAGCTACTAAGGTCATGACATGCCTGCAATCTAAGAAGGGCGCCAGGCCGAGATCTAAAAAGATTGCCCAACCTAGAAGGGTAAGCACTAACATGTACACACTCTTATTCATATCTTTGTTTTATTGTTTAAAAGTTTATAGATTCCCTAAAAAGTTTTCTACCAAGACGTATTAAACTGAGTGCAAGAATTCACCGCCTGAATACGACAAGGTCGGCAAGATGAGAACCAAACTCGTCACCCGATTACAAAGAATTCGGCAAGGTGAAAGCAACAAAAACAGATTAATGCAAGAAGTTATAAAAAGTAATCCATAAAAAGCCGCCTGACAAGGCCTAGCTAAAAATGGACTGCTAAAAATAACTTAAAAAGTACCGACACAAAAGTCAGGCAAGGCGATCAACAAAAAGTTATAAAAAGTGATCCATAAAAAGTGGCCTGACGAGGTCTTACTAAAAATGGATTACTAAAAATAACTTAAGAGGATTCGACAAGAAGAAGTCGGACCAAACCAATCAATGCAAAAAGTTATAAAAAGTAATCCATAAAAATTGGCCTGACGAGGTCTTACTAAAAATGGATTACTAAAAATAACTTAAGAGGGTTCGACAAGAAGAAGTCGGACCAACGAAAGCTACAGATTGGACCGACAAGCGAAGTCGACCAACGAAAGCTACAGATTGGACCGACAAGCGAAGTCGACCAACAAAAGCTACAGATTGGACCGACAAGAAAAGTTGGACCAACGAAAGCTACAGATTGGTTCGACAAAGAAGTCAGACCAACGAAAGCTACAGCTCGGATCGACACGAGAAGTCGGACCAACGAAAAGCGTGCGCTAAGAGGGACATAGCTCCGCCCAAAAAGC
The DNA here is from genome assembly GCF_059453495.1 of Arachis ipaensis. Classification (NCBI taxonomy): domain Eukaryota; kingdom Viridiplantae; phylum Streptophyta; class Magnoliopsida; order Fabales; family Fabaceae; genus Arachis; species Arachis ipaensis. The sequence goes on along the minus strand of NC_142444.1, from coordinate 115,107,935 downwards.
CATGGCTCCACGACAAGGCTATCAAAATTGTTCAGACTAACTAAAAAGGTTCTACCAAGAACACAAAAAAGTTGTCCGACAAGTTAGCCACAAAGGTCATCCCGCCTAAACAGAAAGACAGACTAAACAAGATCTAATCAAAAAGAGGTCGGACAACAAAGTACCAACACTCTATAAACATCTCACAAAGGCCAAGGAAGGGTCAAAAGGCCAAAGCCAGAAGTGCTTCGCTAAAAAGTACGAAGTCTTGAAAAAAGACACTACTTAAAAAGTGAAAAGCACGGCCTCAAAGATGGAGCTAAAAAGTCGTCCAAACAAACTATAAAGAAAAGGTTCCTTATCGGAACACCACCTAAAAAGTTGTTGGAATGTGACTAAAAAGCCCGGGGAGCAAATTCATACAGGTCAACGTCAGCTAAGAAGAGGCGCAAAAATGATCTCAAAAAAGAACAAGCCAAAAGGTTGGGAAACAATTTAAGGCTCAAATGTACTTAGCTAAAAGGGATACAACTCCACTCAAAGAAGGCACAATCTCAAACAGGGCTACGAACGTCATCTGAGACTAAAAAAGATTCTATATAAAGAACACTAAAAATTCATCGGACAAGTCACTAAGAGCCCGGATATCAAGCCGCAAGGATAACTTCGCCAAAGCAGAGGGTTTTCAACACAAACTTAAAGCAAGGCGTGATCCAAATGGCAAGGTAGAAAACCCATACTACCACTCAAAAGAGGTCGGACTGGGAAGTACCAGACCTCTAATTTGCAAGGATTGCAAAGCAATAAAGAAACAAGCCAGACAGATGCTTGAGCACGACTCCCTCAAAGGGATCGAAGCTAAGAAGCACGACCTCATAAGGAAGATCGAAGCTCAAGCAGGGGCACTATTCATACATCGGTTCGAGCTATAAAGGACCGGGTTGGCCGACCTCTTAGAAGGTTGGCTGATGAGTTATTTTGTTGGAAAAATAAATTTCTCCCAAAACACCCAAAACTAACCGGCAAGTGTACCGGGTCGTATCAAGTAATAAAAACTCACGGGAGTGAGGTCGATCCCACAAGGATTGAAGGATTGAGCAATTTTAGCTTAGTGGTTAATTTAGTCAAGCGAATCAAGATTTGGTTGGGTGATTTGTGATTTGCAGAATTTAAATTGCATGGAAGTAAAGAGAACAGGGAATTAAATTGCTGAATCTTAAAGAACAAGAAATTAAATGGCAGAAACTTAGAGTGCAATAAATGTAAATTGCGGAATCTTAAAGTGCAAGAAATGTAAATGGCTTGAAATGTAAAGGGGATTGGGGCTTGGATTTAAACAAGGAAAAGTTAAATTGCATTAAACAGAAGAGTAAAAGGGAATTGGGATTGAATCGGATCCGAAACAGAAAAGTAAATGAACATATAAAGCAATAAACAGAGAATCGAAATGGGAAATCAGATCTCAGGACCCAGAGACTAAAAAACCAAGTCTAGATCTCAATGCCTTCCTAGATCCAACAAGAACAATTGCAAGGGAATTGTAAATTGCAAAGAAAGTAGATGAAGAGCAATTAACAGAAATTAAATTCAATCAAACAGTAAATAAAACAGAGAGATCCAAGGATGAGATTGAAACAAAATTTCTTCAATTCTCCAACCCAAGATCCAAGACAATTGCAATTGAAATTGAAAGCAATAAAATGAAGAGGAAGAGAAGTGAATTCTCCTTCCCCAAGACAAAGAAATTAAAGATCACTCAATATCCAAAGCTCTCTGAAAACTATTATGAAAACTCCAAAAAAAAAGCTCCCCGAAGAACTTGAATTCTATCCTATTTATACACTTTCTTCCAATGATCTTCAAGCCTTGAGTTGGGCCTTTGCTCTTGGTGGAATTGGGTTGAAAGAGGCCTTGGTTGATTGCTCTTGAAGTTTGGAGAAGAACCAAAGTGAACCAATTGAACTGGGTTTGAGTTTTGCAAAAGTTGGACCAAAAGTTTGAGCAAAAGTTAGGGGTCTAACTTTTGCTCCAACTTTTCATATCAGCTAACACCACTTTGCTGATACCAACGTTGGTGCCAAAGTTAGGGGTCTAACTTTGGCCCTAACGTTGGCCTTACCTTGTGTACTTGTGGCGCCAACGTTAGCCACCAAGTTAGGGGGCTAATGTTGGTGCAAACTTTTGCTCCTCCTTGTGATTTTCATGTGCCAACGTTAGCCACCAAGTTAGGGGGCTAACGTTGGCGCAAACTTTTGGTGCCCAGGGAGGTTTTCTTCATGCCAACGTTAGCCTCAAAGTTAGGGGGCTAACGTTGGCGCAAACTTTTGGTGCCCAGGGGTGAATTTCATGTGCCAACGTTAGCCTCAAAGTTAGGGGGCTAACGTTGGCGCAAACTTTTGGTACCCAGGGAGTGATTTTCAAGTTCCAACGTTAGCCTCCAAGTTAAGGGGCTAACGTTGGGGCTAACTTTTCAACCAAAAGTTTGTGCAAAAGTTTGATGCTAACTTTAGGTCCAGCTTTTTGCTTCCTGGTTCAATTTCACTTATTCCATTGTCCTCTCTTCACTCCTAGCCATTCCTTCTTGCTTCAACCTTTCTCCAAGCTTTCTTCACCTATCATTAATCAACCAAACACATCAAAGCTATGCTCATAATCATGAGATATTCATTCTATCATAATATGCAACAATTATAGCATAAAACCTCATGAAATGGCATGAATTCATACATGGTTGATTCAATCAAGGGAAACATGAAAATCTACTCAATTAGCTTGCTTATGGTTCAAGAAAGTGCATAATTCTAATGAAAACAAAAGAAAAAGACTAGTTAAAATAGGCTAGGATGACTTGTCATCATTGGCCCATGACCGACCTCTTAGAAGGTTGGCCCATGACCGACCTCTTGGAAAGCTGGCCCATTACCGACCTCTTTACAAAGAGTTTGGCCAAATCGTCAAAAGAACCCAAAGCAGGCCCAAACGAAGGAACACAGCACAATCTAAAGGCAGTCAAAGCCTAGAAAGATTAAGGCGGTTTCCCTTAAAGATAAGATGACTTCACTCAAAGATAAGTTAAGATAAGATAACTATCTTATCTAGAAAGGTCAGCCCACACTACTATAAATACACTGGAGCACCTAAGTATAACTCATACTCTGATTCTACTAAAAACCTGCTTAAAGCCCATGCTAACTTAAGCATCGGAGTCTCTTGCAGGTACCACCACCCTCCGGTGACGAAGGATCAGTAGCATCTCCAGCTCCACCAGTTCCACCAGGTCGGACACGACAGCTCTGGCCACCACAACAGATCTCATCCGAGATCAACCTTCAGTTTCAGGTAACCCTCGAAATAGTAATACTAGTCAATTAAGTAAAATATTCTTCTCGTTTGTTTACAGATTGCAAAAAATAAATCATTTGCTTTAACTCAATTTTCAATGATGTTCATATAGTAGGTACTAATAAAACTGATCTGTGGTCATTGTCTTATTATTAGCTATCAATAATCAATAGGAATTTGAACTTGATATAGAAAATTACCAATAAAGTGAAATGGAACTTTTGAAAAATTTCTCAAAACTTTTAGCTGCTGCATAACTTTGTAACTATTACTTACCCCTTGCTACAAATATTTCCCCACCCAAGAAAGCTCTTCATATCCTATCATGCATGTATCGAGTTTTTTTTTAACACAATTGTTCATTTGTGCACCTATTTTTCATTTACATATAAGTGTACATTAAATTCTTTGATAAAACCAAAAGTTGAAGATATACGTATGCTGAAACATGCAAGATAGCTTCTCGCTATAGTAATTAACAATTTCACACATAAACTGGTTCCAAATATTGATTCTTTTTCATGCAACGACAAAGCACTCAAGAGAACAAATAAGAGAAGCTCAAACATAGTAGTCCCCATGCAAGTATGCATGGATTAGGGTAACATGAAAGTCACATTAAAGGTCTATAGATGGTGGCAACATCATAGTCACATATATATAATTCATACTAACCAACATGCAGAATTATCCAACCGTGCTGATCACAATATCTAACGAGCTAAACACACTATTACTTACCAGTGCCTATCTTTGTATTTTCTAACTGTCTTCATGGAATCTACTTGGGACATGCAAAGAGACCCAACTCCGAACACTTCCTCTACCCCAATCGTTTGATCATTAGATCCAGTCACGTCAAGTTCAGAAACCTAAATAATTAACACTTATTAACAATTCTCAAAGCACTAAAAAGTTCTTCACATCAAGGAAACTTAAAGAACAAACCGTTACTGCCAAGTATCTAAGCCAATTAAAAACCTTCACGCTTTAAAAATAAAGGAATTTCTAAAAAAAATCTAAATTACCTCATCAGGTTGTCCTTCGTCATCTTCATTTGAATCCAACTCATCTAGTCGGACACTTTTGCCCTTTCGAGGTCTTCCATCTGTGCAAGTCCTCTTAGTATGCCCTGACTTGTTGCACTTAGCACACTTTCTCTTGGACGCCTTCCTCTTATGACGCTTTGGTGCTCTCTTTGTTCGTACGACAACAGGATCTCAAATTTCACCGCATGCCTTAGAGCTCATATGATGGACACATTTGGCCCACTTTGATTCTAAGGTTTCACATAGTCGGCAAATCCCCACCAAAGCAACAATGAATAACCCAACCTGTTGGGCACCTAAAAAGAACAACCATCGTGACGCCGAATGAAATGCTCCACGGTGAAGCAAGAACCCTCTATCACCATTGATAAACCCCAATTTTAGAATTTATCTTGTGTTGAATTTGGTGAATTTTATCAACTTATTCCACATTTATTCAATAAAATAACATGGTTTTGTGAATTTCTCTTAAATTGTGCTTAAGAGTAAAAACATGCTTTTTAAGCTCTTAAATTGCTAAATTTAATTTTCTTTAATTCCATTTGATGTCTTGATGTGTTTGTTAAGTGATTTCAGGCTTAGAAGGTAAAGATTGGATTGAAGGAATGAAGAAAAAGCATGTAAACATGGAGAATTCATGAAGAAATTAAGTTTGGAAATCTGCCCAGTTCTGCGTATGCATGACCAGAAATTTCGTCAAGCGACGCGTACGCGTGCCCCATGCGTACGTGTGACACTCGGCATGTAACTCACTTAAAGAAATCTTGGCTGGCGATTTCTGAGTTCTCTCAGGCCCAAATCCAATTTATTTTTGAAGTATTTGAAGCCAAATTTAAGATGGAACAAGGGGGGAGCAATTAGTGTAGCTTAGGAACCATGCTTTAGGTCATTTTCTAGAGAGAGAAGCTCCTTCTTCTCTCTAGAAATTAGGGTAGCTTAGTCAAATTTTTCTTAGATTTAGGTTTTATTTCTTGTCTTGATTTAGTTTTCAATACAATTTCTTGTTCTTACATCTTTGTTCTCTTAGTTTACATTGTTAATTTCCCTTTTATGTCACTTTTATGTGTATGAACTCTTGTTGATTTTAATTTCTATTAATGCAATATGATGTTTCTTTATTTATTGTTGCTTAATTAAGTTGTCATTATTTTTTTCTTGCATTTGGTAGCTTTAGATTTTATTATTCATGCAATTTATTATGCTCTTATTTTTATGCACACCAAGTGTTTGATAAAATGCTTGGCTTAGTTTTAGAGTAGATTTTTAGCATTCTTGGCTTGGAAAGAGAAGCTTGGTAGTATTGAGTCATTGATACCCAACTTGGATTGGTGATCTAGAGTTGTTAGTTAATCTTGTTCCATTGATACTACTTATGGATTGGGATTAACTAGGCCTATTTGACTTTCTCTCAATACGGGGATAATGTAATAGGATTAACTCTTAGTAATTATTGTGTTATGATTAATGACTACGATAGAAGACCTTGATTCTCAATCCTTGCCATGAATACCTTTTTAATATTTGCTATCTTTAGTTGATTATTTTATTTTCCTGCCATTTAATTTCTTGTATTTTTTAACCTCAACCCACTTAATCTCATAACCAATAATTGAGTACTCGATTGTAATTGCTAAGGAGAATGAACTGGGAGTAATACTCTTGATGCATGAGCATCTTATACCCTTTTTCATGTTGTTTTTCAATTGTTTTTAGTTAGTGTTCATGTTCTGGGTCAAGCTGTACAACCCGGGCTAATTAAAGACAAGTCGACCGACCTCTTTAGGTCTGGAATTCCTGACCTCTTCTCAAAGAGCTCGGCCAAATCGATACAGGGAGCCCAAGTAGACCCAAACGAAGGAACACAGCCCAATCTAAAGGCAGTCAAAGCCTAGAAAGATTAAGGCGGTTTCCCTTAAAGATAAGATGACTTCACTCAAAGATAAGTTAAGATAAGATAACTATCTTATCTCCAGAAAGGTCACTCCACACTACTATAAATACACTAGAGCACCCAGGTATAACTCATACTCTGATTCTACTAAAAACCTGCTTAAAGCCCATGCTAACTTAAGCATCGGAGTCTCTTGCAGGTACCACCACCCTCCGGTGACGAAAGATCAGCAGCATTGCCAAGTCTAACAAGTCGGACACACTAGCTCCGGCCACCACAGCAGATCTCATCCGAGATCGACCTTCAGTTTCAGGTAACCCTCGGAACATTGGCACCATTGCTGGGGACCCTGGAAGTCATTCCATCATCATGGCGGATGACATCACCAATGATCACAATTCTAATTTGGAAAACCAGACGCCACACAAGAACGCGGACACCACACCCAAAGATACACCTTAGCAAAACGGAGAAAAGCATTCTCCAAATACATAAATTTTAGAAGCCCTCCGAGAACAGCAAAATTGGCTTAAGCAGCTCGAGTAGGAGGCCGAATTCCAATGCAAAGCCGAAAGAATCTTCCGAAGAGAAACTAGGCGATGCCGAGAGTTAGAGGACAAGCTCCTAAAACTCGAAGCCGACCTAAAAACCAAAACCATTCAACCCGGTCACGAGGACAACTCCCCCAAAGATCAAGATCCCTTCACCAAAGAAATCATGAAAGCTAAAGTTCCGAAGGATTTTAAAGCTCTAGACATGATCCCATACAACGGTACCTCCGATTGATGCGGGTGCATCATTGCCTGTTTTTGATAGTTATTTCAGTAGGTTTTAGTTAGTTTTCATACAAATTTGGCCAATAAATGAGTAATAGCATAAAAATCTCTGCATGAAACAAAATCTCAAGCATAGGTGAATTTTAGTTAATATACATGATAAATATGATGAAATAGATCACACTAAGTGAAAGTATGATTTTGAGCATTATTAGCACACTTAGTATAGTAAAGTTTATCCTGTATGTTACTTTGATACACTTTGTTTGTTTGATTTCAGAGCAAAAGAAGTAGAGAAGAGCCGCGTTAGTGGCTACATTAGCGCCACTAATGTGGCCATTAAAGTGGAAAAAAGGAAAGCTTGGAAAGTTAATGAGAACGTTAACGCCACTAACGTTAGTGAAGGGCAAGAAGACCCACGTTAGCGACCCTGTTAGCTCCACTAACGTGGGCACTAACGTGGAAGAAAAGAGAAGCCCCAAAGTTAGTGAGAAAGTTAATGGCATTAACTTTGAAGAAGGAGCAGCGTTATTGGCAAAAGTGAGTGCCAATAACGCTAGCGAAGCAAGAAGACCCACGTTAGCTTCCACGTTAGTTACATTAACGTGGGAGCTAACGTGGAAGGAAAGGAAAACGCCAAAGTTAGCAAAAAAAGTGAGTGCCACTAACGTTTGCGAAGCAAAGGAAGACCCACATTAGTGGCCACGTTAGTTACACTAACATGGACACTAACGTGGACAAAAGTCTCACCTGGCAGCCTGACCATGCCTTCTTCAAACAAGAATAACTTGAGCCACAAAGCTCCAAATGAGGTGTTTTCAATGGCATTGGAAAGTAGGATTCCAGATCTTTCCAAGCATATATTGCACTACATGGTGGACACTAAATTTGAAGGAGAAAACCTGCCCCAAAAGTGCAAAGATGAACATGGTATCAACCTGTAGTAAGGCTAGCTGACCTCTTCACCTTCCAAGAAGTGTAACTCGAGCTATAGAGCTCCAAATGATGCGCTTTTAAAGGCGTTGGAAAGTAGACATCCAGGGCTTTCCACCAATATATAATAGTATGGGGTGGACATTAAGTTTGAGCTCCAGAACCTGGAAATATTAAGCCCCTGATCGCTAATGTTATTGTGACTCGCTTTTTCCAGTAACGCTAGCGACTATGCTAGCGACCTTGTCCATTTCAAAGGAGCATAAATTGAGTTACAGAGGTCCAATTACAGTGATTTCAGTTGTGTTAGAAAGCTCATATTCAGAGCTTTCCAACAATATATAATACTCTATACTGGGCATGAAATTGGAGAATAAACAAGAGGCATCTTTTAAGTTCCCAAAACACCAACTGGGTAGCAAGTGTGACGTTAGCCACACTAACTTCAGCACTAATGCCACACTTGTAGCGTTAGTATGGATAACGGAAGCAATAAAGCCAAGTCACCGTGGACCACAATTTGATTCACTTCTCTCTCAAGTCCACTTCAAAGCTCAAGCAAGAAAGCCCACAATTGTCAACCAATCAAGGTCACAAAAAGCATCTAGAATAGTTAATTTTCATTTCATTGTAATTTGCTTTTAATTTTATTTCTTTTTTGTAATTTAGGAGAGCCTATAAAAAGGCCTTAGTTTCTACATTAAATTCATTCTGGAATGGAGAATTAAAGGAAGGGGGAGAGAGTGAAGACCAATTCGAACTTCTGTGAATTGGCACACTCCAAGGGGAGTGGGTCTTCGGACCCCTCCCCTCCTACACTCTTCTTCCTTTTCTCTTCTTTTCTTCCTTAGGAGTAGTTTCGTTTTAGTTGTAATTTTTATTTATGAATTTTGAAGTTTCAATTTCAGTTTTAATCTTCATCTTTACTTTTCTGCACTTTCTTTCTTTTCTATTTTGGTAGAGCAATGATCAACTAACTCTTTTCATTGGGTTAAAGAGCTCTATTGTGATTCAATAGATCTATTGTAGTTCTTATTCTTCTTCTTCTTTCTTTTCTCTTGATTTTACTAGAGAGCTTTCGATCTTCATCCAATTGGGTAATTGTCTCGAAAGAGAAATTGCTCATACTTGGATTTCTTCTGAACCTTGGAAGAGGAATGAGGAAATCAAGCTAGAAATGCTCTCTCACATTGGATTAGATTGGGGGTTGGATGGATATTATGATATTTAATCTTACCAATACTTTGATCTATGAATGTGTGTGGTATAATCAGTGACCAAACTTCATCTCTTCCCATGAGCAATTAAATCAAGGAATTGGAAAATTGTTCAAGCTCAGAGAGATTGGATTGCCAAGGAATTGGGATCCAATCACTTAAGATTGCCAAGGAGATCAATGAATGCATTGATTGAGGAAGAGATGAGAATGAACTTGATCCGGAGGATTGCAATATCTCTTGATCCCAATGTTCATTTTATTTTTAGTTCTTACATTTACTTTTCTTGCCATTTTACTTTTCTGCACTTTATTGCTTTCTTTACTTTTATGCCATTTACAATTCTTGCTACTTATCACATCCAAATCTGAACCGTCTGACTAGGATAATTAATCAACTATTGATTGCTTAATCCGTTAATCTCTATGGGATTCGACCTCACTCTTTTGTGAGTTATTACTTGACGACAATTCGGTATACTTGCCGAGGGAAATTTGTTGAGAGACAAGTTTCCGTGCATCAAGTTTATGGCGCCGTTGCTGGGGATTAATTGTGATTAACAAACTACCGATTGGTTGATTACCTAGATTAGACATTTTCTTTTGTTTTGCTTTATTCATGTAATTGCTTTAGTTCTTTATTTTCTATGCTCTCTAACTGTTTGTGTTAATGCCTCACTAAGAAGCCCCTATTCGTGACAGTTCTGGCTCTTGGTGATTTTGTTATTAATACAACAGTTCCTTTTACTTAGCTTCTTTTCAAATAAAATTGGCATATGATCACATTCTAAGTTTGGTGTTGCCCTGCAACAATCTGTTTTCAATCTTTCTAGATACTTGCATCAATTCCAAGAGAAAGTGTCACACTAAGTTTGGTGTGCCACTTAATTTTTTTTATGCAATGTATCCAGCAACACCACTTGTTTGTACAATCATAATGCCTTTGCTTCTTAAGCTTGTAATGTCATTTTTAACCAAGCTTGCTTAATTATATGCATTACTCATAGCTTGTTTCTCTTTTTTTTGTTTTGACATTCATGGTTGAATCACAATCTCAACACCACTGCTCCTACTTGTTGCTTGCCAGCAAAGCACTTATTCTAAGATGGTGATTGGAGGGAGAAAGTCTGCAAGAAAGGACAACAAGGGCGAAGATGAGCTACAAAGGTTGTAAAGTTCTTTTCCTTATTATCTACTCCCAGTAGACTTAATTGTAATCATGAATGTCTCTTGTTTTGAATTCTGTGGTCTCCCTCTGTTCTGTTAAGTTGCTTTTAGTAATAAGCATGGTTCACTACTTATCATTACACCTTCATCTTTAATCTGCTTGCACCCATTATACTTAAAAATGCATCGAAGAAATCATTCTTTTGAAAGGAAAGTGTTGAGGAATTTTATCAATTTTGAGGCAAGCTAAGGATTAAGAGACATGGACTGATTGTATGATTGTGTATTGAGGTTACATGTTTGTGAAAACTTGCACGGGAGCTCATAGACAAGAATTGAAATTTGGAGAAGTGTTATGAAAATTCTCAAAAATCTATTGATCCAAGAAGCAGTAAAAAAAAACAAAAGAAAAAGAAAAACAAGGAATAAGCCCAAGGCTCTGAGCATCAATTACTAGGATGAAAAAGAAAGATACAAAAACTCAAAGAGTTATTGTCCTAGTTACATGTTTGTGGTGAATTTGTGTCAAAGAAAGAGGCTTGAGCAAGTAAATCCTAAGGGGTGCTTCAACACCTAATACCTTAGACCAACTGGTTTGGGAGTATTGATTGAAAGCTTATCTTAAAAAGCCGCTTTGAGACATGACACCTAGAGTCAAGGCCAAGATGAATAAATACTGCTTCAAGGTGATAATCTATAAAGAGGACTCCATAACACCATCCGAATGACACTCCTAAGATCTAAGACTTCCAAGATGTAAGGACTAATGAACACTAGAATCCTTGCATAAGCATATAATTAGAGTTCACCTCCACTATCACTTAATCACTTCACTCACCAAGGCATCATAAGAAATTCTCCAACACAATCCAATAAAAAGAATCCTTTGTGCATAATTCTTTCTTTGCTTGGGGACAAGCAAGATTTAAGTTTGGTGTTGTGATGCGGGTGCATCATTGCCTGTTTTTGATAGTTATTTCAGTAGGTTTTAGTTAGTTTTCATACAAATTTGGCCAATAAATGAGTAATAGCATGAAAAATCTCTGCATGAAACAAAATCTCAAGCACAGGTGAATTTTAGTTAATATACATGGTAAATATGATGAAATAGATCACACTAAGTGAAATTATGATTTTGAGTATTATTAGCACACTTAGTATAGTAAAGTTTATCTTGTATGTTACTTTGATACACTTTGTTTGTTTGATTTCAGACCAAAAGAAGCAGAGAAGAGCCACGTTAGTGGCTACGTTAGCGCCACAAACGTGGCCATTAAAGTGGAAGGAAGGAAAGCTTGGAAAGTTAGTAAGAACGTTAACGCCACTAACGTTAGCGAAGGGCAAGAAGACCCACGTTAGCGACCCCGTTAGCTCCACTAACGTGAGCACTAACGTGGAAGAAAAGAGAAGCCCCAACGTTAGTGAGAAAGTTAATGGCATTAACTTTGAAGAAGAAGCAGCGTTATTGGCAAAAGTGAGTGCCAATAACGCTAGGGAAGCAAGAAGACCCACGTTAGTTACATTAACGTGGGGACTAACGTGGAAGGAAAGGAAAACGCCAACATTAGTGGCAAAAGTGAGTGCCACTAACGTTTGTGAAGCAAAGGAAGACCCACGTTAGTGGCCACGTTAGTTACACTAACATGGACACTAACGTGGACAAAAGTCTCACCTGGCAGCCTGACCATGCCTTCTTCAAACAAGAATAACTTGAGCCACAAAGCTCCAAATGAGGTGATTCCATTGGCATTGGAAAGTAGGATTCCAAATATTTCCAAGCATATATGGCACTACATGGTGGACACTGAATTTGAGGGAGAAAACCTGCTCCGAAAGTACAAAGATGAACATGGTATCAACCTGTAGTAAGGCCAGCTGACCTCTTCACCTTCCAAGAAGTGTAACTCGAGCTGTAGAGCTCCAAATGATGCGCTTTTAAAGGCGTTGGAAAGTAGACATCCAGGGCTTTCCAAAAATATATAATAGTATGGGGTGGACACTAAGTTTGAGCTCCAGAACCTGGCAATATTAAGCCCCTGATCGCTAACGTTATTGTGACTCGCTTTTTCAGCTAACGCTAGCGACTATGCCAGCGACCTTGTCCACTTCAAAGGAGCATAACTTTAGTTACAGAGGTCCAATTACGGTGATTCTAGTTGCGTTAGAAAGCTGACATTCAGAGCTTTCCAACGATATATAATACTCTATAGTGGGCATGAAATTGGAGAACAAACAAGAGGCATCTTTTAAGCCCCAACAACACCAACTGGGTAGCAAGTGTGACGTTAGCCATACTAACTTCAGCACTAACGCCACACTTGTAATGTTAGTATGGATAACGGAAGCAATAAAGCCAAGTCACCCTGGACCACAATTTGATTCACTTCTCTCTCAAGTCCACTTCAAAGCTCAAGCAAGCAAGCCCACAATTGTCAACCAATCAAGGCCACAAGAAGCATCTAGAATAGTTAATTTTCATTTCATTGTAATTTGCTTTTAATTTTATTTCATTTTTGTAATTTAGGAGAGCCTATAAAAAGGCCTTAGTTTCTACATTGAATTCATTCTGGAATGGAGAATTGAAGGAAGGGAGAGAGAGTGAAGACCAATTCGAACTTCTGTGAATTGGCACACCCCAAGGGGAGTGGGTCTTCGGACCCCTCCCCTCCTACACTCTTCTTCCTTTTCTCTTCTTTTCTTCCTTAGGAGTACTTTCGTTTTAGTTGTAATTTTCATTTATGAATTTTGAAGTTTCAATTTCAATTTTAATCTTCATCTTTACTTTTCTGCACTTTCTTTCTTTTCTATTTTGGTAGAGCAATGATCAACTAACTCTTTTCATTGGGTTAAAGAGCTCTATTGTGATTCAATGGATCAATTGTAGTTCTTATTCTTCTTCTTCTTTCTTTTCTCTTGATTTTACTAGAGAGCTTTCGATCTTCATCCAATTGGGTAATTGTCTCGGAAGAGAAATTGCTCATACTTGGATTTCCTCTGAACCTTGGAAGAGGAATGAGGAAATCATGCTAGAAATGCTCTCTCACATTGGATTAGATTGGGGGTTGGATGGATATTGTGAAATTTAATCTTACCAATACTTTGATCTATGAATGTGTGTGGTATAATCAGTGACCAAACTTCATATCTTCCCATGAGCAATTAAATTAAGGAGTTGGAAAATTGTTCAAGCTTAGAGAGTTTGGATTGCGATGGAATTGGGATCCAATCACTTAAGATTGCCAAGGAGATCAATGAATGCATTGATTGAGGAAGAGATGAGAATGAACTTGATCCGGAGGATTGCAATATCTCTTGATCCCAATGTTCATTTTATTTTTTGTTCTTACATTTACTTTTCTTGCCATTTTACTTTTCTGCACTTTATTGCTTTCTTTACTTTTATGCCATTTACAATTCTTGCTGCTTATCACATCCAAATCTGAACCGTCTGACTAGGATAATTAATCAATTATTGATTGCTTAATCCGTTAATCTCTGTGGGATTCGACCTCACTCTTTTGTGAGTTATTACTTGACGATAATTCGGTATACTTGCCGAGGGAAATTTGTTGAGAGATAAGTTTCGGTGCATCACCGATCCAAGCCATCATCTCAGCAATTTCAGAAGCAAAATGTATGTCACCGATGCCTCAGACACTTTTCGCTGCAAAGCCTTCCCGACAACCCTAACAAAGACAGCTATTAAGTGGTTCGACAGTCTGCCTCCCAGATCCATCACAAGTTTTGATGACTTAGCCAAGAAGTTTCTTGCCAGATTTTTCATTCAGAAGGACAAAGCCAAACACGCTCCGAGCCTATTAAGAATCAAACAAGGAGATCGGGAGAATCTTCGATCTTACATGGGAAGATTTAATAAAGCATGCCTGGACATACAAAGCCTACCAACAGAAGCAACCATCATGGGTCTCATCAATGGCCTACGAGAAGGACCCTTTAGTCACTCTATATCAAAGAAACACCCAACATTTTTAAATGAAGTGCAAGAACGGGCATAGAAGTATATCAACGTGGAAGAAAATTCTCGGTTGGAAGAGACCTCAAAATCTGGATTCTCCTACTCCTCCCGGGATATGGATAAAGAGTCCAAGAAAAAAGAAGATCAACACGGAGAGAAGCCTAAAAGATACCACAATTACACACCTCTTCAAGTGTCTCCTGTGGATGTTTTCCAAGAAGTATGCCACACTGAGAAGATTCCACCACCTCGTCCAATCAAAAGCAAAAAAGAAGGGAGAAATCGAACAGAATACTGTGAATATCACCGAATCTATGGACATCCTACAAATGAGTGCCTCGACTTAAAGAATTTCATAGAAAATTTGGTAAGAGAGGGGCGACTAGATCGATACTTAGCTAACAAAACGGATGAACCCAGAGAAAGAAGAAGGGATGAAGAGGTCAGACGAGCTGAACGACCACCCCGCACTCCGGAGAGGCACGTTCACATGATAAATGGAGGATTCGCAGGAGGAGGAATCTCCAAATCATCTCACAAAAGGCACCTCAACGAAGTATATCATGTTGGAGGGGGAGAAGGAGCACCCGACCTCCCTACTATTACTTTTAGATGCGGCAGGCATCATCCCGGGACATGATGATCCCATGGTCATTACTATCATATTGGCCAATGTCAACCTCCATCGCACACTGGTGGACCAAGGAAGCTCGGTGGATATCTTGTTTAAAGCAGCCTTCGACAAACTCGGCCTACAAGAAAAAGAGAGCATATCCGAACAGCTTGTTTGGACTAGGAAATACTCCAATCCAACCCCTTAGATATATATCACTACACACAACCTTTAGAAAGGGAACCCGATCAAGGACACTCAACATAGACCACATTGTAGTCGACGTGAGCTTAGCCTACAATGCCCTGATAGATCGGACAATGCTAAATCAGCTTGCCACAGTAGTTTTGACTCCACATCTATGCATGAAGTTTCCAACCCCAGAAGAGATAGCCACGATAAAAGGAGACCAGAAAACTGGGCGATGCTGTTACAACGAAAGTCTGAACCTTAGAGGCAAAGGAGAAGAAATCAACAGTATCGAACTCGGAGGAGTTCGAGGCCAGGAAAAACTTCGTCCACAAATGGAGGGCAAAATTGAGGACGTCCAGATCGGAGACACCCCAGATAAAACAACAAATATTGGGGCGACTTTGAAAAGAGACATAAAGGAGCCTCTGATACAGTTCCTAAGAGATAATGCCGACTTCTTTGCATGGAAGGCCGCAGACATGCCAGGCATAGATCCCAAACTAATGTGCCATAAACTGGCATTATACCCAGGATCTCGGCCAGTACAACAGAAGCGTCGGAAGCTCGGACCAGAGAGATTCCAAGCAGTGGAAGAATAGGTACGAGCCCTACTGGAGGCAGGATTCATAAGAGAAGTCAAATACTCGCTATGGCTAGCCAACGTTGTGTTGGTGAAAAAGTCAAATGGGAAATGGCGGATGTGCACTGATTACACCGACCTCAATACAGCCTGTCCAAAAGATCTCTGTCCACTCCCAAGCATAGACACTCTAGTGGATGCCTCCTCCGGATACAAATACCTTTCCTTCATGGATGCTTATTCGGGATATAATCAAATCCCAATGTACCCACCTGATCAAGAAAAGACCTCATTCCTAACTCCAAAAGCAAATTACTGTTATGTCATCATGCCATTCAAACTCAAAAACGTAGGAGCTACCTACCAAAGATTAATGAATAAGGTCTTCGCAGACCATGTCGGGAAACTCATGGAGGTATATGTGGACGACATGTTGGTAAAAGCACAAAGTGAGGAATCATTACTGTTCGACCTTGCCAAAGTGTTCAACACCATAAGAAAGCATGGCATGCGACTTAATCACGCAAAATGTACCTTTGCAGTAGAAGCAGGCAAATTCCTAGGTTTCATGCTAACACAACGAGGAATTAAGGTGAACCCGGATAAATTCCGAGCTATACTCAACATGAAAAGTCTGACCTGCGTCAAAGAAGTACAACAACTCAACAGAAGATTGGCAGCCTTGTCCAGATTTCTAGCCGGTTCAGCCATAAGATCTCTCCCCTTCTACGCCACACTAAGGAAGGGAAAGAGGTTCGAATGGACCACAGAGTGCGAGAAAGCCTTCCAGGATTTCAAAGAGTTCCTAGGACAACCACTCATCCTTACTCGGCCACAGGAAGGAGAAGCACTCATATTATACCTCACAGTGGGAAGTTGGGCAATAGCCTCGGCACTAGTCAGAGAAGACAAAAGTGGGCAACAACCATCTACTTCATCAGCAAAGCCCTACAAGGGGCCGAATTGAACTATCAAAAGATAGAAAAGTTCGCCTACGCTCTCATACTAATTTCTCGACGACTGCGCCCATATTTTCAATCTCACACCATCAGGGTCCGAACCAACCAGCCCATAAAAGGCATTCTACAGAAGACAGACTTAGCTTGAAGGATTCTACAGTGGGCAGTCGAGCTATCTGAGTTCGATCTTCAATATGAAACTCAGACAGCCATCAAGTCTCAGTATTTGACCGATTTCATTGCTGAGTATATTGACACCCCGGGAACTCCTACAAAATGGAATCTCTATGTAGATGGCTCTTCAAACAAAACCAGGAGTGGTGCAGGTGTGATAATAGAAAGTGACTAGGGAACCCAAATCGAACTCTCCCTTAAATTCGAGTTCCCTGCTTCAAACAACCAGGCTAAATACGAGGCATTACTAGCTGGTTTGAAACTAGCTAAGGAAGTTGGAGTTCAAAAGCTTATCATCTTCAGCGATTCACAAGTAGTCACCTCGCAAATAGCAGGGAATTACCAAGCTAAGGATCCTACCATGAAAAGTACCTGGACAAAACCAAGGAACAGCTCGAACAAATCGGGGAATAAGAGGTTCGCCATATATCTCGGGAACAGAACGCTCGAGCTGATGCACTTTCAAAATTAGTCAGCACCAAACCAGGGGGCAATAATAGAAGCCTCATTCAGGAAATACTGCAAAGCACATCAATCTCGGAGGAAGAAAAAGTCCTAGCCATATCAGGTCAGGACCAAGGATGGATGACCCCCATAATCAATTATCTCAAATTAGAGACACTCCCTATAGATAAGAAGGAGGCAAAGAGGTTGAGACGAGAGGCACATTACTATACCATCATAAATAACATCCTATACAAGAGGGGGATTTCCACACCCTTATTAAAATGTGTACCGACCTCCAACACAAATGAGGTCTTGGAAGAAATACACAGTGGCATATGTGGCAACCATCTTGGAGCACGAGCTCTCTCCAAAAAGGTACTCCGAGCCGGATTCTTTTGGCCGACTTTGCAAAAGAAAGCAACAGAGTTCGTAAAGACATGTCCACCATGTCAGAACATGCTAACTTCCATATCGCCCCACCAGAGGAGCTCATTAGCGTAACATCACCTTGGCCGTTCGCAAAATGGGGACTCGACCTCCTAGGACCCTTTCCCCAAGGATTGGGACAAGTCAAGTTCCTCATTGTAGGGGTAGATTACTTTACAAAATGGATTGAGGCAGAGCCCCTAGCTAATGCCACGGCTCAAAGAAGTCAAAAATTCTTATACAGAAACATTGTTACAAGGTTTGGGGTTCCTTACTCCATCACCACAAACAATTGAACTCAATTCACGGACATAGGCTTTAGGAAGTTGGTGGTAGACTTGAAAATAAAGTACCAATTTACATCCGTAGAACACCCGCAAGCTAATGGACAAGCAGAAGCAGCTAACAAAGTCATATTGGCTGGGTTAAAACGGAGATTACAGGACGCAAAGGGAGCTTGGGCTGAAGAGCTCCCACAAGTCCTATGGGCATTGTTCCGAGGGTTACCTGAAACTGTAGGTCGATCTCGGACGAGATCTTCTGTTCTGGTTGGAGATGACGTGGCCGGCTGGTGGGTGGCGGCCGGAGCTGTCGTGTCCGACTTGTTGGACTGGCTGCGCTGCTGATCCTTTGTCACCGGAGGGTAGTGGTACCTGCAAGGGACTTCGATGCTTAAGTTAGCAAGGGTATTAAGCAGGTTTTTAGTAGAATCAGAGTATGAGTTATACCTGGGTGCTCCAGTGTATTTATAATGATGAGGAGTGACCTTTCTGGAGATAAGGTAGTTATCTTATCTTATCTTATCTTTGGGTGAGGTCATCTTATCTTCAAGGGAACCGCCCATATCTCTATAGGCTTGGACTACCTTTGGGTTTGGGTCATGTTCCTCTGTTTGGGCCCTTATTGGGCTTTTCTGGTGGTTTGGCCGAGCTCTTTGAGATGAGGTCGGATGGTTTGACCTGAAGAGGTTGGTCGTCTTGTCGCTAAACAGCCCGGGTCGAACAGCTCGACCCAAGGTATCAACAGTGCCCCTGCTCGAGCTCGGTCTTTCTTTCTGAGGTCGAGTCTTAGTTTTAGGACTTCGATTCTTCTTCTGGTGAAGCCGAACTCGAGCATCTGTCGACTTCCTCTTTGTAGAGTTTTCTTTTTGAATGTGGAACGTTTTTCCTTTCGCTTCTTCTAAAAGCGCGCGCTTTGCATTAGCATCCTGGTCTTGGGAATGTGCGAGGGTTTAATACCCTCATTAATTGATTTTTAATGCCCCGTTTCTCTTGGCTCTTTTATTTTGAACTTTACACACAAAAAAATGGTTTCCTCTTCTCTGTAACTTCCCCCATTTTCTCTCTATCTTTCTGTTTCGTGTTTTTCTTCTGCGACGCTGTGATTGTGGGTGCTTTGCTCGAAAGGCAATTCTAAATTTTGTTGCTCCATCTTTCAACTTCTTCAGGGCTTTCTCCTTTTTCTTCAGGTTGGCTTTTTTTTCTTTACTCCTTTCGTCGCTCCTTT
Organism: Arachis ipaensis; assembly: GCF_059453495.1. Lineage (NCBI taxonomy): Eukaryota > Viridiplantae > Streptophyta > Magnoliopsida > Fabales > Fabaceae > Arachis > Arachis ipaensis. Next base: position 115,088,709 of record NC_142444.1, on the reverse strand, counting down.
TATTTCTTGGTAAAGTTTGAATTTTTGTTTGAGTGCATTGTTGAAAATCTTGGACCTTTTCGTGTTTTTGTGCCTGTCTGTCATTGTGATGTACCTTTCTGGCTTTCTTTTGACCTTGTGTATATTTTGGTATTTCTTCTGATGGTTGAGGCTACTTTAGGGCTTTGCATGTTGGTTTCACTGCTTCTGTAGATTTTGTGGCTCTTTGGGATAAATGGCTTGTTTGATTCTGGAAAAAGGTTGCGTCTTCCTTAGCATGTTCTATTTGCTTGTCAGTTATCTTTTTTGCTGATAGACCGAAACTGTAATTGAGAGATAGCTTTATCAAGGTTTTTTCTTCGCGAAGTGTTGGTTGTGAGAGGGTTCTTTCTTTATTGGGATAGCTTTGTAAGGGACGATGGGCTTTTGATAATCTTGCTTTGATTTGCGTCTTTCGTGCTGCCTAGAATCTTTTGCTCGGATGTTTTTGCCTCTATCGCCTTTCCTTAGTCTTTTGCTCTGTATCACTGCCTCCAAAGGATGCCCCTAGACCTTGGTGTGTGTCTTGGAGTTTTCCTTTTACTGTTTGTTTTTCTCTGAGATATATTGTCCGAGTTGTTTTGATATCACCCGAGCTGTATTTAGTTAGTAATCTATTTTCTTTTCTTGTTTGTAGGACTAGTTGGCCATATTTTCTCACAAAAATATTTTCGAGGCGTCTTCTAAGGTTCCTGAAGGAATATCCGACTGGTTGGACTCCCTTGTGTTGCTGTGTGTTTCTCTAGCCAACTCTAAATTTTGTGTGGAGCTTAGGAAACATCACCGAATCTGTAGTAGTAGGGATCAGGAGAACAACTATGAGCTGGTAGCACCTGATTCTGATGAAAGGGTTTGTGTTCATACCCTGGGTCGAGCTGTACGACCCGGGACGTTTAGCGACAAAGCGACCGACCTCTTCAGGTCATACTATCCGACCTCTGCTCAAAGAGGTCAGCCAAATTGCCAGGAAGGCCCAATAAAGGGCCCAAATAGAGGAACACGACCCAAATCCAAAGGCCGCCCAGGCCTACAGAGAGAAGGGCGGTTCCCTTGAAGATAAGCTGACCTCACCCAAAGATAAGATAAGATAAGATAAGATAACTAACTTATCTTATCTAAAAAGGTCAATCCACACCATTATAAATACACTGGAGCACCCAGGTATAACTCATACTCTGATTCTACTAAAAACCTGCTTAATACCCTTGCTAACTTAAGTATCGGTCGGAGTCCCTTGCAGGTACCACCACCCTCCAGTGACAAAGGATCAGCAGTATTGCCAGTCTAATAAGTCGGACGCGACTGCTCCGGCCACCATCCACAAGTCGGACACGCCATCTCCGATTAGTATAGAAGATCTTGTCGGAGTTCTACCTGCAGTTTCAGGTAACCCTCGGAACATTGGCGCCATTTCCGGGGACCTGGAAGTCATCCCATCACCATGGAGGACGATCATGACAACGACACGATTCAGATCTAGAAAATAGAACACGGACACTACACCAAAAGACACCCCTCAACCTAACAAAAACAACGATTCACCAAATATGGGAGCAATGGAGGTGCTTCAAGATCGTTTAAAGCAACTAGAAAAAGAGGTGGAGCATCAACGAGAAGCTGAGAGAGACCTACGAAGGGAAGTTAGGCGACGCCGCGAGTTAGAGGACAAGCTCCTCAAACTCGAAGTAGATCTCAAGGCCAAAAATATTCGATCCAGACACGAAGACGACTCCCGTAAGGACCGAGACCCATTCACCAAAGAGATCATGAGGACCAAAATCCCAAAAGACTTCAAACTTCCCGACATGACTTTGTATGATGGCACAGCAGATCCCAGCCATCATCTCAGTAACTTCAGAAGTAGAATGTACCTCACCAATGCCTCAGATGGAGTTCGCTGCAAAGCCTTCCCGACTACCTTAACAAAGACCACAATTAGATGGTTCGACAATCTACCCCCAAGGTCCATCTCAAGCTTCGACGACTTAGCCAACAAGTTTCTGGCCAGATTCTCCATCCAAAAAGACAAAACGAAGCACGCCCCGAGTCTATTAGGAATCAAACAATGAGAACGGTAAAGTCTTCACAGCTACATGAAAAGATTCAACAAAGCATGTCTAGATATACAAAGCCTACCAACAGAAGCCACCATTATGGGTCTCATCAATGGCTTGCGAGAGGGACCTTTTAGCCAATCTATATCAAAGAAATATCCCACATCTCCGAACGAAGTGCAAGACCGAGTAGAGAAGTACATCAACATGGAGGAGAACTCTCGACTAGGAGAGACTTCAAAATCCGGATTCACCTACTCCTCTCGAGATAGGGATAAAGAGTCCAAAAAGAAAGAAGATCGACATGGAGAAAAAATAAAAAATACCACAATTACACCTCTCTTCGGATGTCCCTTCTGGATGTCTACAGAGAAGTTTGCCATACTGAAAAAATACCCCCAGCTCGACCACTAAAAGGCAAAAAAGGAGGAGAAAATCGGACTGAATATTGCGAATACCATCGAATCCGCGGACATTCCACCAACGAATGCTTTGACCTAAAAAATGTCATAGAAAAACTAGTAAAAGAAGGAAAATTAAATCGATACTTGGCCACCCGAGACGATGAGCAAAGAAAAAGAAGAAGGGGCGAAGATGTCGGATGAACAGAGCGATCACCTCGTACACTAGAAAGACACGTTCACATGATACACGGAGGATTTGCGGGGGGAGGAATCTCCAAATCTTCTCGCAAAAGATATCTTAAAGAAGTATATCATGTCGAGGGAAAGGAGGAAGCATCCGACATCCCCGCAATTACTTTCACCATGGTCATCACTATTATACTGGAAAACGCAAATCTCCACCGTACACTGATAGACTAATGAAGCTTTGCCGACATCTTGTTCAAAACTGCCTTCGATAAGCTCAGCCTGGAAGAAAAAGAACTCAGCGCATATCCGAACAGCCTATTTGGACTAGGAGACACCCCAGTTCAACCACTTGGATATATCTCACTACACACGACCTTTGGAAAAGGAAACTAGTCAAGAACACTCAAGATAGACTATATCGTGGTTGACGTGAGTTCAGCCTACAACGCCTTAATAGGTCGGACAACATTAAATCAGCTCGGTGCAATAGTCTTGACTCCACATCTATGCATGAAATTCCCAACTACAGAAGGGATAACTACAATAAAAGCAAACCAGAAGACGGCGCGCCGCTGTTACAACGAAAGTCTAAACCTCAGAGGAAGAGGAGAAGAATTCCACACAATCGAACTCGGTGGAGTTCAGAGACGGGAAGAACTCCGCCCACAACCCGAAGGTGAAGTAGAGAAAGTCCAGATCGGAGACATCATAGACAAAACAACCAATATTGGTACAATCCTAAAGGGAGACATAAAAGAATCACTCGTACAATTCTTACGAGATAACGTCGACCTCTTTGCATGGAAGGCTGATAATTCTTTAAAAAGGGCAAACAAAAGCATGCTTGTTCTGGTTTAAACTGTAAATGTTGAATCTTTCTGGAATGTGAAGTTTTTAGCATATTTGTCTGTTTATTGCTTTGAATAAAGTGAATGCCTAGATGTTTGGATATAACTCCACCTTCTTAAACAAATGCTTGCCATGCTTGTTCTGTTTCCGAAAATAAAAGAAAAGTTTGAACAAAAGTAACTTGGCTCAATTAGTGACAAATCAAGTAGAATTAAGTGGTGGTATGCATGCTTGATTGTTTAGTCAGATCACTGGAAATAGAGTGTAGAATTATCATTTTTATGTAGAAATTGAAAACTGTCTATGGATCTTGATGAATAAATGTCTTTGCCCATGAAAAAGAAAGAAAAGGAAGAAGAAAAAGCCACTGAAAAAGGGCAACCAAAAAGAAAAAAAATTGAGAAAATAAGCTAGGCACCAATGGTTTGAACTTCTGAGACAAATGCCTGTGGTGTTCATGTATTAAGGATATGCTTGGATGAATAGGTTCTGAGGAGTGTTTCAACACTTGGTAACTTGGGTTAACTAACCCGGGATTATCAACCAAAAGTCCATTATCAAGAGCAACCTAAATACAAAACATTTAGTCACACAAAGAGGTGCTGGGCACCAATGTCTCAAGAAGAAATGTGAACTAAAATGCCTGAAGTGGATATGTGTAGTGCACTGATAAGAAAAAGAAAATGCCAAAGGCTTGTGCAACACATGACACTAAGCAAACAAGGAGCAAAGAAGCTCTAAGAAAAAGAAAAGAAAAACAAAGAAGAAAAGTGCCAAGGACATAAGAATAACAAGAGGCCATAGCAGTGTTTGATGGATGCAAGGAAAAAGTGATAATCTTACCTGATAAGAATGAAAAAGTGATACTGCAACTTTCTGCATAAAAACCTTCTGATGAACTTCAAATGCTTGCTAATATAGCCAATGTAATTGCTTTCTGTTTCATACTTTCTTCTCAAATAACTCAGGACTTGCTTAGGGACAAGCAAGTATTAAGTTTGGTGTTGTGATGCCAAGGCATCTTAGGCTGGTTTCACTAGCATTTTTCTGTTAGTTTTAGTTGTTTTATGCATTTTCTTGAGCTTAAAGTAACCAAAAATGGTTAAATGAAGAACAAAGCAATGAACCATCCAAACAGTATGATTTTAATGCAAATTCCATGAGTTTTAGTTATATTACTTGAATGCTATGAATGGAAGATTTCTCATGAAATTTTGCAAGACTTTGATGCAATTGTTTGGATGATTTCAGGGAAGAAGAGGCTAAGCAAGGAAGCAACAAAATCAATAAAGGAAGCTTGAATATCACATGTGGAGTTTAAGTTCCAGTTTAAGCCTAAACTGGAGCTTAAATGCCAGAATCAGGAAGGCTAAGAAATGCTGGAATTGAAGTTTAACCTCCAGTTTAACCTTAAACTGGAGGTTAAACGCCAGAATGAAAGTCTCACCAAAGAAGCATTCCACGTTTAACCTCCAGTTTAACCTTAAACTGGAGGTTAAACGCCAGAATGATAATGCCACTCAGGAAGGAGTTCCACGTTTAACCTCCAGTTTAACCTTAAACTGGAGGTTAAACGCCAGAATGGGAAAAGCACCAGGGAGCCATTTCCACGTTTAAGCTCCAGTTTGACCTCAAACTGGAGCTTAAACGTGTTCGACCAAGTTTTCTCCTCCAGGATTGCTCTCTCCATTTCCACGTTTAAGCTCCAGTTTGACCTCAAACTGGAGCTTAAACGTGTTCGACACCTCCAGGGCTACCCTTCTAAGCTTCCACGTTTAACCTCCAGTTTAACCTTAAACTGGAGGTTAAACGTGTTCGACCTCCAGGATGCCTCCTTCCATTTCCACGTTTAACCTCCAGTTTAACCTTAAACTGGAGGTTAAACGTGTTCGACCTCCAGGGCTGCCCTTCCTATATCCACGTTTAAGCTTCAGTTTAACCTTAAACTGAAGCTTAAACGTGTTCGACTACATGACTCTCCAGGGCTGCCTTCTTCCATTTCCACGTTTAAGCTTCAGTTTAACCTTAAACTGAAGCTTAAACGTGCTTCTACAAAAGGCCTCACTGGAAGTGTCTGGCGTTTAAGCTGCAGTTTAAGCTTAAACTGCAACTTAAACGCCACTCTTGGAAAAGGTTTCTGGACCAAAAATATTGCGGTTTAAGTTAGTATTTGAGCACAAACATTAACTTAAACTTATTCTGGTATGAAACCCAATTGAATATCATGGTTTATGGGATTGGGCCTGAAGGATTGATGAGTCTGAAATTTCAATTTATTGAGTCATGTGCCATTATTTGATTATCACTAAGTTGGCTCAATGAATGTTACAGAATTTGGATCAGCAGCCTCATCAAGATTATGGATCATAAACCCAAGGCAAAAGGAAAGCAGGGAGAGGCCTCAAAGCCCAAGAAACACAACAGAAGCTCAATATAGAAAGTGTATAAATAGGATAGAATTTAAGTTAGGAAGGACTTTTACTTTTTCATTGTTAGCTAGTTTTCATATCTTTGTAATTGAATTCAGAGCTATGACTCACTAAACCCCCTTTCATTGGGTTAGGGAGCTCTATTGTAATTCAATGAATCAATAATAGTTTATCTTCTTCTTCAATCTTTTCTCTTGAATTTTGTTAGAAAGCTTCTCGATCTAATTCCATTGGGTAGTTGTCTTGGGAAAGAAACTACCCATAATTGGAATCCTTCGGAACCTTGGGAAAGGAATGGAGGATTCATGCTAGAGAAGCTTTCTCACAGTGAATTGGATTGTGGTTTGGATGGATATTGTGACATGTAATCCTACCAAATTGTGGTTCATGAAACTGTGTGGTATAATCAGTGATCGAGCATCATCTCTTCTTATGAACATTTAAACCAAGGGATTGGGAATTTGTTCATTTTTAGAGAGAATTGGTGAGCCAAGGGATTGGGATCCAATCATATAAGATTGCCAAGCAAAATTCAATGAACGCATTGCTTGAGGAAGAGATAAACATATTTTGATTCGGAGATCTCAATATCTCCTATAACCCAATGAATCCCCCAATTCTGATTTCCATCTTCTCTTTACATTCTGCAACTCAATTCATGCAATCACCCCCATTCCCTTTTAATTTCAGCAATTTAGTTTCTGCTCTTTAATTCATGCAATTTAAGATTCTTGTCATTTACTTTTCCCGCCAATTTTACATTCCGCAATTCTCATCTCAATCTTGATTCCGCTCAACTAGAACACACTTCTAATCCGAATTGCTCACTCAACCAATCCTTGTGGGATTCGACCTCACTCTATTGTGAGTTTTTACTTGACGATAACCGGTGCACTTGCCGGAAGGAATTTCGCCGATCGTGCAATTTCCTAAATCGTAGCATAACTAGTTTATGCGCATCAAGTTTATGGCGCCGTTGCCGGGGATTGGTTTTCGATTGACAATTCTCCGATTGGAAGCTAACTAGATTGAGCAATTTCTCTTGCTTTGTTAATTCTGTTCAAGTTACTTGTTGAATTTTAATTTCTGCACTCGGTTACATGCTTTCTTTCTTTATGCCTTTAAATTCAAGCAACTAACTCACTGACTCACTAACTGTTTGAATTAATTCCTCAATTGCTCTAACCATACTCTTCCATTAACCAAGAGTATTTCACTTGTTTGTGCCTGTGCTGTGTTCTTGTATGACAGGTAGGAGAGGAGAGACATCAACTCCTCCATATACCGAACCAGAGAGGACCCTTCATAGACTGAGAAGGGAAGCAAGAGGGAAGAGAGTAGTGGGAGAAGAGGAATCTGAAGGAGAATCTGAGGACAATTTTGAGGAAGCTTTAGATCTCAACATGGATAGAGAAGTTCACAACCATGAGAGAGCTGATGGAAACAACGCCATTCCTGAGAGGAGGGTTCTTAGTTCATACATAAACCCAACCTCTGGGAATTGTGGTAGCAGCATCCAGAAACCACCCATTCAGGCCAACAATTTCGAGCTCAAACCACAGCTAATATCACTGGTGGAGAATCATTGTTCATTTGGTGGAAGTGCTAATGAAGATCCCAACCAACATCTCACAAAATTCCTGAGAATTTGTGACACTGTGAAGTCCAATGGAGTCCAGGAAGATGCCTATAAACTGCTTTTGTTCCCATTTTCACTTAGGGACAAAGCAGCTAAGTGGCTGGAATCATTCCCAAGGGGGAGTCTAACAACATGGGATGAGGTGGAAAGCAAGTTTCTGGCACGTTTCTACCCCCCACAAAAGGTCAATAGGCTTCGATCTGAGGTTCAGACTTTTAGACAACAAGATGGTGAAACTCTCTACGAGGCATGGGAGAGATTCAAGGATTTGACAAGGAAATGCCCACCAGACATGTTCCATGATTGGGTGCAATTGCATATTTTCTATGATGGACTCTCTTATGAATCAAGGAAGGCTGTAGACCATTCATCAGGAGGTTCATTGAACAGGAAAAAGACTGTGGAAGAGGCCATTGAAGTGATTGAGACAGTGGCTGAGAATGAGTACTACTATGCATCAGAAAGGCACAACACTAAGGGAGTCATGGAGCTGAACCATGTTGATACAATTCTAGCCCAAAACAAGGTGTTTGCCAAGCAACTAGCAGAGCTTACCAGGCAATTAGAAACAAAGCAAGTGGCTGCAATACACACACAAGATCAAGAGGAAGTAAGCATTGAAGGAGGTGATTGGGAAGAGGCCAACTATGTGGGAAACCAACAAAGGCAATCATATGATCCACACTCCAACACTTACAACCCAGGATGGAAAAATCACCCAAACTTTGGGTGGGGGAACCAACAAACCCAACCACAAAACCACAAACCTTACAACCACAACCAACATAACAATTCCACATACCAAAACTCCAACCAAAGATCATACCAAACCACACAAAACACTTACCCCCAACCATCATATCATAGCCAAAATAATCAACCCACTCAACTTAATCCGAACCAACAATTTCAAGATCAATTAAACCGGATAGAAGGAATGATGGCAACCATGAGTCAAGACATAACCGAATTGAAAAGCTTCAGGGATGATGTGAGAGCTACCTTAAGAAACCATGGTGAAAAACTCAAGAGGATGGAGTCTCAAGTAGGAGAGCTATCTCAACAGGCCGTCAAATCAACTGCAGTGTTCCCTAGTGACACAGAAAAGAATCCTAAAGGGGAACAAAAGAGAGTGAGATGGGAAGAATGCAAGGCCATCACCATATTGAAGGAAGTTTCAGAAGAAGAAGGAATCAGGCCCTCAGAGCAGGAGCCAGAAATCTTGAAGGAAGGTGTGGAAGAAGTTAAGCAGGAAAGTGGAACTGAGCAAGCCAAGGAACTGCAAAAAGGCATGCTGGAAATATACCAACCAAAAGCACCATTTCCTCAGAGGTTAGGAGGAGGTGAAAAAGGGAAAACCTATTCAAGGTTTTTAGAGACATTTAACTCTCTTCATGTCAATATTCCCTTTCTTGAGATTCTCCATCAAATGCCTACACACATCAAGTACTTAAAGGAATCGTTAAGCAAGAAAAGAGTTTTGAAGGGAGGACAAACGGTAACAATGAACAAAGAATGCAGTGCTCTCATCAAGAAGGACACACTCTCTAAGAAAACGGACCCAGGAAGTTTTCATATCCCTTGCATCATAGGGGAAACGAAAATTGACAGAGGATTCTGTGATTTAGGAGCTAGCATAAATGTGATGCCTCTAACTCTTATGAAGAGGCTACAACTGAATGAGGTGAGATCCACTGATGTAATCATACAACTGGCTGACAAAACTCAGAAGCGAGCTGAAGGGGTAGTTGAAAATGTGCTGGTGAAAGTGGGGGATTATTATTTCCCCACAGACTTTGTCATTGTGGACATGGAGGAAAGCTACTTACACCCTATCATTCTGGGCAGACCATTTCTAGCCACTACTAGAGCACTCATAGATGTAGAACAAGGAGAGCTAATTCTGAGAATACATGATGAACAGCTCATTTTCAAAGTTTTCAAACCTGCATCTGAGCCTGAACCAGAACCTGAAAAGCCTAAGGATAATAGTAGCCATCTGTGTTTGGAGGAAAGTAATCCAGCAGCTGAAACTCTAAAACAGTCCTTGGAAGGCAAACAAGAGTCGCAAGAGTTAAAGCCACAAGAATCAATGGAAACAGATCAGAAGGATCCTCCTGACATAAGGGTCAATGAAGAAATCCTCAAGAGAAAGGGAAGAATGATAGGGAAATTGCCAAGAGGGTGGAGAAACAAGAAAATTCCCACTGAAGGTTTTTCTCCGGGAGATAACGTGATATCAAGTCATTATCTGCCAATCCCACCTGGCCTCAAAACCATTCCTTCCCAGCTCCCTCAAGTGTTCACAATCAGGAAAGTTCTTTCTATGGAACATTTAGAGGCCATGAATGAATCAAGTGGGGACGTTTTCATAGTGAGAGGAGAAGACGTCAAGCACTACAATCCACCCTAACAAGGGACAACCGTCAAGCTAGTGACGTTAAAGAAGCGCTTCATGGGAGGCAACCCATGTTTTTAATATCCTTACCTTTTTTGTTTTGTTGTGCATCTAATAAAACATGGTTTCTTATGCATGAACTTGAATCCTCAGGACAACTGCTGAAAGAGTGCACTAAACATTGCATGTAAAATGCAATTTGTCTCTAAGTTTGGTGTGCCTGAAGGCACCCCAAATTTTATTCAAAATGCATTCAATTTTTAGTGCACAACCAAAGATTAAGTTTGGTGTTCCTCTTTGAACACGGTTCATGAAAAGCACGAAGTTCCTCTGGATTTCGAAATTCATGACAAGTATACCATTCGCATGTTTTAATGCTTTGGTTTCAATTACTTAGGGTAGTAAATTTGTTTAGAATCAAAGAGCCAAGGTGACTATGATTTATTAGAATTAAGCACATTCATTAAGGACAACCAATATGGATTTCATGTCATCAGGAGACTTGACCAAACACTAAGTTTGGTGTCCAAATAATAAGTGTGCATACATGTAGAAGTCACGGCTATAAGCTCATAAAGACAATCATTGATTTACATGTGCAAGTACTATTCATAATTCACATGGACCGAAAAATGATAGCAAACTTGTTTGTTTGTGCAGGTACAAAAGAAAAGACAAAAATGGAGGAAAAAGACAAAGGGAGGTACGGTGCTTGGTCAAAAAGAAAATTCACAAGTCTTTGAAACTAACACATGGGAAAAGGAAGTTCTGCAAGAAAAGATAGCTACATGTACAACCTAATGCACCCAGAATACTTCCAAGAAAATGAAAAGCAATTCGTCCTTCTCCCTAATTCATATATTTACCATCAAGCCACCCTTCACAAATCACCCTAGCCGTCCATTTTGCACTTACGGGCACTATAAAGAACCACTTGGGGAACAAGTTCAACACCACCAAATCTCCTTCATGCACATTTCCTTCATCATAGCATAAACTATCTCTTGCGAAAACAACCTCCCCACACTTCCAACAACACTTCTTGCTTCACCTTGTCAACTTTAGCTTGTCACTTACCAAAACTAAAGAACCAATGGCAGCTTCATCTAGCCACAAAAGAAGAAAAGACAAGCAGCCAATGGAGGAAAACAGGGAATTCGATGCATGGAGATACAGATCAGTTTTCCATGAGATTCAAGCCGAATGGATGAGACCTAAAACGGTACTAGCTGAGGTTCCCTTTGACCTTGAAAAGGATGAGTTCCCAGGTGTTTGGGAAAAGATCAAAAAGAGGAAGTGGGAGCTCCTGACTAAGCCAATCACTAAAATCAACATCAACCTGGTGAAAGAGTTTTATGCAAATGCAGTAAGGGAGGATCCAACCAAGAAACCCACATACAAAAGCTATGTGAGAGGGGTGGAAGTTGACTTCAGTCCCAAAGCAATCATGAAAACCCTTGGCCTGAAAAACATACATTTCAGCCAAGCAAGTTATGAAGAAAGGATGATAGGAGAACCTGACTATGCAACTATTGCTGAAGACCTTTGTGCCATCAGAGCTGAATGGGTGAGAAAAACAAGAGGGGCTCCAAGAGTCTTGAGAAGGGGAGACCTAACACCTGAAGCTAAAGGGTGGTATGCAATAGTTAGGAGATCCATCCTACCCACTGCAAACTCTTCAGAAATAGTCCCTAAAAGAGCCATCTTGCTACATTGCATTATGGTGGGAGGGGAGATCAAAGTTCATAAACTCATTGCTGAACAGATACAAGAGTTTAGTGAGAAAAGTGACCCTGAATCCTGGCTCCACTTCCCTAGCACTATCATTAGACTATGCATCGATGCCCAAGTACCACTTGAGGATGAAAGACCTAATTGGCTATATCCTGGATTGGCCATAACTGCGTACAGAATGACTCTTGGCCCAACTCCTCCAAGACATACAAGAAGAAGAAATGAAGAAGGGCAACAAGTGGAAGCCGAGCAAGAAGCAGAACAAGAAAGACAGGAAGGAGAAGACAGAGAAGAAGAGCAAGAAGAGCAAGCAATTCCAGAGAGAAGACAACGAATTCCCAGAGACCCCATGGATATGAGCAGAATGCAGGAAATCATGGAAGGAATGTCTCAACAATACATGAGGTCTCAGGAGAGACAAGAGGACTTTCACCTAAAAATGATGGATATGCAAAGGAACTTTGAATCAAGATTCTTCGATCTGCAAAGGGAACAGAATTTACACTTACAGGAATCCTTCAGCCACATATGCCAACACCAAGATGCCAATGTCTTGGCAATCAAGGAAGCCACCACTTTACAGAATGCAAGATACTCAGTCCAAGCTGATTACAACATCAGTTCGCAAATCAAGCTTAACTATATAGGGGAACATCTACACAAGATGGACCCAGCATTCCCAGCTTTTGATGAGTATTTCAAAGGGAGGAAAGAAGGAGAAATAAACAAGGCAATGATCCTTGAAAAAGGAGTGGAAGAAACGATGAAAAAGGCTGGATTCTGGAAAAAGCTCATAAGAAAAGACAAAGGAAGCACAAGTGGTCAAAAAGAGGCAGGAAGCAAGAAGAAGCAGGATCCCAAGAATTAAGAAGAACCAAGCAATAAATAAGAGGTGGTCTCGTTCCTTAATAATCAAATGATCATTGGTGGATTGTCTTTATGAGCTTTCTTTCATCATAAGTCATTTAAGTGTTATGTGGAGTTTTTTTTTAGTATGAGTGTCTGTTTATTGCTTGAATAAAGTGAATGCTTAGATGTTTGGATATAACTTCACCTTCTTAAACAAGTGCTTGCCATGCTTGTTCTGTTTCAAAAAAATAAAAGAAAAGTTTGAACAAAAGTAACTTGGCTAAATTAGTGACAAATCAAGTAGAATTAAGTGGTGGTATGCATGCTTGATTGTTTAGTCAGATCATTGGAATTAGAGTGTAGAATTATCATTCTTTGTGTAGAAATTGAAAACTGTCTATGGATCTTGATGAATAAATGTCTTTGGCCATGAAAAAGAAAGAAAAAGAAGAAGAAAAAGCCACTGAAAAAGGGCAACCAAAAAGCAAAAAAATTGAGAAAATAAGCTAGGTACCAATGGTTTGAACTTCTGAGACAAATGCCTGTGGTGTTTATGTATTAAGGATATGCTTGGATGAATAGGTTCTGAGGAGTGTTTCAACACTTGGTAACTTGGGTTAACTAACCCGGGATTATCAACCAAAAGTCCATTATCAAGAGCAACCTAAATACAAAACATTTAGTCACACAAAGAGGTGCTGGGCACCAATGTCTCAAGAAGAAATGTGAACTAAAATGCCTGAAGTGGATATGTGTAGTGCACTGATAAGAAAAAAAAAATGCCAAAGGCTTGTGCAACACATGACACTGAGCAAACAAGGAGCAAAGAAGCTCTAAGAAAAAGAAAAGAAAAACAAAGAAGAGGAAAGTGCCAAGGACATAAGAATAACAAGAGGCCATAGCAGTGTTTGATGGATGCAATGAAAAAGTGATAATCTTACCTGATAAGAATGAAAAAGTGATGCTGCAACTTTCTGCATAAAACCCTTCTGAGGAACTTCAAATGCTTGCTAATATAGCCAATGTAATTGCTTTCTGTTTCATACTTTCTTCTTAAATAACTCAGGACTTGCTTAGGGACAAGCAAGTATTAAGTTTGGTGTTGTGATGCCAAGGCATCTTAGGCTAGTTTCACTAGTATTTTTCTGTTAGTTTTAGTGGTTTTATGCATTTTCTTGAGCTTAAAGTAACCAAGAATGGTTAAAAGAATAACAAAGCAATGAACCATCCAAACAATATGATTTTGATGCAAATTCCATGAGTTTTAGTTATATTACTTGAATGCTATGAATGGAAGATTTCTCATGAAATTTTGCAAGACTTTGATGCATTTGTTTGGATGATTTCAGGAAAGAAGAGGCTAAGCAAGGAAGCAACAAAATCAATAAAGGAAGCTTGAATAAGCAATACTAACAAGTGAATAAGCAAAGAAAACAAATTAAAATTTGCAGAAATTAGCAGTAATAAACTGAAACAAAAACTATTAACAAAAGAAAAGAAAAATTGCTCAATCTAGTTAACTTCCAATTGGAGAATTGTCAATCGAAAACCAATCCCCGGCAACGGCGCCATAAACTTGATGCGCATAAACTAGTTATGCTACGATTTAGGAAATTGCACGATCGGCAAAATTCCTTCCGGCAAGTGCACCGGTTATCGTCAAGTAAAAACTCACAATAGAGTGAGGTCAAATCCCACAAGGATTGGTTGAGTGAGCAATTCGGATTAGAAGTGTGTTCTAGTTGAGCGGAATCAAGATTGAGATGAGAATTGCGGAATGTAAAATTGGCAGGAAAAGTAAATGACAAGAAATTGAAATGGCGGAATCTTAAATTGCATGAATTAAAGAGCAGAAACTAAATTGCTGAAATTAAAAGGGAATGGGGGTGATTGCATGAATTGAGTTGCAGAATGTAAAGAGAAGATGGAAATCAGAATTGGGGGATTCATTGGGTTATAGGAGATATTGAGATCTCCGAATCAAAACATGTTTATCTCTTCCTCAAGCAATGCGTTCATTGAATTTTGCTTGGCAATCTTATATGATTGGATCCCAATCCCTTGGCTCACCAATTCTCTCTAAAAATGAACAAATTCCCAATCCCTTGGTTTAAATGTTCATAAGAAGAGATGATGCTCGATCACTGATTATACCACACAGTTTCATGAACCACAATTTGGTAGGATTACATGTCACAATATCCATCCAAACCCCAATCCAATTCACTGTGAGAAAGCTTCTCTAGCATGAATCCTCCATTCCTTTCCCAAGGTTCCGAAGGATTCCAATTATGGGTAGTTTCTTTCCCAAGACAACTACCCAATGGAATTAGATCGAGAAGCTTTCTAACAAAATTCAAGAGAAAAGATTGAAGAAGAAGATAAACTATTATTGATTCATTGAATTACAATAGAGCTCCCTAACCCAATGAAAGGGGGTTTAGTGAGTCATAGCTCTGAATTCAATTACAAAAATATGAAAACTAGCTAAAAGTGAAGGTAAAGTTCTTCTAACTTAAATTCTATCCTATTTATACACTTTCTATATTGAGCTTCTGTTGTGTTTCTTGGGCTTTGAGGCCTCTCCCTGCTTTCCTTTTGCCTTGGGTTTATGATCCATAATCTTGATGAGGCTGCTGATCCAAATTCTGTAACATTCATTGAGCCAACTTAGTGATAATCAAATAATGGCACATGACTCAATAAATTGAAATTTCAGACTCATCAATCCTTCAGGCCCAATCCCATAAACCATGATATTCAATTGGGTTTCATACCAGAATAAGTTTAAGTTAATGTTTGTGCTCAAATACTAACTTAAACCACAATATTTTTGGTCCAGAAACCTTTTCCAAGAGTGGCGTTTAAGTTGCAGTTTAAGCTTAAACTGCAGCTTAAACGCCAGACACTTCCAGTGAGGCCTTTTGTAGAAGCACGTTTAAGCTTCAGTTTAAGGTTAAACTGAAGCTTAAACGTGGAAATGGAAGAAGGCAGCCCTGGAGAGTCATGTAGTCGAACACGTTTAAGCTTCAGTTTAAGGTTAAACTGAAGCTTAAACGTGGATATAGGAAGGGCAGCCCTGGAGGTCGAACACGTTTAACCTCCAGTTTAAGGTTAAACTGGAGGTTAAACGTGGAAATGGAAGGAGGCATCCTGGAGGTCGAACACGTTTAACCTCCAGTTTAAGGTTAAACTGGAGGTTAAACGTGGAAGCTTAGAAGGGTAGCCCTGGAGGTGTCGAACACGTTTAAGCTCCAGTTTGAGGTCAAACTGGAGCTTAAACGTGGAAATGGAGAGAGCAATCCTGGAGGAGAAAACTTGGTCGAACACGTTTAAGCTCCAGTTTGAGGTCAAACTGGAGCTTAAACGTGGAAATGGCTCCCTGGTGCTTTTCCCATTCTGGCGTTTAACCTCCAGTTTAAGGTTAAACTGGAGGTTAAACGTGGAACTCCTTCCTGAGTGGCATTATCATTCTGGCGTTTAACCTCTAGTTTAAGGTTAAACTGGAGGTTAAACGTGGAATGCTTCTTTGGTGAGACTTTCATTCTGGCGTTTAACCTCCAGTTTAAGGTTAAACTGGAGGTTAAACTTCAATTCCAGCATTTCTTAGCCTTCCTGATTCTGGCGTTTAAGCTCCAGTTTAGGCTTAAACTGGAACTTAAACTCCACATGTGATATTCAAGCTTCCTTTATTGATTTTGTTGCTTCCTTGCTTAGCCTCTTCTTCCCTGAAATCATCCAAACAATTGCATCAAAGTCTTGCAAAATTTCATGAGAAATCTTCCATTCATAGCATTCAAGTAATATAACTAAAACTCATGGAATTTGCATTAAAATCATACTGTTTGGATGGTTCATTGCTTTGTTCTTCATTTAACCATTTTTGGTTACTTTAAGCTCAAGAAAATGCATAAAACAACTAAAACTAACAGAAAAATGCTAGTGAAACCAGCCTAAGATGCCTTGGCATCAAAGGCTGCAGGATCTCGGCCAGTACAACAAAGACGTAGAAAGCTCGGACCAGAACGATCCCAAGCTGTGGAAGAGCAGGTACACGCTCTACTGGAGGCAGGATTCATAAGAGAAGTCAAGTACCCACTATGGCTAACTAACGTCGTCTTGGTGAAAAAATCAAATGGGAAGTGGCGGATGTGCATCGACTACACTGATCTCAACAAAGCCTGCCCAAAAGATCCCTATCCACTCCCAAGTATCGATGCTCTGGTAGATGCCACCGCTGGATATAAATACCTCTCGTTTATGGATGCATATTCGGGATACAATCAAATCCCAATGTATCCACCCGACCAAGAAAAAACTGCATTCTTAACCCCAAACGTAAACTACTACTATATCGTCATGCCCTTTGGCCTTAAAAATGCGGGAGCTACTTATCAGAGATTAATGAATAAGGTTTTTACGGATCACATCGGAAAAATCATGGAAGTATATGTGGACGATATGTTAATAAAGACACAAAGTGAAGAGACGTTATTGTCCGACCTGACCCAAGTATTCGACACTATAAGAAGGCACGGCATGTGACTCAACCCTGCCAAATGCACCTTCGCAGTAGAAGCTAGCAAATTCTTGGGTTTTATGCTCACACAAAGAGGAATTGAGGCAAATCTGGATAAATGCCGGGCCATACTCGACATGAAGAGCCCGACTTGTGTCAAAGAGGTATAATAACTCAACAGAAGGTTGGCAGCCTTGTCCAGATTTTTAGCCGGATCGGCAATAAGATCTCTCCCCTTTTACGCCACTCTAAGGAAGGGAAAGAGGTTTGAATGGACAACGGAGTGCGAGCAGGCCTTCCATGATTTCAAAAGATTCCTAGGACAACCACCTATCCTAACTCGGCCACGGGAGGGAGAACCACTCATATTGTACCTCACGGTAGGAAGTCGGGCGGTAGCCTCAGCACTAGTTTGAGAAGACTATAGTGGGCAACAACCCGTATACTTCATCAGTAAAGCATTATAAGGATCCGAGATGAACTACCAAAAAATAGAAAAATTTGCCTATGCTCTCATACTAACATCTCGATGACTTCATCCATACTTCCAAGCTCACACCATTAGGGTTCGGACCAACCAGCCCATAAAAAGGATTTTGCAGAAAACAGACCTAGCAGGAAGAATCTTGCAATGGGCAGTCGAGTTGTCCGAATTCGACCTTCAGTATGAAGATCGGACAGCCATTAAATCGCAATATCTGGCCGACTTCATTGCAGAATTTACAGACACCCTAAAAATCCCCATAGAATGGAATCTCTACGTGGACGGTTCCTCAAATAAAACTGGAAGCGGTGCGGGTGTGATAATTGAAAGCGACCAAGGAACCCAAATTGAACTCTCCCTCAAATTCGGGTTCCCTGCCTCAAATAACCAAGCTGAATATGAGGCACTACTAGCTGGTTTGAAGCTGGCTAGGGAGGTTGGAGCTCAAAAGCTTATCATCTTCAGCGACTCACAAGTAGTCACTTCACAAATAGCAGGGAGCTACCAAGCCAAAGATCCTACCATGAAAAATTACTTGGACAAAACCAAGGAACAACTCGGACAACTTGGAGAATATGAGGTCCATCACATACCCCGAGAACAAAATGCCCGAGCTGATGCACTCTCAAAACTAGCCAGCACCAAACTAGGGGGCAACAATAGAAGCCTCATCCAAGAAATGCTGCAGAATCCGTCAATCTCGGAAAAAGAAAAAGTCCTAGCCATAACAGGTCAGGATCAAGGATGGATGACTCCCATAATTAACTACCTCAAAATAGAAACACTCCCCACAGATGAAAAGGAGGCAAAGAGGTTAAAACGGGAGGCACAATACTACACCATCATAAACAACACTCTATACAAAAGAGGGATTTCAATACCATTATTAAAATGCGTACTAACTACCAACACAAAGGAAGTTTTAGAAGAAGTACACAGCGGCATCTGTGGCAATCATCTCGGAGCACAGGCACTTACCAAAAAGGTACTCCGGGCAGGATTTTATTGGCCAACTCTACAAAAAAAAAGCCATAGAATTCATAAAGACATGTCCACCATGTCAAAAACATGCCAACTTTCACATCGCCCCACCAGAGGAACTCATCAGCGTAACCTCACCTTGGCCATTCGCAAAGTGGGGACTCGACCTTCTCGGACCTTTCCCTCAGAGATCGGGACAAGTCAAATTTCTCATAGTAGGGGTAGACTATTTCACAAAGTGGATCGAGGCAGAACCCCTAGCTAATGCCACTGCTCAAAGAAGTTGAAAATTCCTATATAGAAATATTGTCACAAGGTTTGAGGTTCCATACTCCATCACCGCGGACAATGGCACTCAATTTACAAATACAGGCTTCAGAAAATTGGTGGCCGACCTAAACATAAAACACCAATTTACATCCGTAGAACACCCCCAGGCCAACGGACATGCGGAAGCTGCTAACAAAGTCATATTGGTCGGACTAAAACGGAGATTACAGGACACAAAGGGAGCCTGGGCTGAAGAGCTCCCACAAGTCATATGGGCATATCGAACAACGCCACATTCCACCACAAAGGAATTACCCTTCCAATTAGCATACGGAATGGAGGCAATGATCCTAGTGGAGATTGAAGAAGGGTCGCCTAGAGTGATCCACTATAATGAAGAAGCCAACTCCCAACTACAAAGGGAAGAACTCGACCTACTTCCAGAAGTCCAAGAAAGAGCTCGGATTAGGGAAGAGGCATTAAAACGTTGAATGGCTTAGATATACATTCAAAAGGTAGTGCCGCGAGGTTTTGCTGAGAACGACCTCATCCTAATCTGAAATGATATCGTAACAACTCGACCTGGAGAAGGAAAGCTGGCAGCAAACTGGAAAGGACCCTACCGAGTCATAGAAATACTTGGAAAGGGCTAGTACAGACTGTCCAAACTTGATGGGCGAGAGCTTCCTAGGTCATGGCACGCCTGCAACCTAAGAATGTACTATAGTTAGGGGTGATAAAGGATCTTAGGACAAGGCACACTCTTTTTCCTGAAAAGGTTTTTTAACGAGGTGCCAAACCAAGGATCTACAAGTTGCCCGACTTAGAAGGATAAAACCCCAACATGTATATATCTGCATTTTCTCTTGAATAAATTTTTTAGATTTCCTACAAATTATCAAGACGCATTAATCTGAAACGCTAAAAATTCATCGCCCGATTATAAAGCTACAGATCGGCAAAAAGTGAAAATCAAATTCATTGCACGATCACGATAAAGACCAGCGAAGATAAAAACCAAATTCATCAAAGGTCAACCAAACGAGGATTAAGCCCAATCCCTACAAAATTGGCAAGATAAAAACAGAATAATGCAAGAAGTTATCGAAAGTGATCCATAGAAAGGACCTGACGAGGTCTTAAATAAATGGATTGCTAAAAAATAACTTAAAGACTGCCCGATGTAAAAAGTCGGATCAGTCATAAAATCAAAGTTATAAAAGTAAATCCCTGGAAAGAGGTCTGGCCAACCATATAAAAGAGGATTACTATAACTTAGAAGGGCCCAAAATGATGAAGTCGGCCCAAAACATAAAAGTTATAGAAGTAATCCCTGAAAGAGACCTGAACAAGGTCCAAGAAAGAGGATTACTAACAATAATTCAGACAAAACCGACATGACGAAATCGGCCTTTCAAAAACCTTAACGTTATGTAAGGTAATTCCTAATAGAGACTTGAACAAGGTCCAAACAAAACAAATTACTAGAAATAACTTTAGGCCAAGGCTCAAAGGAATCAAGCCACAAGTATGAAACACAAAGGCAATGCAAAGAGGTCGAGCAACAAGGCCCCAACACTACCAAAAAAACCTAAAAAAGGTACCAAGACAGATGAAAACAGACATGATATGAAAAACATAAAGTTATAATAATAACAAGCTCAAGAAGGCTACCAAAACCAGCCCCAAAAGCTTGGAAACCATTTTGTTTTTCAAAATTAAGTTGCTAAACAAGCAACTAAGAAAGTGTCAAGGGCCAGCAACCACCATTTACAAAATAAAGAGTTCAAAAGCCCACAAGCCGGGCTATTTACACAAACATTTAGAAAATTCATTTAAGATCCGAAGGCTTCTCGGCAGCATCAGCATGGGGTAAAGGAGGACGAGTTTGAATAGGCATTGTATCCACTGTCCCGTCATCCCTGTTTAAGATCTGGCAATCAGGCTCCGATTTGGGATGACCAACCTCAGATGAAGGAGCTGAAGAAGTTGGTACAATAGAAGCTTTGGCGGCAGGCACAGAAGGGGGCGCAACATCATCCTTATCAGGGACGATCTGGCCATCCTTTACAACATTGTCCAGGCTGAAGAGAGTAAGGTCAAGCTCGGGGGCAAGAACCCGAACCTGCTCCTTCAGGTTCTCATAAGCAGCAGTTACGCTGCCTACAAGGTGACCCTGGAGCTCAGCATAATCAGTCCGAGCGGATTCCAACTCCTCCCTGAGACGCATCACTTCCCGGTAGGTCGTGACATAGCTATCCTTGTGCCTCAATGCAGTGTCTTCAGCCAACCTCACAGAAGCCGCCAAAGCAACAGAACTAGCCTTTTCGCCCTCTAACTCCTTCTCTAGCTTGGTCACTTTCACTTGGAGCTCCTCCTTCAAACCCTTCATTCTATCGAACTCCCGTTTAGCCTCCTCCATAAAAGCTTTGGTAGCATGAAGAGGAAGATCTTAGGCAGTTCGGTACATGGCAGCCCCCATATGTGCCATCTTTATGCTGCTCTGTGTAATAAAATCTAAATGACAAAGAAGAGAGACATCATCAGTAGGGATGGTACCATAAGGACCGATCTGCTGATCGACAAACTCAACCGCGTCAAAGTCAGGGGCATCAAGATTAAGAGACTTAGTTGTCTTTTGTTTTTTCGGAGGAGGAGCGCCAGAAGTAGCAACAGAAGCTTGCAGAGGATCAACCAAATGAACCTGGGGAGTAGGGATCACCTTCCTCACCCCCGATGAGCTCGATACGGGCGGCTTCGAATGAACCTAAGACGACCCCTTCCCGACCGCCTTGGCCGAGACGTTCTGAGCTGCAGTAGCCTTCCTTGCCCTTTTAAAGGCCTTCATGGATTCATTATTTTTAATCATCTCTACAAACAAACATCACAGCGAGAAACCAAGTTATGAATCAAAAAAGATCTTATAAGAGATAAACTCGACAAAATAAGCAAAAAACAAAAGACAACTCGACCACTACCCAGCTCAGCTCGAAGGAGAGGGGGATTTCCTAGGAATTTCTTTGTATCAAGATGAGGAGGCTGCCCCCAAATTTCTTCCAGCACAGTCACAAAGGCTTGTTCATCCTCATCCAACATCTCCCACGTGTATTTAGACACCATTACATTCTTTTGCCATTCCAAAGGAAAGGCGGGCTCATCATTCTCATCCAGAAAGAAGGGTCGAGCTCCTTCAACAGCTCGGACCCTGAAAAAATAATTTTTGAAGTCGCGAAAAGATTCATCAAACATGGAAAAAATCTTCTTCCCTTGGAAAGCTCGGAAAGAAACCCAGGTGGCCTTCTTCTTAACCACCCGGGCTTTGTCAAAACAAAAAGATAAAAGAAGAGGGATTGTGAAGCGGGGATACCCAGTTCATGGCACAACAACTGAAAGATTTTTATAAAACCCTAAGAGTTAGGGTGAAGTTGGGATGGAGCTACATTACAAGACCACAAGAGGTTGGTCTCGAAAGGAGTAAAAGGAAGGGTAACATTCTTCTGACTAAAAAAGAAGCCGTATGCATAGAAAAATGGGCATTCTCCAACAATTCGGGTAGAAAAACAAATCCTTTTCTCAGAATTGAGAGACACAAGCTCATAGTTCTTTTCATCACTACCATTACTACAAATCCTATGAAACTGCCTAAGCTGCTGATAAAACTCGAAATCAACCAACGAAACACACAGAAGAACCATAGAATCCACCCAATCAGCCATGCCCTTAGGGACTTGGGAGGAGGTCTCAACAACATTTTTGCGAGAAGACATGAGGTCAACTAGTCCTACAGCAAAAATAGAAAACAAATTACTAACTAAAACATCTCGGGCAAAGCCAAAATCAACTCATAGCAGAGCATGACTTAAAGCAAACAAACAAGAAAAAGGAAAACCCCAAGACACAGTCCAGGGGCATCCTTTGGAGGCAGTTACAGAACAAGGACTCAGGAAAACCTACAAGCCTACACCTCGATACAGGAAGATAATGACTCCTTTCAACTAAAACGACAAGCCACAGAGAAAACCATCAAAATAACAACCCACCAGAACCACAGTCTCAGTTTGATCAACAAATGAAGCAACCAAATATCAAGAAATATCAAGAAAAAGTCATAAAAAACACAACCTTTTTCAAAGAAAAAGAAAAAGCATCGTTATCTTTTACAAAATTCGTCAGCAAAGAAAAAACTATTAACATGGCGAAAGACATCAAAGGAGCAATCTTCTAAGAAAGCAAGCAGATTCATACAGTTCGTAAAAGAAGAAAACAAGCGGCACGAACCTTAGAATACGGAATACCCCCACAACAGTAAACAAGCAGATGCACGGCGATACAAAAGGATTCAAACTTTCTAAAGTCAAAAGCCAGAAATAAACACAAACAACGAAGAAAGTAAGGAAAAACCAACCTGGAAAAGGGAGAAAACTCTGAAGAAAACCGTAAGCTGAAGCGGCAAGGATCAGAACCACCCTTCGAGCAAAAAGCGTCACAGAGAAAAACAAAATGCAAACTTCAGGTGAAACGGAAAGGAAGAGAGAAAAAAAGGAGAAATTACGGAAAAGAGGAAACCGTTTTTTCTGAGTGCCAAATTCAAAATGAAGAGGCAAGAAGAAACGGGCCATTAAAAATAATTAATGAGGGAATTAAACCCTCACGCATTCCTAAGACCAGAGCGCTAATGCAAAGCGCGTGCTTTTCAGAATAAAGAAAACATTCTACATTCAAAAGAAGACTTTACAAAGGGAAAATTGACAGATGCTCGAGTTCGGCTTTCACCAGAAAAGGATCGAAGTCCTAAAAATTAAGACTCGACCTCAAAAAAGAAAGACCGAGCTCGAGCAGGGGCACTGTTCATACCCTGAGTCGAGCTGTACGACCCGGGATATTTAGCGACAAAGTGACCGACCTCTTCAGGTCATACTATCCGACCTCTTCTCAAAGAGGTCGGCCAAATTGCCAGGAAAGCCCAATAAAGGGTCCAAATAAAGGAACACGACCCAAATCCAAAGGCCGCCAAGGCCTACAAAGAGAAGGGCGGTTCCCTTGAAGATAAGCTGACCTCACCCAAAGATAAGATAAGATAAGATAAGATAACTAACTTATCTTATCTAAAAAGGTCACTCCACACCATTATAAATACACTGGAGCACCCAGGTATAACTCATACTCTGATTCTACTAAAAACCTGCTTAATACCCTTGCTAACTTAAGCATCAGAGTCCCTTGCAGGTACCACCACCCTCCGGTGACAAAGGATCAGCAGCATTGCCAGTCCAATAAGTCAGACGCGACTGCTCCAGCCACCATCCACAAGTCAGACACGCCATCTCTGATCAGTACAGAAGATCTCATCCGAGATCGACCTGCAGTTTCAGGTAACCCTCGGAACAGTTTGCTTCCTTGTTCTGACCCAAGGGGAGCATCCCTTTTTCTATGCATACGACTTCTTTTTTAGCCAGATGAACATCACCCTTCCCTTCACTCCTTTTGAAACCAACTTGTTATGGTCGTGTAATGTGGCCCCCTCTCAACTTCACCCAAATTCTTGGTATTTCATTAAGATTTTTCAGTTGATTTTTCAAGAATTTGATGTTAAACCTTCTCAAACTCTTTTTCCGTATCTCTTTGTGTTGACCAAGCCTGGGACTACCAAAAAGAAAGCTTCTTGGATTTCTTTTAGGTCTGCCCAGGGGCATAAAGTTTTTCCCATGTATGATGAGTCCTTCAGGGATTCTAAGAATTACTTTTTTAAGATCCGAGTTGTTGAAGGAGCTCATCCTTTCTTTTTGGATGATAATGGCGAGCCTCGTTTTCCCTTAGAATGGCAGAAGAACGTAGTGGTGTCTAGGTATACTTGGGAAATGTTGGACGAGGTCGAGCAGGCTTTTGTCACTGTCTTGGAGGATATTTGGGGGGAACCTCCCCATCTTGATACAAAAAAATTCTTGTGGAATCCATCCCTTGTCCGAACTGTGCTGGGTATTCATTATGTTTTGCTCCACTTTACTTTGCTTTCTTCATTTTCTAGTTTGTAATCTGCTTCTATGGTTGGTCTTCTTTTTTCAGAGATGGTTAAAAATAATGACTCCATGAGGGCCTTCAAAAAGGCGAGGAAGGCTACTGCTGCCCAGAACATCTCGGCCAAGGTGGCTGGGGAGGGATCCTCTCATGTTCTGCCAAAGCCGTCAGTACCGAGTTCTCCTGGACCGAGGAGAATGATTCCTACCCCTCGGGTCCATGTGCTCGACCCTCCCCAGTCTTCTGCTTCCGTTTCTTCTCCTCCGGCTGTTCCTCCTTCAGAAAGACCTCGGACCGTTGAGCCCTTCAATCTGGACACTCCTGATTTTGATGCCATTGGGTTTGTCGACCAGCAGATTGGTCCCTATGGTGCCCTTCCTATGGATGATGTTTCTTATCTTCGTCTCTTGGATTTCATAACTCGGAGTAGCATCAAGATGGCTCATATGGAGGCGGCTCTGTATCGAACTGCCCAAGATCTTCCTATCCACGCAACGAAGGCCTTCATGGAGGAGGCCAAATCAGAGTTTGACCGGATTAAGGGTTTAAAGGAGGAGCTCAAGGTGAAGGTGACCAAGTTGGAGAAATTACTGGAGGGTGAAAAGACCAGAGCTATTGCCTTGGCGGCTTCTGCAAAGCTGGCTGAGGATACGGAGTTGAAACACAAAGAGAGCTATGTCACGACCTACAGGGAGATGATGCGTCTTAGGAAGGATTTGGAGTCTGCTCGGGCTAATTATGCCGAGCTCCAGGGTCATCTTGTGGGCAGCGTCAATGCTGCTTATGAGAATTTAAAGGATCAAGTTCGAGTCCTTGCGCCCGATCTCGACCTCTCTCTCTTCAGCTTGGACAACATTGTGAAGGATGGTAAAATTGTTCCTGATGACCCTGATGATGATGACGACATTGAGCCTCCTCCTGTGCCTGCCCCCAAGGTCTCTGTTGCGTCGACTTCTTCAGCCCCTGAAGTTGTTCATTCTGAGTCGGATCCAGATTGTCAGATCCTGAACCGGGATGATGGGACGGTGGATGCGGTACCCCTTCAGACTCGTCTTTCTTCACCCCCGGATGCTGCAACTGGGAACTCTTTGGATCCTCTCTGACTATTCTGGACGTTCTGTATATAGCCCGGCTTGTGGGCTTTTGAACTTTTTATATTTTGTAATTGGTGGTTCTGGCTTCTTGATACTCTTTAGTTGCTTTTTTGGCAACTTTATTTTGAAAAAACAAAGTAGTTTCTCCAGCTCTTGGGGCTGACTTTTGGTGACCCCTTGAGTTCTTGTTATTATTATAACTTGTGCTTTTCATGACGTGTTTGTCTGCACTTTGTTTGATACCTTTTAGGTTTTTGGGAGTGTTGGAGCCTTGTTGTCTGACCTCTTTTGATTGCCTTCGTATTTTCATACTTGTAGCTTGATTTTATTTTTGAGGTTGTGGATTTTTGGGTCCAACTTGTATGCCTTCTGTCGGCTGACTTCTTCACTTCGGCCTGAAGTTATTTCTAGTGATCCATTTTGTTTGGACCTTTGTTAGATCTTTTACTTTTAATTTTTGGCATCTTGGTCGAGCCGACTTTATCATGTCGGTCCCTTCTAAGTTATTTTTAGTAATCCTCTTTCTTGGACCTTGGTCAAGTCTCTTTCAGGGATTACTTTTTATAACTTTTTGGTTTTGGGCCGACTTCTTTATGTTGGTCCCTTCTAATTTATTTCTAGTAATCCTCTTTCTTGGACCTTTGTCAGGTCTCTTTTAGGGATTACTTTTATAACTTTTTGATTTTGGGACCAACTTCTTTACGTCGGTCCCTTCTAAGTTATTTTTAGTAATCCTCTTTCTTGGACCTTTGTCAGGTCTCTTTCAGGGATTACTTTTTATAACTTTTTGATTTTGGGGCCAACTTCTTTACGCCGGTCCCTTCTAAGTTATTTTTAGTAATCCTCTTTCTTGGACCTTTGTCAGGTCTCTTTCAAGGATTACTTTTTATAACTTTTTGATTTTGGGGCCGACTTCTTTACGTCGGTCCCTTCTAAGTTATTTTTTAGTAATCCTCTTTCTTGGACCTTTGTCAGGTCTCTTTCAGGGGTTACTTTTTATAACTTTTTTATTTTGGGGCCGACTTCTTTACGTTGATCCCTTCTAAGTTATTTTTTAGTAATCCTCTTTCTTAGACCTTTGTCAGGTCTCTTTCAGGGATTACTTTTTATAACTTTTTGACTTTGGGGCTGACTTCTTTACATCGGTCCCTTCTAAGTTATTTTTAGTAATCCTCTTTTTTAGGGCTGGCCAGGCCTCTTTCTAGGGATTGACTTTTTATAACTTTGGTTATTGTGGTCGACTGGTCCGACTTCTTTTACGTCGGCCGGTCTTTAAGTTATTTTTAGCAACCCATTTTTATTAAGACCTCGTCAGGTCCTTTCTATGGATCACTTTCGATAACTTCTTGCATTATTCTGTTTTTGTCACTTTTTTCATCTTTGCCGATTTCGTAGAAATTGGGTTTGATCCCCGTTGGTCGACCTTATGATGAATTTGGTTTTCAACTTTGTTGGTCTTTACCGTGATCGTGCAGTGAATTTAATTTTTACTTTCTGCCGATCTGTAGCTTTATAATCGGACGATGAATTTTTTTCATTTCAGATTAATGCGTCTTGATAAAGAATTTGTGGGAAATCTGAAAAATTTTATTCAAAATAGAAATATGCAAATATGTACATGTGGGAGTTTTACTCCTCTAAGTTAGGTATTTTATAGATCTTGGCTTGGCACCTCATTAAAAAACCTTTTTAGGAAAAAGAGTGAACCTTATCCTAAGATCTTTATTACCTCTAACTATAGTACCTTCTTAGGTTACAGGCGTGCCATGACCTAGGAAGCTCTCGCCCTTCGAGTTCGGATAGTCTGTAGTAGCCCTTTCCAAGTACTTCTGACTCGGTAGGGTCCTTTCCAGTTTGCTGCCAGCTTTCCTTCTCCAGGTCGAGTTGTTCCAATATCATTTCGGATTAGGATAATTTCGTTCATGGCAAAACCTCGTGGAACTACCTTTTGATTGTATCTTGAAACCATTCGTCATTTTAATGCCTCTTCCCTGATCCGAGCTCTTTCTTGGATTTCTGGAACTAGGTCGAGTTTTTCCCTTTGAAGTTGGGAGTTGGCCTCTTCATTGTAGTGGATCACTTTGGGTGACCCTTCTTCGACCACCACTGGAATCATTGCCTCCATTCCGTAAGCTAATCGGAAGGGTGATTCCTTTGTGGTGGAGTGTGGGGTTGTCCGATATGCCCATACACTACAAGAAAATAAGCTTTCTGCCACGCTTTTAAAGCGAGCTGAAAAGTGCTAAAAAGGGTGCCGACAACTTTTTGGCACGCTTTTTGAGCTATCGGCACGCTTTTGAAAGGGTCACATCCGCCAGCGTGTCGGTTGCTCTATCGCCATGCTTTTGTGAATCTATCGGCACGTTTTCTTTTTTGCCACGCTTTCAACTCTTGCCACGCTTAAAAATGTGGCCATATGTATTAACCTATCGGCACGCTTTAAAAGCGTACCGAAAAGTGAAAGATATGGCTATGCCTTTGAAGCGTGCCAATAGTAAAAGATATGGTGTCGCTTTTGAAGCGTGCCAATAATGAAGAAACATGGACCTATTGCCACGCTTTTAAAGTGTGGCTATATCCCTATCATCAAAAAAGAAAATATGGCATATGCTTTTACACGTACTCTAATGCACTCCAAAAACAATAAAAAACATTGACAAAAATATGTGAATATCATTTAAAAAAAATTAATTAATAGAAATTAGTATTACATTAATAAAATTCAAACCAAATTAGCTATATCAATCTCTTATAACTAAAGTAGTTATAAAATACATTGGGCTAAAAAATATCAATACATATAAAACTTATTAAAAGTCATTAACTTATTCTATCTCTGTCATTTTTTTGTGTAAAAAATAAAAAAATTAAAAAATAAATATCAATAATCCAAACATAATATTGTTGAGATTTGCAATTTATAGGCAAAAACTCATGCTGCTGAATCTTGGAGCTCACACCATTGTGCTTTAGAAAAAGGAGATAGCCCTCTTAGAAGAAGTTATATAATTTTTGTAGCGCTTGAGGATTTTATATTCTTCATGCATGAATATCAATGCAGTTTCTTTACTTCCCATTCTTCTTACCTACAACAAGTTTAAAAGCAATGCCATGAAAATACACTCAACCATTTTATCTTCATTTAATAATGATTTCAAAAAATCTAAGCACAACTACACAAAACATACTGCAGTTTTGTATTGTAACTATCAGCTTGAAAATGCTGTTATACCTTAAATTGCATAAATTACATAAAGTCTCAGCAAGGATGCATAAATTGCATAAAGCTAAAACAAAACAATGCTTGATCCATATATACTCTTGAGAAAAATAAAATTACTCTTTAAAGTCAAATAATTGCCTAGCGTATAGCATTACAAGTTCCAAATTTCATATAGATCAGATACTACAAATCACCTATAAACAATTTGTAAAATATATTTATATATAAATATATATAATGTAGAAATTGATCAAATACTACATTATGACCAGTTTGTAAAATATAATCAGAAACCTATAAACAATAATGAAATATTAGATACGATCTATATTCATTAGAGACAAGCTATTTTGAGATATCCATATTATTATGCTGTTGACACAACACCTCAAGCACATCATTACCGATTCAGAACCATCCTTAATGCATGCATATACTCATACATTAGTAATAGAACTATTAATATTATAATAATAGAATATCTTTTTTCTACTTAAGCAATGACTTAAGGATAACACGGCTAAAGATAACATAAGCTGCAAGCAATGATGTCAGTGCATTGGAAAATTAAATGTAGGCCACTAGAAATATTGATTTTAATTCCGAAATTTTCAAGTAATCCATGAAATAGATAAGATAAGCAAGGAAGGTCGACCAAATATTCAATTACTGGATGTGAGCAAGCAAAAATAAAAAATAAGAATAAATGGCATAAGTATAATTAATATGTCAAAGGGAGAAATTCCTACGTAACGTTGGGGATTTGAGTTGAAAAGGAATCAAATGAAAGCCAAAAACATGTGTTTGTTTCCTTTTGGATTGCGTGGTTTTATTGGTTTGTATTTAATGAAACAAAAACCAAAGCAAAGGGTTGGTGAAATTGGAGAGGGACCTACGCTCACACTGTCACACATTACCCCACTTGATCACATGCACCGTCCAAACTCCCTGTACTCCATGTCAATTTCTTCAAGGGTCTCTATGTGCTCACTCACAAAGCTGAGATACAAGGAGGAGTAGTGTCTTTTACTCTTAAGGCTATTTCACAACTTTCAACAGTGTCTAACACAAAACATAATTAAAATTTAAAAACAGGGGTAAAAGTCCAAAAATAATATACCTCACTGGAACAGCTAAAAGACTCCTCACACCTTTCTAACCAAGCTCAACGAGAGTTTCATCTGTATATGGTTTCAACCACTGTACCGGGCCCACTCGACTCTGGAAATTCATCTAACAATGCCATAAGAAATAGAGGCTCTAAAAGGTAAGCCAACAATTCAGCAATTAAAAAGCAAGTTAATGAGGTCCAAATTAACCTGATAAGCAAGAGTGTGCTTATTGTTAATTCCTCTAGCTTTCAACTCCTGCATAATTAGATTTACCATCACTTTGTGCACTGATAAAAATAATAATAGCAGTAAGTAGAAGCAGAAGTAAAAGTATTGATATGAGGTGCTCCATTAAGTAGAAGCAGAAGTAAAAGTATTGATATAGTGTATATGGGGCTTTTGCAAATATTAGGTTATTTGAGTGTTTGAGAGAAAGATATACAAGAACCATATCATAGATATTCTACAGCTATTCCAGGGTTGTGAAAGTAACTCATCTGACTATATTCTGTGATCAAATAATAAATAAAAGGGGGAAATAGAGACAATGGGATGAAATTTAAAATAACAACTTCAGCTTGTAATTATTTGATATAATTAGAATAAAAGTATGCCTTTATAGTATAGAGAACTAAATTTCCAATTTAAAAGAAGCAAAGGATATTATGTTTACACATAACAGTTAATAACATGATACATTCTAAAGAAAAACAGAAACTTAGACTCTTATTATGGCAAGTAATTACCACGTCCCAACCTGCCTCTTCACTTCAAAAAGGATACAAAGCAAACAGGACAAAGAAGAAACATATAAAAAGAAGATTTATTAGTGTCACTATTATTACCCTTAGCCAATGTTGAATACAAAGGACATGCAAACCAAATAGTACCATTCTGTATCTGAGAGATCCTCCGGAGACAGTGCTACTGAACGCCTTTTGGTTTGAGGGCTGGCTTCTACAGCTTTGAGGGACTTGTATAACTCTCGAAGCTGCTCACTCCGCTGCAACCCTATCTGATCAGAATTGAGTTTCACTCCTTGACTTGTCTTCCTTGTCTTAATGTCTCCATTGTAATATCCTTCCCCCCAACTCAATACCTTGCTAAATGGGCACCATGAATAGAAAGAAATTGATTTTGAATAGTAGTATTATTGAATTGTGGTGTTGTCTAAGAAGCCATTGTACTGAGTTGTTCATATTAGAGAAGAAGAAGAAACAAGTCATGATGTGTCTCGTCATATGAAGTCCATTGAGGTATTTTCACAAACAACACATATTGAAGAAACAGAAAATGAAAAAAAATCACAAAACAGAACTGAAATTCAAGAAAACAGTTAGTTAGAAGTTAGTACCTGGGTTGGGTAGATGAAGTAGACCAGAATATTGCATAGCTCCACTAGATGCTTCTCACAGACAAAGCAAGCTGTTCTTTGAAGTTCTCCAGCAACATTTCCTTGTTCTTTGGGTTCAGGAAAATAACCTTTCAGCTTGAATCATACTTGATTCTCCCCATGAAACCTAAAAAATGAATTAAGCAAACTCTTAAAAAAATTTAGACTAGAAAACACATTGGTATACCAGACAGCAGCTGACAGAATTTATATCTTTATCAGTTTTACAAAGGGCACTTGTGAAGAATACAAAAATAGAAGAATTTTTATAGGAAGGATAAAATCTGAGTTTCCAATGGCATTAAATACATAGAAGTTCACTTTCTCTATAAAATCATTTCCCTTTTGTATTAGTAAA
This sequence comes from Arachis ipaensis, assembly GCF_059453495.1. Taxonomy (NCBI): domain Eukaryota; kingdom Viridiplantae; phylum Streptophyta; class Magnoliopsida; order Fabales; family Fabaceae; genus Arachis; species Arachis ipaensis. Next base: position 115,056,697 of record NC_142444.1, on the reverse strand, counting down.
ACTCTCTCTATACCAAATCATATCCGCAGAGAACATATTAGGATAAAAAGTAAAAACATATATCCAGGCCTAAAAAAAAATGAGTATGAACAGAGGATACTTATTTGATTCAGGTCAAATGCTTAGCTTCCTAACACCAGATTATTGCAAAATTACAGCATTTAAGCTAGGAAATAATTTTCTTTTGATGAAATGCAAACCGCAGTACATAAGCCTATTACATGTCTTGAAGGTTCAAAGTTCTTTGATGGAGCTGCCTGCAATTGAAACTTTTATCTAACTATTCAATTCCATTAGACAAAATCAAATACAAAAACGAAAACGAATTGAGCACTCACATAGTTGCATAGAACTTCCAACACACCTTTATCACAGATACACTGCTGCACCAAGACCGTTCTAGGTGGCAGTGCACTAGAGACCCTCACACCCTCAAGTAACCTCCATTTAGTATTCCTTTACCAAAAAATTGAAGACAAACATCAGAAACCATTCCAATAAGCAATTTACATCATAATCAAACAAAATAACAAATTATCATATCACTCAAACCTTATATCAAGTATACTATTCTAATAAATGCATGCGTGTCATGGTAAGCCAAAGCACATATAATAAAATAGACAATCCATCGCATTCCCTACACCAATGCAATCAAACTAGAGAGTTCACCACATAATAGAAACAAAACAAAAAGAGAGGTGATTACAGTTGCAAGAGATTATTATATAAGAAAAGAAAACAATAATCAGCGTTATGGTGAGGGTTGAATAGAGAAATTTGCAGAGGCTTGAAACAGAGAAACAAAAAGGGATTAAATCTTTAAATACGTACTTTCTTGTGTTATGGTGAGGGTTGAGCGCCGATTGAGGGAGGAACAACGATTGAGGGAGAGGCAGCGACGATTGAGTCAGTGTCGACGGAGGTAAGGTTTGAGCGAGAGAGAACAAGCACTGATGGAGGCCTTGCGAGCGAGAGTGAACGCCGACGGAAGGCGCGCCGACGGAGGGCGCGCCGATGGAGGGTGCGCCGGCGGAAGCAGCACCGATTGAAGAGGGATAAAGGGTTGCAAGAGAAGGATAGAGGGTTGCAAGTTGAGAGCGGGCTACGACCTGAAAGATGACGATGGATTCTCACTTCTCAGTGATGAAGAGGGCTGCGAGCTGAGAGGGCTGCTAACTGAGAGAAGGCTGCGAAAGTTTAGGGTTCTTAGTTGAGTAATGGAGAGGATTCGAGGGTTTGGGTTCTCACTTCTAAGTTAGGGCTATTTTGAGTGTTCTGATAAAGAAATTAAGTGTTTGAGTGAGAAATTAAATTAAGTGGGAACTTTATCGTCACGCTTTTTAGGGTCTCAAATAATTAGAGGTTATAGGCACGCTTTAAAAATGTACCCGTATCCTGACAAACTAGCGACGCTTTAAAAGCGTACCTGTTTTTCTTTATGGGCACACTTTTGAAGCGTGAAAAAAAAAAGTGGTCAAATCATAAATCAGTAGCCACCCTCATAAAAGCGTGCCAAAATCTCTCTATGACCACGCTTTTGAAGCGTGCCAAAAAAAGCGTGGCCGAATCACAAATCAGTGGCTACCCTCATAAAAGTGTGGCTATTGACCACTTTTGGCCACGCTTTTAAAGCGTGGCAAGAAAAAAGGGTGCGGATAGGCCTTTTTTCTTGTAGTGATAGGACTTGTGGGAGCTCTTCGGCCCAGGCTCCCTTTGCATCCTGTAATCTCCGTTTTAACCTGGCTAATATGACTTTGTTAGCAGCTTCTGCTTGTCCATTGGTTTGGGGGTGTTCCATGGATGTGAATTGGTATTTTATGTACAGATTGGCCACAAACTTTCTGAAGCCTGCATCTGTAAATTGAGTGCCATTGTCTGTGGTTATAGGGTATGGAACCCCAAACCTTGTGACAATGTTTCTATATAGGAATTTTCGACTTCTTTGAGCAGTGACGTTAGCTAGGGGCTTTGCCTTGATCCATTTTGTGAAATAGTCTACCCCTACTATGAGGAATTTGACTTTCACTGATCCTTGGGGAAAGGGTCTGAGAAGATCGAGTCCCCATTTTGCGAATGGCCAGGGTGAGGTTACGCTGATGAGCTCGTCTGGCGGGGCGATGTGAAAGTTGGCATGTTTCTGACATGGTGGACATGTCTTCACGAATTCTGTTGCTTCTTTTTGTAAGGTCGGCCAATAGAATCCGGCTCAGAGTACTTTCTTGGTGAGTGCCTGTGCTCCGAGGTGGTTGCCACAGATGCCACTGTGTACTTCTTCTAAAACTTCTTTTGTATTAGAAGTCGGCACGCATTTTAATAGTGGTGTCAAAATCCCTCTCTTGTATAGAGTATTATTTATGATGGTGTAGTATTGTGCCTCCCGTTTTAACCTCTTTGCCTCCTTCTTATCTGTAGGGAGTGTTTCTGTTTTGAGGTAATTAATTATGAGAGTCATCCATCCTTGATCCAGTCCCGTTATGGCTAGGATATTTTCTTCTTCTGAGATTGACGGGTTCTGCAGCATCTCTTGGATGAGACTTCTATTGTTGCCCCCTGGTTTGGTGCTGGCTAATTTTGAGAGTGCATCAGCTCGAGTATTCTGTTCTCGGGGTATATGGCGAATCTCATATTCCCCGAGTTGTCTGAGCTGTTCCTTGGTTTTTTCCAAGTACTTTTTCATGGTGGGATCCTTGGCTTGGTAACTCCCTACTATTTGTGAAGTGACCACCTGTGAGTCGCTAAAGATGATAAGCTTTTGAGCTCCAACCTCCTTAGCCAGCTTCAAACTAGCTAGTAGTGCCTCATACTCAGCTTGGTTGTTTGAGGCAGGGAACCCGAATTTGAGGGAAAGTTCGATTTGGGTTCCCTGGTCACTTTTGATTATCACACCTGCGCCACTTCTAGTTTTGTTTGAGGAACCGTCTACATAGATATTCCATTCTGTAGGGATTTCCGGGGTGTCTGTAAATTCTGCAATGAAGTCGACCAAATATTGTGATTTGATGGCTGTCCGAGCTTCATATTGAAGGTCGAATTTGGACAACTCGACTGCTGACACAAGAACTGTTATGGGTAAGGAATTCCACAAAATATTTACGTTGCAAGTATAGCTCCAAACCAACAAACAACTCTCGCATCAAATTAAATTTTGGTTGTCACAAAGAACAAACCCCAAATAAGAAATAACCGGAGTATTTTGGACTCCAGGTCATCTCACAAGGAATTGCAATGAAGTGTTTAATTATTGGCTATGAAGGGGTAAAGGGGAATTTGATTGGGGAGAAGGCAAGAAAATATAAATGACAAGAAAAGTAAAGAAAGCAATTAAAGGAAGCAATTAAGAAAGAGAGACATTCATGGCAAGTGTTGAGATCATAGGATTTCTATCCTAGTCATGCAATGATTAATTCATCTTATTTAGTCAACTCCAACACATGGGGAGAAAGTCAAATAAAACTAATTAATCATGTCACAAATATAAACAAGAATTTATCTTATTACGTCATCTCCAACATTGGAAGAAGGTATCATATTATCTTCCATGAGAGAAAGTCTAATAAGACTAGCTAATCTCAATCCAAAAGTCCTAATCAACTTACTTATTAAATTAGCAAAAGATTAGTGTCAATGAAAACAATATTAGCTAACAACTCTAGATCACCAACATAAGTTGGGTTTTCATGACTCAAGATCACCTAATTACTCTTTCCAAGCCAAGAATGCTCAAAATCTACTCTAAGGCCCAACCAAGCATTTTGTCAAACACTTGGTGGGTACAAATGGAAAGCATGGTAAAAGTGCAAGAATAATAAATCTATCAACTACCAATTACAAGAAAAATAAGATCATAACTCAAATCATCAATAAAAGAAACATCAAACATAAATTTCATTAAAAGAAAATCAAATTCAACATGAACATCCATGAACATAAAAGAGCATAAAAGGTAAAATTAGCATGAGAACTAAGAATATGTACCCAATTTCCAATATTTTTAACAAAAATAAAAATTACACTTTTACCTCAACCAATGTCCCAAGTTTCCCATACCCAAATGATACACACTCTCACTAGCCTAAGCTAATCAAAGATCCAAATTAAGGACATTTATTATTTTTCACTTAAGGGTAGTGATGTGCTAACATTAAGAACAAAAGGGATTAAATAGGCTCAAAATTGGCTAACAATGGTTGATGAAAGGTAGGCTATTTGGGTAAGTGAGCTAAATGAAATGATGGCATCAATCATATAAATGCATGTATAGATGGAATAATGGACATAAAGAATCAAACAAATCAAAGATTACAATCATAGAAAGAGAATAATGCACACAAGAATGAAAATAAGTGGTTATAAGATGTAACCACACAATTAGGCTCAAAACTCACATGCTTGTGTTCTTAGCTCAAAAACTGTTCATACCCTGGGTCAAGCTGTCCGACCCGGGATGTTTAGCGACAAGCCAACCGACCTCTTCAGGTCAAATCTAAAGGCAGGCCCAAACAAAGGGACACAGCCCAATCTAAAGGCAGTCAAAGCCTAGAAAGATAAAGGCGATTCCCCAGAAGATAAGATGACCTCACTCAAAGATAAGATAAGATAACTAACTTATCTTATCTAAGAAGGTCACTCTACACCTCTATAAATACACTAGAGCACCCGGGTATAACTCATACTCTGATTCTACAATAAACCTGCTTAATACCCGTGCTAACTTAAGCATCGGAGTCTCTTGCAGGTACCCCCCACCCTTCGGTGACCAAGGATCAGAAGTGCAGCCAGTCCAACAAGTGGGACACAACAGCTCCGGCCGCCACCAGCCAGCCGGACACATCATCTCCGACCAGTACAGAAGATCTCATCCGAGATCGACCTACAGTTTCAAGTAACCCTCGGAACATTAGCGCCGTTGCCGGGGAACCTGGAAGTCATCCCATCACCATGGCGGATGACCACGACAATGATCACAACTCTGGTTTGGTGGACAGAACACCAAACAAAGACACAGACGCCACCTCCAAAGACAAACCTCAAAACGGGGGAGATAAGCAACCCCCAAACACAAAAATTTTGGAAGCTATCTGTAAGAATCGCCTTAAACAGCTGGAACAAGAAGCTGAGAGAAACCTCCGGGGAGAAACTAGGCGACGACAAGAGCTAGAGGGCAAGCTCCTAAAGCTCGAGGAATCTCAAAGCCAAAACCATTCAACCCAGTCAAGATGACGACTCCCACAAGGACAAAGTTCCCTTCACCAAGGAGATCATGAAAGCTAAAGTCCCAAAGGACTTCAAAGCTCCCGACATGACTCCGTACGACGGCACATCGGATCTAAGCCATCATCTTAGTAATTTTAAAAGCAGGATGTATCTCACAGAGGCCTCAGATGCAATCCATTATTCTCCATCCAGAAGGACAAAGCCAAGCACGCCCCAAGTCTAATAGGAATCAAGCAAAGAGATCAGAAAAGTCTCCGCAGCTACATGGAAAGAATCAACAAAACATGGCTTGACATACAAAGTCTTCCAACAGAAGCGGCCAGCATGGGACTCATCAATGGCCTCAGAGAAGGACCTTTCAACCACTTAATATCCAAGAAGTACCCAACATCTCTAAACGAGGTCTGACAAAGGGCGGAAAAATATATCAATATGGAGGAGAACTCCCGATTGGGAGATAGCTCAAAAACTGGATTCTCCTAACCCACCACGGGACAAGGATAAAGAGTCCAGAAAAAAAGAAGATCAACCTGAAAAGCCTAGAAAATACTGCAATTACACCCCTCTTCGGGTGTCTCTTCTGGAGGTTTACAGAAAAATATGCAACATTGAGAAGATCTCACCACCTCGCCCAATCAAAAGCAAAAAGAAGGAAGAGGTCGGAAGAGTTGAAGGTCCACCTCACACCAAAGAGGTCGGACGAGTTGAACATCCACCTCACAACAAAGAGGTCGGACGAGTTGAAGGTCCACCTCACACCAAAGAGGTCGGACGAGTTGAAGGTCCACCTCACAATAAAGGGGTCGGACGAGTTGAAGGTCCACCTCATACCAAAGAGGACGGACGAGTTGAACGTCCACCTCACAACAAAGAGATCGGACAAGTTGAAGGAAGAGGTCGGACGAGTTGAACGTCCACCTCACACCCTTGAGAGACATGTTCATATGATAAATGGAGGATTCGCAGAAGGAGAGATCTCTAAATCATCTCGCAAAAGACACTTCAAAGAGGTATATTAAGGAAGGGAGAGAGGTTTGAATAGGACAACGGAGTGTGAACAAGCCTTCCGAGATTTTAAAAATCCTTGGGGCAACCACCCATTCTTACCCGACAACGGGAAAGTGAAGAACTCATATTATACCTCGCAATGAAAAGTCAGGCAATAGCCTCACCACTAGTCAGAGAAGACGAAAGTAGGCAACAACCCGTCTACTTCATCAGCAAAGCTCTACAAGGGGCCAAACTAAACTATCAAAAGATAGAAAAAGTTTGCCTACGCCCTCACCCATACTTTCAAGCTCACACTATCAGAGTGCGGACCAACCAGCCCATAAAAGGCATCCTGCAGAAAACAAACTTAGCTAGAAGAATCAGGACCCTGGACAAAACCAGAGAACATCTCGGACAATTCGGGGGATCCTGGACAAAAACAAAAAACAACTCGGACAAAATCAGGAAAAATGAAGTTTGACACATAGAATGCCCGAGCTGATGCATTTTCAAAACTAGCCAACACCAAACCAGGGGGCAATAACAGAAGCCTCATCCAGGCTACATTACAAGACCACAACAAGTCGATCTCGAAGGCGGTATAAGGAATGTACTCAGGGCCAGCCACAGTAACACGCATTAAAACTATGAAATCCAGCTAATCAGACATGCTGTCCAGGATCTTAGTAGACATCTCAAAGACATAGGTCGACTATGGGATTACTATCAAACAACTCAGGCAAATAAGAAAACAACTCGGACAAGAATAGCAAAACATCAAATGACAGACGTGGCAGTAAAAGGGAAACCCCAGGACTCACACGAAAGTCCAGGGGCACCCTTTGGAGGCAACAACAGGGCAAGAACACAGAAAAAAGAAGTCGACAATCTATACCCAAACAGTCTGAACACCTCTCAAACAAAAGGTCAAAACAAAAGCTAGAACTTTTGTACAAATGGAGTCAAGCAACGATGAAAAGAAATAGGAACAGCAACCAAACCCTAAGCAAAGCACACATTCTTCTCAAAGGCGAATGAAAAGTGACAACAAACGATCAAAGATGCAAACATTTTGCAGAAAGAACCAAAGTTCTTCAGAGCAAATACAAAGTCAAAGCTTTACATCAAAAGCATGCCAACTTCCCTATAGCCCCATCTGAAGAGCTCCCACAAGTCCTATGGTCATATCGGACAACCCCACACTCCACTACAAAGGAATCACCCTTCCGATTAGCTTACGGAATGGAGGCAATGATCCCAGTGGAAGTCAAAGAAGGATTGCCCAGAGTGATCCACTACAGTGAAGAGGCCAACTCCCAACTTCAAAAGGAAGAACTCGACCTACTTCCAGAAACCTGAGAAAGAGATCGGATCAAGGAAGAAGCGTTAAAATGTCAAATGGCCTCAAGATACAATCGGAAAGTAATCCAGCAACAACGATCTCATCCTAATCCGAAATGACATCAGAATAGGTCGGTCAGGAGAAGAGAAGCTAGCAGCCAACTAGAAAGAACCATACCAAGTTGTTCAGAAGTACTTGGGAAGGGCTACTACAGACTGTCCGAACTCGAGGGGCGAGAGCTACCAAGGTCATGGCACGCCTGCAATCTAAAAAGGGCGCCAGGCCGAGATCCAAAAAGATTGCCCGACCTAGAAAGGTAAGTACTAACATGTACACACTCTTATCTACATTTTATTGTTTAAAAGATTGCAGATTCCCTAAAAAGTTTCCTACCAAGACACCCGACTACGGCAGGTCGGCAAGGTGAACACCAAATTCACCGCCCAATCACAACAAAGTCGGCAAGATGAAAACCAAATTCATCGTCCGATTACAAAAGTGATAAGTCGGCAAGGTGAAAACCAACTTCACCCCCCGACCACGATGAAAACCGAATTCATCGTTTGATTTCGACAAAGGTCGACAAAGTGAAAACAAAATTCCCTGCTATACCAAGACGCATTAATCTGAAGCATTCATCGTCCGATTATAAAGCAACAGATCAGCGGAAAGTGAAAAACAGATTTACTGCACAATCACGATAAAGACCAATAGAGATGAAAACGCAATTCATCTAAAGGTCGACCAAACCACCATCTACAAATCGGCAAAGATGAACACAGAATAATGTAAGAAGTCATCGAAAGTGATCCGAAAAAAGAACCTGACGAGGTCTTATGGATTGCTAAATAATAACTTAAAGACTGGCCGACGTTAAGAAGTCAGACCAAGTCAACCCAAGTTATCAGCAAATCCTTGGAAAGAGGTCTGGCCAACCCTATAAAAGAGGAATTGCTATAACTTAGAAGAGATCGACCTAAGGAAGTCGGTCTCCTACAAAAACAAGTTATAAAAGTAATTCCTGAAAGAGACCTGACAAAGGTCCAAGAAAGAGGATTACAAAATAACTTAGAAGAGATCGACATAAAGAAGTCGGTCTCCTACGAAAAATAAGTTATAAAAGTAATCCCTGAAAGAGACCTGACAAAGGTCCAAGAAAGAGGATTACAAAATAACTTAGAAGAGATCGACATAAAGAAGTCGGTCTCCTACGAAAAATAAGTTATAAAAGTAATCCCTGAAGGAGACCTGACAAAGGTCCAAGAAAGAGGATTACAAAATAACTTAGAAGAGATCGACATAAAGAAGTCGGTCTCCTACGAAAAATAAGTTATAAAAGTAATCCCTGAAAGAGACCTGACAAAGGTCCAAGAAAGAGGATTACAAAATAACTTAGAAGAGATCGACATAAAGAAGTCGGTCTCCTACAACAGACAAGTTATCAAAGTAATCCCTGAAAGAGACCTAAACAAGGTCCAAGAAAGAGGATTACAAAAATAACTTAGAAGAGGACGACATGAAGAAGTCGACCTCCTACAAACAAGTTATAAAAGTAATCCCTGAAAGAGACCTGACAAAGGTCCAAAAAAGAGGATTACAAAATAACTTAGAAGAGATCCACATAAAGAAGTCGGTCTCCTACAACAGACAAGTTATAAAAGTAATCCCTAAAAGAGACCTGAACAAGGTCCAAGAAAGAGGATTACAAAAATAACTTAGAAGGGCCCGACATGATGAAGATGGCCCAAAACATAAAGTTACAAAAGTAATCCCTGAAAGAGACTTGAGCAAGGTCCAAGAAAGAGGATTACAAAAGTAACTTAGAAGATTGGACCGACGAGAAGAAGTCGGACCAACGAAAGCTACAACTTGGACCGACAAGAAGAAGTCGGACCAATGAAAGCTACAGCTCGGACCGACAATAAAAGTCGGACCGGCGAAAGCTACAGTTTGGACCGACAAGAAGAAGTCGGACCAACGAAAGCTACAGATCGGACTGACAAGAGAAGTCGGACCGGCGAAAGCTACAGATCGGACCGATAAGAGAAGTCGGACCGGCGAAAGCTACAGCTCAGATCGACACGAGGTGTCGAACCAACGAAAAGCGTGGGCTAAAAGGGACATAGCTTCTCCCAAAAAGCCACGGCTCCACGACAAGGCTATCAAAATTGTTCAGAATGACTAAAAAGTGTTCTACGAGAACACTAAAAAGTCGTCGGACAAGTTAGCCCCAAAGACCACCTCGACCAAGCAGAAAGTGGACAAAACCAGAAGTGATCAAAAGAGGTCGGACAACAAAGTACCGACACTCTACAAAGATCCACAAAGGGGACAAAGACATCTCGCGAATGGCCAGAGGAAAGCCAGAAGTGCTTCGCTGAAAAGTACGAAGTCTTGAAAAAAGACACTACTTAAAAAGCAAAAAGCACGGCCTCAAAGACGGCGCTAAAAAAGTCATCCAAACAAACTATAAAAAGGTTTCCCATTGGAACACTACTTAAAAAGTTGTTGGATTATGACTAAAAAGCCCGAGCAGTGAAGACAAACAAGTCGGAAGAAGGCTGAAAAGACCTCTCAACAAACTAAAAAGGGGTAATACCAAACTCGCACAAGGAGAAACTACTTAAGATCGACCAAAGTCAGGATGCTTGAGCGCGACTTTCCCAAAGAGATCAAAAGCTCCGAAAGCACGATCTCACAGAAAGGTCCGAACTCAAGCTGGGGCAAAGTCATACAAGTCGACGTCAGCTAAAGAAGAGGTGCAAGTACAATCTCAAAAAAAAAAAACAAGCCAAAAGGTTGGGAAACAACTTAAGGCTCAAATGTGCTTAGCCAAAAGGGATACAACTCCACTCAAAGAAGGCACAATCTCAAACAGGGCTACGAACGTCATCCGAGACTAAAAAAGGTTCTATACAAAGAACACTAAAAAGTCATTGGACAAGTCACTAAGAGCCCGGATATCAAGCCGCAAGGATAACTTCGCCAAAGCAGAGGGTTGTCAACACAAACTTAAAGCAAGGCGTGATCCAGAAGGCAAGGGTAGAAAACCCACACTACCACTCAAAAGAGGACGGACTGTGAAGTACCAAACCTCTAGAAAATCTGCAAGGATTGCAAAGCAATAAAGAAACAAGCCAGAAAGATGCTTGAGCACGACTTCCAAAGAGATCGAAGCTATGAAAAGCAATATCTCACGGAAAGATTGAACTCAAGCAGGGGCACTGTTCATACCCTGGGTCAAGCTGTCCGACCCGGGATGTTTAGCGACAAGCCGACCGACCTCTTCAGGTCAGACTATCTGACCTCTTCTCAAAGAGCTCGGCCAATGCCCGACCTCTTCACAAAGAGCTCGGCCAAATCGCCGTAAGAGGCCCAAGGAGGCCCAAACGAAGGGACACAGCCCAATCTAAAGGCAGTCAAAGTCTAGAAAGATAAAGGCGGTTCCCCAGAAGATAAGATGACCTCACTCAAAGATAAGATAAGATAAGATAAGATAACTAACTTATCTTATCTAAGAAGGTCACTCTACACCTCTATAAATACACTGGAGCACCCAGGTATAACTCATACTCTGATTCTACAATAAACATGCTTAATACCCATGCTAAATTAAGCATCGGAGTCTTTTGTAGGTACCCCCCACCCTCCGGTGACCAAGGATCAGAAGTGCAGCCAGTCCAACAAGTCAGACACAACAGCTCCGGCCGCCACCAGCCAGCCGGACACATCATCTTCGACCAGTATAGAAGATCTCATCCAAGATCGACCTCCAATTTCAGGTAACCCTCGGAACAAAAACCATACTCCAAAATAAATTCTTCAAGCAAGTTCAACAAGAAAAATTTTTTTTTCGAATTGGTAGGGTGCCCTAAAAACAATTTTTCTTGGAAAAGAAATCATCACCCTAACCAAGTAGTCCTAACATAAAAAGAAGTGGTAAAATATGTACAAATTCTAACTAACATGCAACCTATCATGCAATGCAACAACTAACTAACAAAGACAAAAATTAAAAATTGGTGTTGAAAGAAAGAGATTGTTACCCATGGAGGTCGGTCGGACGACCTCCCCACACTTAGAAATTTGCACCGTCCTCGGTGCATACAAAGGAGAGCAAGGTGGATGGGTTGCTACAATTGATGAGTTTCTTCAAAGGGTTGTGCAGGTGAACTTGTTTGTTTGCCCCATTTGAAGCTTTTCCATTCCTTTCCTTCTTGGTGGCCAACCTCAAAGGAGAGAAAAAGAAAGAAAATTAAGCCTACAACAAAGATATCAAAGCAAATAGAACATAGGCGAGGGCTAATGCCAAATAAGAGTAAGGTTCTCACTACATGTTAGCTACGCATGTAAGTGAGAAAACAATATAGGTAAAGGGCATATCAATTAATACTTGATGCAAGAGTAAAGTCAAATCATAGGCAAATGACATGAAGAGCATGTTGCATCAAGCTTAATCAACAATTGACACAAACAAGATTAGTGATAAGCATAAGACCATTTGGTCCCATCCTAACTCAATGATGATGAGGTACAAAAACAAGGGATCATGAGTCAGGACGGACTAAAGCACTAATCTTGTGTGTAGAGCAAATATTACAATTAATGCCAAACAAGTCACAAAGCACCAAGAGTAACCAAGAAATTCTCAACAATTGAATATAAGAATCCAGCACCAATATTAAAATAAGAAACTTAGAAAATAAAAGGAAAAACAAGTTACAAAAATAAAATTAAAATGCAATGAATGAAAACAATGAAATGAATAAAAGAAAATGGAAGAAAAGAAAAAAAATTTAATTTTAATTTTTTTTATTTTTTTTATTTTTTTTAATTTTTTTATTATTATTATTATTTATATTTTTAAAAGAAAGAAAAAAAGTTTTCCAAGAGAGGAAGGAGAAAGAAAAAAAATAGAAAGAAAGAAGAAGGAAAGAAGAAAGAAGGAGAAAGGAGAAAGACAGGGTGCAAATCCGTGTATATGCGCCATGCGTGCTTAGGCACGGACGCAGCAGTTACAATCCGCGTGCGCACGCCATGTGTGCTTAGGCGCGGATGCAGTAAAAACAATCCGCGCGCACGCGCCATGCGTGCTTGGGTGCGGATGCGACAGGGACAATCGGCGCGCGCGCGCCATGCGTGCTTACGCGCGGATCGCCTGGCACAAAGTAGGCATAAAGTGGGCACAACTCTTGGGTTTTAGTACTAGGAGTTGTGAAACCACAGCGGCACGTGCGCGCACTGCGCGCTTGGGCGCCGATGCCCGATTTTTTTTTTTTTTTGAAAAACAGGGCATTCTCCTAATCTATAAGCATTCTAAAACATTCAAAAATCAAATTTAACAACAAATCTTTTTGGTTTTTGAAAAATTTTCAAACATACTAAAAACAAAACTTATTCTATAAGCAAAATGCAATTCAACAATAACTAGACAAATCAAAACATGAATGCAACAAACAACCTATCAATAAAAGCAAAATGCATAAGAGTATAGAAAATAAGAAGAACTACCTATAATGGTAACTCAATCACTTATTAACCAAATCTAAAAGAGAGTGAAAAGAATTTACCATGGTGGGGTGTCTCCCACCTAGCACTTTTATTTATTGTCCTTAAGTTGGACTTATGGGGAGCTCCTCATCAAGGTGGATTGTGCTTGTAACCATCTTGGAACATCCACCAATGCTTGAATCTCCAATAAGCTCCATTCTTCAATGTTAATATCTTCAAGCTTTGATGGCGTTCTTCACAAACCATGAGCTCCCAAAGTTGATTTTCCTTGTGCGATCCGGGATCCCACACTTTGTTTTGACACCCATCTTCAAATTGATCATCATGATTCCAATTGGGTGGTTTAGCCTTGGAGTTCTCAAAGAAGCCTCCAAACAACTTCCTAGACCCATGTAATTTAGCTCCACACCAAACCTTACAATCAAACTTTGAGCATGCAACCATAATGAACCTAGAATGATGCTTCCAACTACTACACAACTCTCTCCTACTCTTAACTCCACAAAGAGCTCTAAGTTGACCATCATTTTCAATCAAACCATATTCAAGTGGGAAAGTGAAGCTTAGGGATAAGAATTTTACCCACTTGAATGTTGTGTAGGATGGTGACTTAGGAAGGGGTGGTTCCAATGATCTTGCAAGCTACACTCCCTTGTGCTCTTCTTTGACTATCTCCACCTCTTTACAACTTTCCTCAACTTCAACCTCTTCTTCTTGGTGGCTTGCTTCCACTTCAATTTCTTCTTCATTGCTCACCAAAGGCATGAGAGGTTGTGCATCTTCTTCTTTGATCTCCATGTCAAACCCAATTGGAGAGGATTCAATTGTACATAAGAATTCTTTAATGATTGAATCTATCTCTTGATCAACCTCTTCAAAGGCTTCAACCACTTCTTTCGGCTCAATTATCTTAACTTCCTCCTCTTGTTGCACTCCTTGCTTCAACTCCTCTTCTTCACCTTGAAGTTCTAAACTCACTCCCTCACTAGGCTCCTTAATTGCTTCTCCACATTCGTCAATGGGAGTGCCTTGGTTTCTTAGGCTTAGTCGAGAGGAGATCATATTGCTAACGCCTTACGCTAGGATAGCTATCTTGGCTTCTAGCTCCTTAAACTCTTTTTGGTTCTCTTCTTGCCTTTGAATATAAGAACTAACACATTCTTGAAGAGAATCATCCATTGGAGGTGGTGTGGAAAAAGAAGGTTCATTTTTTGGGAGGAAAGTTTCATAATTGGAAGGTGGTTCATCTTGGTAAGGGTATGGAGATGATGTATATTGAGGTGGTTCTTGGGAGTAATTATGTTGGAATGATGGTGGTTCCATGTATGGTCCATATGGCTCATAAGGTGGTTGGTATGATGGATAAGGGTTGGGGTCATAATGAGGTGTTTGGTGGTATGGGGCTTGTGAGTAAGGTGGTTCAAAATCATGTTGAGGGGGTGGTTCATAGGCATGTGGTGGTGGTTGTTGATAATAACAATAAGGGTCACCACATTCATTAGATTGATATGCATTAGGATGAGAATTATACCCATAAGAATCCGGAGGTTGTTGTTGCCAAGAAGGGTGATCAATCCTTTGAGGCTCCTCCCATCTTTGATTGTTCCATCCTTGATGCACATCCTCATTGTAGTTCCCATTACCTACAACATAATTTGAGCCAAACTCATAGCCAAAGTGTTGAGAATTCATAATAGCAAATAAAAATAAAAGCTACAAAAACTAACAAATAAGCAAAAAAGCAAACATATTCACAATATTCACAATAGCCAATAATATAACATCATTGTAACTCCCCGGCAACGGCGCCATTAATTTGACATAAGAATTGTTGTGGGTAAGGAATTCCACAAAATATTTACGTTGCAAGTATAGCTCCAAACCAACAAACAACTCTCGCATCAAATAAAATTTTGGTTGTCACAAAGAACAAACCCCAAATAAGAAATAACCGGAGTATTTTGGACTCCGGGTCGTCTCACAAGGAATTGTAATGAAGTGTTTAATTATTGGCTATGAAGGGGTAAAGGGGGATTTGATTGGTGAGAGGGCAAGAAAATATAAATGACAAGAAAAGTAAAGAAAGCAATTAAAGGAAGCAATTAAGGAAGAGAGACATTCATGGCAAGTGTTGAGATCATAGGTTTTCTATCCTAGTCATGCAATGATTAATTCATCTTATTTAGTCAACTCCAACATATGGGGAGAAAGTCAAACAAGACTAATTAATCATGCCACAAATATAAACAAGAATTTATCTTATTACGTCATCTCCAACATTGGAAGAAGGTATCATATTATCTTTGATGAGAGAAAGTCTAATAAGACTAGCTAATCTCAATCCAAAAGTCCTAATCAACTTACTAATTAAATTAGCAAAAGATTAGCGTCAATGAAAACAATATTAGCTAACAACTCTAGATCACCAACATAAGTTGGGTTTTCATGACTCAAGATCACCTAATTACTCTTTCCAAGCCAAGAATGCTCAAAATCTACTCTAAGGCCTAACCAAGCATTTTGTCAAACACTTGGTGGGTACAAATGGAAAGCATGGTAAAAGTGCAAGAATAATAAATCTATCAACTACCAATTGCAAGAAAAATAAGATCATAACTCAAATCATCAATAAAAGAAACATCAAATATAAATTTCGTTAAAAGAAAATCAAATTCAACATGAACATCCATGAACATAAAAGAGCATAAAAGGTAAAATTAGCATGAGAACTAAGAAGAATAGAGTAATAGGAGCAAGAAATTGTAGAAGAAACAAGATGAAAGCAAGGAATTAAACATGGATCTATGAGAGATTAACCTAATCCTAACCTAATTCTAGAGAGAATAGGGAGCTTCTCTCTCTAGAAACTAACCTACATGATGCTATACTACCAAACAATTGCTCCCCCCCTTGCCCAAGCTTGAATTCTGCATGAAATAGTATTAGAAATGAGTTG
The DNA here is from genome assembly GCF_059453495.1 of Arachis ipaensis. Taxonomy (NCBI): domain Eukaryota; kingdom Viridiplantae; phylum Streptophyta; class Magnoliopsida; order Fabales; family Fabaceae; genus Arachis; species Arachis ipaensis. The sequence continues at coordinate 115,040,681 of NC_142444.1, read as the reverse complement.
GGTTGGGCCCAAAGTGCTTCAGAAATTGTTGGAGGCGATTTCACTTTAGTGGACCACGTGCTCAATCGGTGCTCACGTTTAGATGGCGCGAGCGCGCCCCTTAACGCGAAGTAACAGATGACAAATTTTATATCATTTCGAAGCCCCGGATGTTAGCTTTCTAACGCAACTGGAACTGCCTCATCTGGACCTCTGTAGCTCAAGTTATGGTCGATTGAGTGCCAGGAGGTCAGGCTTGACAACTTTACGGTTCCTTCATTTCTTCATGAGTTCTCCCACTTTGCATGCTTTTCTCCTCACTTCTTCCATCCAATACTTGCCTTATGAACCTGAAATCACTCAACAAACATATCAAGGCATCAAATGGAATTAAAGTGGATTAAATTTAGCTATTTTAAGGCCTAAAAAGCATGTTTTCACATTTAAGCACAAATCAAGGGAGAATTGCAAAACCATGCTATTTCATTGAATAAATGTTAGAAAAGGTGATAAAATCCCCCAAAATAAGCGCAAGATAAACCACAAAATCGGGGTTTATCAACTGCCCATTGTAAGATTCTTCCTGCTAGATCTGTTTTCTGCAAAATGCCTTTTATTGGCTGGTCAGTCCGAACCCTGATAATGTGGGCTTCGAAATATAGGCGAAGTCGCCGAGATGTTAGTATGAGAGCATAGGCAAATCTTTCTATTTTTTGGTAGTTCAGTTTGGATCCTTGTAGTGCCTTGCTGATGAAGTATACAGGTTATTGCCCGCTGTCGTCTTCTCGGACCAGTGCTGAGGCTACTGTCCGACTTCCTACTGCGAGGTACAGTATAAGTGATTCTCCTTCCCGTGGCCGAGTTAGGGTAGGTGGTTGTCCCAGGAACCTTTTGAATTCTTGGAAGGCCTGCTTGCACTCCGTTGTCCATTCGAACTTCTTTCCCTTCCTTAGAGTGGCATAGAAGGGGAGGGATCTTATTGCTGATCCAGCTAAAAATCTGGACAAGGCTGCCAATCTTCCATTGAGTTGTTGTACCTCTTTGACGCAAGACAGGCTCTTCATGTCGAGTATGGCCCGGCATTTATCCAAATTTGCCTCGATTCCTCTTTGTGTGAGCATAAAACCCAAGAATTTGCCGGCTTCTACTACGAAGGTGCATTTTGCGGGGTTGAGTCGCATGTCATGCCTTCTTATAGTGTTAAATACTTGGGTGAGGTTGGATAGTAACGTTTCTTCACTTTGTATCTTTATTAACATGTTGTCCACATAGACTTCCATGATTTTTCCGATGTGGTCTGCAAAAACCTTATTCATTAATCTCTGATAAGTAGCTCCCGCGTTTTTGAGTCCAAAAGGCATGACGATGTAGCAGTAGTTTACTTTTAGGGTTAAGAATGAAGTTTTTTCTTGGTCGGGTGGGTACATCGGAATTTGATTGTATCCTGAGTAGGCGTCCATAAACGAGAGGTATTTATATCCGGAGGAGGAATCCACCAGAGCGTCGATACTTGGGAGTGGATATGGGTCCTTTGGGCAGGCTTTGTTGAGATCAGTGTAGTCGGTGCACATCCGCCACTTCCCATTTGATTTTTTCACCAAGACGACATTAGCTAGCCATAGTGGGTACTTGACTTCTCTTATGAATCCTGCCTCCAGTAGAGCCTGTACCTGCTCTTCCATATCTTGGGATCGTTCTGGTCCGAGCTTTCTACGCCTCTGCTGTACTGGCCGAGATCCTGGGTAAACTGCCAGCTTGTGGCACATTAGCTTAGGGTCTATGCCCGGCATGTTTGCGGCCTTCCATGAAAAGAGGTCGACATTATCTCGTAAGAACTATATGAGTGACTCTTTTATGTCTCCTTTTAGGATTGTGCCAATATTGGTCGTTTTGTCTGGGACATATCCGATCTGGACTTTTTCTACTTCACCTTCGGGTTGTGGACGGAGTTCTTCCCGCCTTTGAACACTACCGAGTTCGATGGTATGGAATTCTTCTCCTCTGCCTATGAGGTTTAGACTTTCGTTATAACAGCGGCGCGCCGTCTTCTGGTCTGCTTTTATTGTAGCTATTTCTTCTGTGGTTGGGAACTTCATGCACAGATGTGGAGTCGAGACTACTGCGCCGAGTTGATTTAACGTTGTTCGACTTATTAGGGCATTGTAAGATGAACTCACGTCGACCACGATGTAGTCTATATTGAGTGTCCTTGACCGGTTTCCTTTTCCAAAGGTCGTGTGTAGTGAGATGTACCCCAGGGGTTGAATTGGAGTGTCTCCCAATCCGAACAGGCTGTTTGGATATGCTCTGAGTTCTTTTTCTTCCAGGCCGAGCTTGTCGAAGGCGGTTTTGAACAAGATATTGGCCGAGCTTCCTTGGTCTACCAGAGTGCGGTGGAGATTTGCATTGGCTAATATGATAGTGATAACCATGGGATCGTCATGTCCCGCGATGATGCCGGCTGCGTCCTCTTTAGTAAAAGTGATTGTGGGGATATCGGGTGCTTCCTCTTTTCCCTCTACGTAATATACATCTTTAAGATGTCTTTTGCAAGATGATTTGGAGATTCCTCCTCCCGCAAATCTTCCATGTATCATGTGGACATGTCTCTCTGGTGTACGAGGTAGTCGTTCAGCCCGTCCGACATCTTCATCCCTTCTTCTTTTCTCGGATCGTCTGCTCGGCTGGCTAAGTACCGATCTAACTTTCCTTCTCTTACTAGTTTTTCTATGATATTTTTTAGGTCGAAACATTCGTTGGTGGAATGTCCATAGATTCAATGATATTCACAATATTCAGCCAGATTTCCTCCTCCTTTTTTACTTTTGAGTGGTTGAGCTGGGGGTATCTTTTTAGTATGACATACTTCTCGGTAGACATCTACAAGAGATACCCGAAGAGGGGTATAATTATAGTATTTTTTGATCTTTTCCCCATGTTGATCCTCTTTTTTCTTGGATTCTTTGTCCTTATCTCGAGAGGAGTAGGAGAATCCGGATTTTGAGGTCTCTCGTAGTCGAGAGTTTTCCTCCATGTTGATGTACTTCTCTGCTCGTTCTTGCACTTTGTTTAAATATGTGGGATATTTTTTTAATATAGAGTGGCTAAAAGGTCCCTCTCGTAAGCCATTAATGAGACCCATAATGGCGGCTTCTGTTGGTAGACTTTGTATGTCCAGACATGCTTTGTTGAATCTTTCCATGTAGCTGCGTAGACTTTCCCGATCTCCTTGCTTGATTCCTAGTAGACTTGGGACGTGTTTAGTTTTGTCTTTTTGGATGGAGAATCTGGCCAGAAACTTCTGGGCTAAATCGTCGAAGCTTGAGATGGACCTAGGGGGTAGATTGTTGAACCATTTAATGGTCGTCTTTGTTAAGGTAGTTAGGAAGACTTTGCAGCAGACTGCATCTGAGGCGTCAGTGAGGTACATTCTACTTCTAAAATTACTGAGATGATGGCTGGGGTCTATTGTGCCATCGTATAAAGTCATGTCGGGAAGTTTGAAGTCTTTTGGGATTTTGGTCCTCATGATCTCCTTGGTGAATGGGTCTTGATCCTTACGAGAGCTATCTTCGTGACCGGATCGAGTAGTTTTGGCCTTGAGATCTGCTTCGAGTTTTAAGAGCTTGTCATCTAACTCGCGGCGTCGCCTAGCTTCCCTTTGTAGGCTTCTCTCCGTCTCGCGTTGGTACTCGACCTCTTTTTCAAGTTGTTTTAGTCGATCCTCAAGTGCCTCCATAGCTCCCATGTTCGGCGAATCCTTGTCTTTGTTAGGTTGAGGAGTATCTTTTAGTGTAGTGTCCGCATTTTTATGCGGCGTCCTATCTTCTATATCAGAGTCGTGGTCGTTGTCAAGGTTATCTGCCATGATAATGGGATGACTTCCAGGTTCCCCGACAATGGCGCCAATGTTCTGAGGGTTACCTGAAACTGTTGGTCGATCTCGGATGAGATCTTCTGTTCTGGTTGGAGATGACGTGTCCGGCTGGTGGGTGGCGGCCGGAGTTGTCGTGTCCGACTTGTTGGACTGGCTGCGCTGCTGATCCTTTGTCATCGGAGGGTGGTGGTACCTGCAAGGGACTCCGATGCTTAAGTTAGCAAGGGTATTAAGCAGGTTTTTAGTAGAATCAGAGTATGAGTTATACCTGGGTGCTCCAGTGTATTTACAATGATGAGGAGTGACCCTTCTAGAGATAAAGTAGTTATCTTATCTTATCTTATCTTTGGGTGAGATCATCTTATCTTCAAAGGAAATGCTCTTATCTCTATAGGCTTAGGCTGCCTTTGGATTTGGGTCATGTTCCTCTGTTCGGGCCCTTATTGGGCTTTTTTGGTGGTTTGGCCGAGCTCTTTAAGAAGAGGTCGGATGGTTTGACCTAAAGAGGTCGGTCGTCTTGTCGCTAAACAGCCCGGGTCAGACAGCTCGACCCAGGGTATGAACAGGCATATCGGACAACTCCACACATCACCACAAGGGAATCACCTTTCTGACTGGCTTGCGGAATAGAGGCAATGATCCCAGTGGAGGTCGAAGAAGGATCCCCCAGAACGATCCACTACAGTGAAGAGGCCAACTCCCAACTTCAAAGGGAAGAGCTCGACCTACTTCCAGAAATCTGAGAAAGAGCTCGGATCAGGGAGGAAGCGTTAAAACATCGAATGGCCTCAAGATACAATCGGAAGGTAGTACAATGAAGTTTTGCCAACAACAACCTCATCCTAATCTGAAATGATATCGGAACAAGTCAACCAGGAGAGGGGAAGCTAGCAGCTAACTGGAAAGAGCCCTACCGAGTTACAGAGGTACTGGAAAAAGGCTACTACAGGCTGTCAGAACTCGAGGGGCGAGAGCTACCAAGGTCATGGCACGCCTGCAACCTAAGAAGGTATTATAGTTAGGAGGTAATAAAGATTTTAGGTCAAGGTGCACTCTTTTTCCTAAAAAGGTTTTTTAACGAGGTACCAAGACAAGATCTGTAAAATTGCCTGACTTAGAGGGGTAAACACCCACATGTATATATTTTATTTGCCTATATGTCTACTTTCTATTGGAATAAAACTTTTCAGATTCTCTACAAAGTTTCTCTACCAAGACGCATTAATCTGAACGCAAAAATCCATCGCCCAATTATAAAGCTACAGGTCGGCAAGGTGAAAACCAAATTCACCGCCCGACCATGATGAAAATCGAATTCATTGTCCAAATTTCTACAAAGGTCGGCAAGGTAAAAACCAAATTCACCGCCCGACTTCGACAAAGTCGGCCAAGTGAGAATCAAACTCACCGCCCGACTTCGATAAAATCGGCAAGATGAAAAAGCGATAAAAGCGACAAAAGTTATAAAAATTAATCCATAGAAAGAGGCCTGACGAGGTCTGAGTAAAAATGGATTGCTAAAAATAACTTAGGATGGACCGACATGAAGAAGTCGGACCAATCGACATGAAAGCGACGAAAGTTATAAAAAGTAATCCATAGAAAGAGGCCTGACGAGGTCTGAGTAAAAATGGATTGCTAAAAATAACTTAAAATGGACCGACATGAAGAAGTCAGACCAATCAGCACGAAAGCTACAAAAGTTATAAAAAGTAATCCATAGAAAGAGGCCTGACGAGATCTGAGTAAAAATGGATTACTAGAAATAACTTAGAAAGGACCGACTAAGAAGAAGTCGGACCAGACCAATCAAAGCGACAAAGTTATAAAAAGTAATCCATAGAAAGAGGCCTGGCCAGCCCTGATTAAAAATGGATTACTAAAAATAACTCGTGAAGGAACGACAAGAGAAGTCGACCAACAAAAGGCATGCACTAGAAGGGACACAGCTCGACCTAAAAAGCCACGACCTCACAAAAAGCTATCAAAATCGTTCAGACAAAAAAGGTTCCATAAGAACATTAGCAAAGTCATCAAACAAAGCTAGCCTCAAAGGTCACCCTGACTAAAGCAGGAAATGAACAAACACAAAGGCAAGCAAAAGAGATCGAATAGCAAAGTCCAGACACTCTAAAAGATTCCTGAAAACATCAAAGTTTGCAAAAAAAAAAAACATACAAAGAGAGACTAATCTACTACAATAAAAACTCAGGAGGCCACCTCAGGAGTTCAAAAGCATTTGTTTTTTCCTAAATAAAGTTGCTAAGAAAAGCAACTGAAATGTCAAGGCCACACCAGGGCTTAATTACAGAAACCAGAGTTTAAAAGCCCACAGGCTGGGCTATACAAAAATACATCAAAGAAAAGTCATCAAGGGTTCAAACTTTCCCCAACAGTGGCACCCTGGGTCGTTGAGGGAGGAATGATATTCACAGGAATCGCATCTACCGTCCCATCCTCTCGAGTTAAGATTTAGACGTCAGGGTCGGACTCAGGGTGGCTGACTTCAGCAGCAGGAGTTGAAGAAGTCGCGGCAATAGAAGTTTTGATCGGTGGCTCTGGGGGAGGACCTTCCTCCTCATCTTCATCCAGTGCAGGGACAATCTTACCATTTTCAACAACTTTATCCAAACTAAAAAGACTCAGGTCGAGCTCGGGAGCAAGAACTCGGACATGAGCTTTTAGGTTCTCATATGCGTCAGTCACACTGCCCACAAGGTGGCCCTGAAGCTCAGCATAGTCAGCTTGAGCAGACTCTAGCCTCTCCCTGGTCTCCAGTAACTCACCATAAGTTTGAGTATAACTCTCTTTCGACTTCTTGGCCATCTCCTCGGCCAGATTCGCAGCAGCTTCCGCAGCAACAGCCCTGGACTTTTCCTTCTCAACATCCAGTTCTAGCTTGGCTACTTTGGCGTCCAGCTCATCCTTCAACCCCTTGATCCTATCGAACTCAGACTTGGCTTCCAGCATAAAATCCTTCGTCACATGAACGGGAAAGTCTTGGATTGAGCGAAACAAAGCTACACCCATGTGCGCCATCCGAACACTACTACTAGTGATGAAATCCAGGTGGTGCAGGATGGACACGTCGTCCATAGAAAGTCGGCCATAAGGGGCAATCTGGTTATCAACAAACCCCACAGTATCAAAGTCAGGGGCATCTAGATTATAGGGTTCGACAGTCTTCTGCTTCTTGGGTGGAGGACCGACAGCAGAAGGAGAGGCAGCACCAGAGGTTGACTGGGGAGGATCAGAAGAAGCCAGGCGAACATGGGGGTCGGTATGACTCTCCTCGGTCTAGAGATGTCTGAGGTCGACCTCGTCAGAGTAACTCTCGCAGATCCCTCCCCAGCACCTTTGGCCGAGATGTTCTGAGCCGCGGTCGCCTTCCTCACCCTCTTAAAAGCCTTCATGGAATCAGTGGTCTTTACCATCTCTTAAAAAATAAAGCAGCAAAACCAAAGTTGCAAATAAAAAAGAGGTGGATTAATAAAATAAACAGATAAAATAAAGGAGAAAGGCAAGACTAAAAAAGAAATCGGCAGCTACCCAAATCAGCTCGAAGAAGGGAGGGATCCCCCAACAACCTCTTCGTGTCAAGATGGGGAGGCTCCCTCCAATTCTCCTCTAGTACATGTACAAAAGCCTGCTCGACTTTATCCAACATTTTCCAAGTATACCTAGACACTACTACATTCTTTTGCCAGCATAAGGGGAAGGCAGGTTCATTATTCTGATCCAAGAAGAAAGGCCGAGCTCCTTCAACAGCTCAGACCTTGAAATAGAAGTTCTTAAAATCCCTAAAAGATTCGTCGTACATAGAAAAAACATTCTTTCCCTGGGCAGCTCGGAAAGAAATCCAGGAAGCCTTCTTCTTGGCTGCCTCAGGCTTCGTCAAAATAAAAAGGTAAAGAAAGAGAGTTTGAGAAGGTCGGACATCCAATTCTTGGCACAACAGTTGGAAGATTTTTATGAAGCCCCACGAGTTCGTGTGAAGTTGAGAAGGAGCTACGTTGTAGGACCACAACAGGTCGGTCTCAAAGGAAGTAAAAGGAATGGTGATGTTCATTTGGCTAAAAAAGTAATCATACGCATAAAAGAAGGGACGTTCCCCCCGAGTCAGAGAAGGAAAACAAACTCTCTCCTCAGGGTCAGGCACTACCAACTCATAGTTATTCTCCTACTCTCTACTACTACAAATCCTATTATGCCTCCTAAGCCGCACACAGTACTCAGAATCGACCACGAAAACACACATCAAAACAAGGGAGTCCAGCCAGTCAGACATGCCATCCGGGACCTTGGTAGACATCTCAACAATATTTTTGCGAGAAGACATGGGTCAACTAGTCCTACAGTGAGAAAAAGAAAAAAAGGGTTACTAATCAAACAGCTCGGACAAAATAGGAGACATCTCGGACAAGTATGGAGATAACTCAGATAAATACCATGCGAATGATAAAAGACTTAGAAACAGCAGTAAAAGGAAATCTCAGGACTCACACCAAGGTCCAGGGGCATCCTTTGGAGGCAATAACAAAGCAAGGATCCAGAAAAAAGAAAAATCTCGCAACATTAAGTCCTAAAAACACAAGGAAGATCAAAAGCCTTCTCTGACAAATGACGATCAATGCAAAGCAGCAAACCATCAACATCAAGCATAGAGAAATCATAAAAAAGATGCAACCTTTTTTCATATTCACAGCCCATTACTCCAAGATACAAACAGAAGAAGATCTACGCATAAAGAAATCAAGTAAAAAGGGTAGAAACAAGCAACAAATCAAAGAAACCCTCGAGGCGTGCATTACAGGCACAATGACGTAGACAAGGTTCAAACTTTCCAACATGAATACAAGCAAGATCAAAACTTTTCAAAATCAAAACAATGCAAACACAAAAAGAACGGCGTGGAAAGTAAAAAAGAGAGAAGAAGAAAACCAACCTGCAAAGAAGAAGGAGACGATAACTGATCAAGAGATTGAAGCAAACAACCGAAACGACACCAGCAAAATACCTTTCGAGTAAAAGAAAGCACGAAGATACAAAAGCAAAATGGTAAGCAGAAGAGAAAGAGTTACAGCGAGCAAGAGAGGAGAAACTGAAAGAAGCTTTGAAATTCAAAAATGAGATACAAAGAGGGAAACAAAGGAAACGGCAAAGAGTTAATAAGTTTTACTGTCGCACGTTTCCAAGGAAACGCAAAACGCGCGTCGCAATTAAAAAGAGTGAGAAAAACGCTCTGCATTCAAATCATTAAAAGGAGTTCTACCATAAAGACCGACAAAAATACTTGAGCTCAACTTCTCCAAAAGAGATCGAAGTCTAAAAAAAAGACTCGACCTCGAAAGGAAGATCGCGCTCAAGCAGGGGCACTGTTTATATCTTGGGTCGAGCTGTACGACCCGGGATGATTAAAGACAAGTCGACCAACCTCTTCAGGTCTGGAATTCCCGACCTCTTCTCAAAGAGCTCGACCAAATCACTACAGGGAGCCCAAGCAGGCCCAAACGAAGGAACACAGCCCAATCTAAAGGCAGCCAAAGCCTAGAAAGATAAAGGCGGTTCCCCTTAAAGATAAGATGACTTCACTCAAAGATAAGATAAGATAAGATAACTATCTTATCTCCAGAAAGGTCACTCCACACTACTATCAATACACTGGAGCACCCAGGTATAACTCATACTCTGATTCTACTAAAATTCTGCTTAAAGCTCATGCTAACTTAAGCATCGGAGTCTCTTGCAGGTACCACCACCCTCCAGTGACGAAGGATTAGCAGCACTGCCAAGTCCAACAAGTCGGACACACCAGCTCCGGCCACCACAGCAGACCTCATCTGAGATCGACCTTCAGTTTCAGGTAACCCTCGGAACAGTTAGATTTTAGGATGTTTTATTTAATTTTAGTGCAAAAATCCTCTTTGGATGTTACTTTGAGTTGTTTTTGTATTTTTATTATTTTAGGTCAAATTCAGAGTAGTTTGGCGAAGTTTAGAGCTAAAAAGAAGAATGCTGGTAGCACCCTCCCTGGGCGCTAAACGACTGGCATTTAGCACTGTTCCGAAGGTTACCTGAAACTGTAGGTCGATCTCAAACGAGATCTTCTGTACTGGTCAGAGTTGACGTGTCTGGCTGGCGGGTGACGGCCGGAGCTGGTGTGTCCGACTTGTTGGACTGATGGCGCTGCTGATCCTCTGTCACCAAAGGGTGGGGGTACCTGCAAGGGACTCCGATGCTTAAGTTAGCAAGGGTATTAAGCAGGTTTTTAGTAGAATCAGAGTATGAGTTATACCTGGTGCTCCAGTGTATTTATAATAGTGTGAGATGACCTTCTTAGATAGATAAGTTAGTTATCTTATCTTATCTTATCTTTTGGCGAGGTCTGCTTATCTTTACTGGAACCGCCCTTATCTCTATAGGCTTGGGCTGCCTTTGGATCTGGGTCATATTCCTTGAGTTGGGCCCTTTTTTGGGCTTTCCTGTCGATTTGGCCGAGCTCTTTTAGGAAGAGGTCGGATAGTCTGACCTGAAGAGGTCGGTCGCTTTGTCGGCAATCATCCCGGGTCGGATAGCTCGACCCAGGGTATGAACAGTGCCCCTGCTTGAGCTCGGTCTTCTTTTTTGAGGTCGAGTCCTTGACTTCGGTCCTTCTCTAGTGAAGCCAAACTTCAAGCATTTAGTCAATTCCTTTCTTTGTAGAACCTTTTTGAATGTGGAATGTTTTCCTCTAAAAGCGCGCGCTTTTATATCAGTGCTTTATTCTTGGAAAGATGCGAGGGTTTAATACCTTCATTAATTGGTATTGATTTCCCCGTTTCCCTTGGCTTTATTTTGAATTTTGCAATTTAGAAATGGTTTCTCTTCTTCGTAACCTCCCTTACTTTTCTTTCTTTCTGTTTTTCGCCTAGAGTTCATAGTTTCTCCTTGCGACGCCTGCTTGCTACTGCTTTTTGTGAAAGAGGGGTGTTTCTGGATTTCACCTTCCGTTCCTTACTTTTGGCGAGTTTTTTCGTTCGAGGGGTGGCTCTTTCGCCTGCCGCTTCTGCTCTTCAGCTTTCTTTTGAGGTTTTCTCCTATTTTTTCAGGTTTGATTTTTCTTCCTTTTTCTTTTCCGTGTCACTTTTTCATGTCTGATTTTGAGAAAGTTTTGATTTTGCTTGGAGAAATTTTGGATCTTTCTGCTTTTGCTATGCTTGATTGCTGTTGTAATGTGTGTTCTCGGAGTTTCTTCACCTTTTTGCATGAACCTTTTCGCCTTTCCTGTTGTTTGATACTTTTTAGGGCTTTTGCATGTTATCACCGTTTCTGTTTGTGCTTTTGATGATGCTTTTGTTTGATTCTAAAAAAAGGGGGTTGTTCCTTTGACGATTTCCGCTTGGCATGTTTGATGTTGGCGATGCTTTTTGCTGATAGACTGTAAAAAGATAGTGGCTTTGATGACTTTTTTGTGTTTTGACTTTCTTTTTCGAAATGTTTGTTATTTGAAATCTTCTTTTCTTGTTTGAGAGATGCCGGGACGTAAGCTGTAGATTTTTCCTAAAACCTTGCTTTGTTACTGCCTCCAAAGGATGCTCCAGGACTTTGGTTTGAGTCTTGGGGTTTTTCTTTTCTGTTTGTTCTTCTGTATCATGTTAGTCGAGTTGTTTTGCCCCTCGTTCGAGATATTTTTTAGTAATCCAATCTTCTTTTCTTATTGTAGGATTAGTTGGCCTCATGTCTTCTCGCAATAACATTGTAGAGATGTCTTCTAAAGTTCCCGAGGGGATGTCTGATTAGCTGGACTCCCTTGTCTTAATGTGTGTTTCTGTGGTGGACGCTGATTTTTGTGTAGAGCTGAGGAAACATCATAGGATTTGTGGTAGCAGTGCCCAGGAGAGGGATTTTGAGCTTGTAGCGTCCGACTCTGACGAGAGGGTTTGTTTTCCTACTTCGGTCGGGGGGAGCGTCCTTTCTTATATGCCTATGGATATTTCTTCAGCCAGTTGGACATTACTTTTCCATTTACTGCTTTCGAGACCGACTTGTTGTGGTCGTGTAACATTGCCCCATCCCAGCTTCATCTGAATTCCTGGGGTTTTATCAAGATCTTTCAGCTGCTTTGCCAAGAGTTAGGCGTAACACCTTCTCAAACCCTTTTCCTTTATCTTTTTGTTTCTGCCAAGCCTGGTGCCTCTTCCAAAAAGAAAGCTTCCTGGGTTTCTTTCAGGTCTGCCCAGGGTCATAAAGTTTTTGCCTTGTACGATGAGTCTTTTAAGGACTTTAAGAATTATTTCTTTAGAGTCCATGCTGTTGAGGGGGTCCGCCCTTTTTTTCTTGATGAGAATGATGAGCCTGCTTTCCCTCTGGAGTGGCAGAAGGATGTGAGAGTGTCTTGTTATACATGGGAGATGCTTGACGAGGTTGAGCGGGCTTTTGTTATTGTTCATGAAGATTTATGGGGGGAACCACCCCATCTTGATACAAAAAGGTTTTTGAATGAACCGTCCCTGGTTCGAACTTTTTTGGGTACTGTCTGACTTATTTCTGTACTTGTTTCTTAGTTTTGCTTCCTCTTTTTGTGATTGTAACCCATTACTGTGGTTGATTCTATTTTTTTAGAGATGTCAAAAAACAATGATTCCATGAAGGCCTTCAAAAAGGCAAGGAAGGCTGCTGCTGCTCAAAATATGTCGGCCAAGGCGACAGGTGAGGGATCTTCTCAAGTTCAGGTGAAGCCGCCCGTGCCGAGTTCTCCAGGGCCGAGGAAGGTGATTCCCACTCCTCGGGTTCGCCTGGCCGACCCTCCACAGTCTTCTGCTGCTACTTCTAGTGCTCCTCCCAACAAGAAACAAAAAACAATTGAGCCTTTCAACCTTGATGCCCCTGATTTTGACGCGGTCGAGTTCGTAGATCAGCAGATCGGTCCCTACGGTGTCCTCCCTATGGATGATGTATCACTCCTTCGTCATTTGGATTTTATAACTCGGAGTAGTAAAAATGGCACATATGGGAGCTGCCCTGTACCGAACTGCTCAAAATCTTCCTATCCATGCCACCAAAGTTTTTATGGAGGAAGCGAAACAGGAGTTTGATCGGATGACGGGCTTGAAGGAGGAGCTTGAGGTGAAGGTGGCCAAACTGGAGAAGGATCTGAAGAATGAGAAGGCAAGTTCCCTTGCTCTAGCGGCTTTTGTGCGGTTGGCCGAGGACACGGCATTGAGGCATAAAGACAGCTACGTCACATCCTATCGGGAGGGAATGCGTTTGAAGGAAGAGTTGGAGAACACCCGAGCTGATTACTCCGATCTCCAGGGTCATCTTGTTGGCAGTGTGAATGCTGCTTACGAGAACCTGAAGGAGCAGGTTCGAATTATTGCTCCCGAGGCCGACCTTACTCTTTTTAGCCTGGACAATGTTGTGAGGGATAGTAAGATTGTCCCTAATGATCAGGATGATGACGATGTCGAACCTCCCCCTGTGCCTTCTGCCAAAGTGTCAACTTCTACAGTTCCTCTGGTTGAGGTCGGTCATTCCGTTTCTGATTTGGACTGTCAGATCTTGAACCGGGATGATGGTACCGTGGATGCTGTGCCTATTCAGACTCGCCCTCCTTCTCCCCGTACTGATACTACCGAGAAAGCTCCCAATCTTAGCTGATTTTTTTTGGATGTTTGTGTAGATATCCTGACTTGTGGGCTTTTAAACTCTTTATTTTGTAGTTTGAATATTTTGCTGACTGTTGATACTCCTTCTGGTTGCTTGTTTAGCAATTTTTTATTTTGAAAAAACAACAAGTAGCTTTCAAGCTTTTGGGCCAGATCCTGAAGCTTGTTATAATATTGTATTTTATATCATGCTTGTTTGCACTTGTCTTGGCACCTTTCTGGGTTTTGAGAATGCTGGAGCCTTGCTGCTCGGCCTCTTTGGATTGCTTTGTACTTATTGCTTGTAGGTTGGATCCTTTGAGGTCGTGGATGTGTGGATCCAACTTGTATTTCGGTTTTCTCGCTCTTACTTGTATTTATTTCTAGCAATCCATAACCGATTTCTTTACGTTGGTCCTCTTTCCAGTTAATTTTGTAGTCCTCTTTTTTGGACCTTTGTCAGGTCTCTTTCAGGGACTACTTTTATAACTTGTTTGTGGGAGACCGACTTCTTTGCGTCATCCTTTTCCAAGTTATTTTTGTAATCCTCTTTCTTGGACCCTTGTCAGGTCTCTTTCAGGGATTACTTTTATAACTTGTTTGTTGGGAGGCCGACTTCTTTACGTCGTCCTTTTCCGAGTTATTTTTGTAATCCTCTTTCTTGGACCCTTGTCAGGTCTCTTTCAGGGATTACTTTTATAACTTGTTTTTTGTAGGAGACCGATTTCGTCATGGCGATCTCTTCTAAGTTATTTTGTAATCCTCTTTCTTGGACCTTTGTCAGGTCTCTTTCAGGGATTACTTTTATAACTTTGTTTTTCATAGGAGATCGACTTCATCATGTCGATCTCTTCTAAGTTATTTTGTAATCCTCTTTTTTGGACCTTTTTCAGGTCTCTTTCAGGGGTTACTTTTATAACTTGTTTTTCGTAGGAGACCGACTTCGTCATGTCAATCTCTTCTAAGTTATAGCAATTCCTCTTTTATAGGGTTGGCCAGACCTCTTTCCAGGGATTTGCTGATAACTTGGGTTGACTCGGTCCGACTTTTTTAATGTCGGCCAGTCTTTAAGTTATTATTTAGCAATCCATTAAGACCTCGTCAGGTCCTTTCTCCGGATCACTTTCGATAACTTCTTGCATTATTCTGTTTTCATCTTTGCCGATTTGTAGAAAGTGGATTAAATCCTCGTGTAGTCGACCTTTAGATGAATTTGGTTTTCATCTCTCTTGGTCTTTATCGTGATTGGGCAGTGAATTTGTTTTTCACTTTTTGCCAATCTATTGCTTTATAATCGGATGATGAATGTTTCAGATTAATGCGTCTTGAAAACTTGTAGAATCGTCTAATATATTTTATTTAAAAGAAAATGAAAATATGTACATATAGATTTTTTATCCTTTTTGAATTGGATAATTTCTAGATCTCAACATGGTGCCTCATTAAAAAACCTTTTCAGGAAAAAGAGTGCATCTCATGCTGGTATCCTTTATTTCTAACTATGGTACCTTCTTAAGTTGCAGGCGTGCCACGATCTGGGAAACTCTCGCCCGTCGAGTTCAGATAATCTGTAGTAGCCCTTCCCAAGTACTTCTATGACTCGGTAGGGTCCTTTCCAGTTTGCCGCCAGCTTTCCTTCTCCGGGTCGAGTTGTTCCGATATCATTTCGGATTAGGATGAGATCATTTTTAGCGAAACCTCTTGGCACAATTTTTTTATTATATCTCGAAGCCATTCGGCGCTTTAGCGCTTCTTCCCTGATCCGAGCTCTTTCTTGGATTTCCGGAAGTAGGTCGAGCTCTTCTCTTTGAAGTTGAGAGTTGGCTTCTTCATTGTAGTGGACTGCTCTAGGCGACCCTTCCTCGACCTCCACTGGGAGCATTGCCTCCACTCCGTACGCTAATCGAAATGGTGATTCGTTTGTGGTGGAATGTGGCATTGTTCGATATGCCCATAGGACTTGTGGAAGTTCTTTGGCCCAAGCTCCCTTTGAAACTTGCAGTCTCCGTTTCAGCCCAGCCAATATGACTTTGTTGGCCGCTTCGACTTGTCCATTGGCTTGGGGATGTTCGACGGAGGTGAACTGGTGTTTTATGTTCAAGTCGGCTACTAACTTTCTAAAGCCTGCATCTGTGAATTGGGTGCCATTGTCTGTAGTGATGGAGTATGGAACCCCAAACCTTGTGACAATGTTCCTATATAGGAATTTTCGGCTCCTTTGAGCAGTGGCGTTGGCTAGGGGTTCTGCCTTGATCCACTTTGTGAAATAGTCTACCCCGACTATGAGGAATTTAACTTGTCCCGATCCCTGGGAAAAGGGTCCGAGAAGATCGAGTCGCCATTTTGCAAATGGCCAAGGCGACTTTACGCTGGTGGGCTCTTCTGGCAGGGCGATGTGAAAGTTGGCATGTTTATGGCATGGTGGACATGTCTTTACAAATTCTGTAGCTTCTTTTTGTAGAGTTGGCCAGTAAAATTCCGCCCGGAGTACCTTTTTGGCGAGAGCTTGTGCTCCGAGATGGTTGCCACAAATGCCGCTATGTACTTTCTCTAAAACTTCCCTTGTGTTGGAGGTCGGCACACATTTTAACAATGGTATTGAAATCCCTCTTTTGTATAGGGTGTTGTTTATGATAGTGTAGTACTGTGCCTCCCGTTTTAATCTCTTTGCCTCCTTTTCATCTGTGGGGAGTGTTTCTGTTTTGAGGTAATTAATTATGGGGGTCATCCATCCTTGATCCTGACCTGTTATGGCTAGGACTTTTTCCTCTTCCAAGACGGACGGGTTCTGCAGCATTTCCTGGATGAGGCTTCTATTGTTGCCCCCTGGTTTGGTGCTGGCTAGCTTTGAGAGTGTGTCAGCTCGGACATTTTGTTTGCAGGATATGTGGTGGATCTTATATTCCTCGAGTTGTCCGAGCTGTTCCCTGGTCTTATCCAAATACTTTCTCATGGTGGGGTCTTTGGCTTGGTAGCTCCCTGTTATTTGTGAGGTGACTACTTGTGAATCGCTGAAGATGTTGAGTTTTTGAGCTCCCACCTCCTTAGCCAGCTTCAAACCAGCTAGTAACGCTTCATATTCCGCCTGGTTGTTTGATGCCGGGAACCCAAATTTGAGGGAAAGCTCCACTTGGGTTCCTTGGTTGCTTTCTATTATCACATCCGCACCGCTTCCAGTTTTATTCGAGGAACCGTCCATGTAGAGGTTCCATTCTGTGGGGGTTTCCAGGGTGTCTGTGAATTCTGCAATGAAGTCGGCTAAGTACTGTGATTTGATGGCTGTCCGAGCTTCATATTGGAGGTCGAACTCGGATAACTCGACTGCCCATTGTAAAATTCTGCCTGCTAGATTTGTTTTCTGCAATATCCCTTTTATGGGTTAGTTAGTTTGAACCTTAATGGTGTGAGCCTGGAAGTACGGGCGAAGTCGTCGAGATGTCAGTATGAGAGCATAGGCAAACTTTTCTATTTTTTGGTAGTTCAGCTCATATCCCTGTAGTGCTTTCCTAACGAAGTATACAGGTTGTTGCCCTTTGTCGTCCTCTCGAACCAATGCTAAGGCTACTGCCCGACTTCCTACCGCGAGGTATAATACGAGTGGCTCTTCCTCTCGTGGTTGAGTTAGGATAGGTGGTCGTCCCAGGAAACTTTTGAAATCCTGGAAGGCTTGCTCGCACTCCATTAACCATTCGAACTTCTTTTCTTTCCTTAAAGTAGCATAGAAGGGGAGAGATCTTATCGCTGATCCTGCTAAGAATTTGGATAAGGCTGCCAATCTCCCGTTGAGTTGTTGAACCTCTTTGACACAAGTTGGGCTCTTCATGTTGAGTATGGTTTGGCATTTATCCGGATTCGCCTCAATTTCTCTTTGTGTGAGCATAAAACCTAAGAATTTGCCTGCTTCTACTACAAAAGTGCATTTTGCAGGATTGAGTCGCATGCCATGCTTTCTTATAGTGTCGAACACCTGGGCCAAATCGGACAATAATATCTCTTCACTTTGTGTCTTTATTAACATCTCATCCACGTAGACTTCCATGATTTTTCCGATATGATCTGAAAAGACTTTATTCATTAGTCTTTGATAAGTAGCTCCCGCATTCTTGAGACCAAAAGGCATCACAATGTAGCAGTAATTTACTTTTGGTGTTAAAAACGATGTCTTTTCTTGATCTGGTGGATACATGGGGATTTAATTATATCCGGAATATGCATTCATAAACGAGAGGTATTTATATCTGGATGAGGCATCCACCAGAGCGTCGATACTTGGGAGTGGATAAGGATCTTTTGGGCAGGCTTTGTTGAGATCGGTGTAGTCGGTGCACATTCGCCACTTCCCATTTGATTTTTTCACCAAGACGACGTTAGCTAGCCATAGTGGGTACTTGACTTCTCTTATGAATCCTGCCTCCAGTAGTGCCTGTACCTGTTCTTCCACAGCTTGGGATCGTTCTAGCGCAAGTTTTCTTCGTCTCTGCTGTACCAGCCGAGATCCTGGATAGACCGCCAACTTGTGGCACATTAATTTTGGGTCTATGCCTGGCATGTCCGCCGCTTTCCATGCGAAGAGGTCGACATTATCTCGTAAGAACTCTACTAGTGATTCTTTTGCATCTTGATGAGCGGATAATTTATACGCTTTTTGACATTGTTTTTAGTATGTTTTTAGTAGGATCTAGTTACTTTTAGGGATGTTTTTAATAGATTTTGTGTTAAATTCACATTTCTGGACTTTACTATGAGTTTGTGTGTTTTTCTGTGATTTCAGGTATTTTCTGGCTGAAATTGAGGGACTTGAGCAGAAATCAGATTCAGAGGTTGAAAAAGGACTGCTGATGCTGTTGGATTCTGACCTCCCTGCACTCAAAGTGGATTTTCTGGAGCTACAGAACTTGAAATGGCGCGCTTCCAATTGCGTTGGAAAGTAGACATCCAGGGCTTTCTAGAAATATATAATAGTCCATACTTTGGCCAAGAATTGATGACGTAAACTGGCGTTCAACGCCAGCCTTCTGCCCAAATCTGGCGTCCAGCGCCAGAAAAGGATCCAAAACCAGAGTTGAACGCCCAAACTGGCACAGAAACTGGCGTTCAACTCCACAAATGGCCTCTGCACGTGCAACACTCAGGCTCAGCCCAAACACACACCAAGTGGGCCCAGGAAGTGGATTTATGCATCAATTACTTACTCATGTAAACCCTAGTAGCTAGTTTATTATAAATAGGACCCTTTACAAGTCTTTTTGACCATCTTTGGTCTCAGTTTTAATCCATTGTTCATCTTAGGAGACTATTGATCTCATTTAGGGGGCTGGCCATCTCGGCCATGCCTGGACCTTCACTCATGTATTTTCAACGGTAGAGTTTCTACACTCCATAGATTAAGGTGTAGAGCTCTGCTGTTCCTCAAAGATTAATGCAAAGTACTACTGTTTTCTATTCAATTCTTCTTATTTCTCTTCTAAGATATCCATTCGCACCCAAGAACGTGATGAAGGTGATGATTATGTGTGACGCTCATCATCCTTCTCCCTTATGAACGCGTGCCTGACAAACACTTCTGTTCTACATGAAATAAGCTAGAATGAGTATCTCTTAGATCTCCTAACCAAAATCTTCGTGGCGTAAGCTAGAATGATGGCGGCATTCAAGAGAATCCGGAAGGTCTAAACCTTGTCTGTGGTATTCTGAGTAGGATTCAATGATTGAATGACTGTGACGAGCTTCAAACTCGCGAGTGCTGGGCGTTAGTGACAGACGCAAAAGGAGGGTGAATCCTATTCCAGCATGATCGGGAACCGACAGATGAATAGCCGTGCCGTGACAGGGTGCGTGAGCATATTATTCACTGAGAGGAGGGGATGTAGCCACTGACAACGGTGATGCCCTTGCATACAGCCAGCCATGGAAAGGAGTAAGACAGATTGGATGAAGATAGCAGGAAAGCAGAGGTTCAGAGGAACAAAAAGCATCTCCATTCGCTTATCTGAAATTCCTACCAATGAATTACATAAGTATCTCTATCCCTATTTTATTATATCATATTCGAAAACACCATTATCACTTTATATCTGCCTGACTGAGATTTACAAGGTGACTATAGCTTGCTTCATACCAACAATCTCCGTGGGATTCGACCCTTACTCACGTAAGGTATTACTTGGACGACCCAGTGCACTTGCTGGTTAGTTGTATCGAAGTTGTGACAATTATGTATTGAGATCAGAGCATCAAGTTGCTCACGTTGCCGGGGATTGTTTGAGCCTGGACAACTGACGGTTCATCTTGTTGCTCAGATTAGGTAATTTTCTTTTCGTTTTCTTTTCAAAAATTTTTCAAAAATCTTTCAAAAATTTTCACATCTGTTTTCGAAAAAAATAAAAATGTTTTCAAAAATTTTATTCAAGATTTTTAAGAATGAATTCTAGCGTTTCATGAAGCATGTGAAGCCTGGCTGGCTGTAAAGCCATGTCTAAATTCATTTGGACTGAGGCTTGCAATTTGTTATCAAAGAGCAATATACTCTCGTGTTAAAGGCTAAAGCTTGGCTGGCCATTGGCCATGTCTAGTGTTTTGGACTGGAGCTTTCTTTGAAAGCTTGGCTGGCTAGTGAGCCATGTCTAATTCCTGGACTGAAGCTTTAGACTAAGAATGCAAGATTCCTGGAATTCATATTAAAAATTTTGGAATCCTTATTTTCCCTTTTCAATAAATTTTCGAAAAATAAAAATCCAAAAAAATTAGAAAATCATAAAAATCAAAAATATTTTGTGTTTCTTATTTGAGTCTTGAGTCATATCATAAGTTTGGTGTCACTTGCATATGCATCTTGCATTTTTTCGAAAATATCATGCATTCATAGTGTTCTTCATGATCTTCAAGTTATTCTTGGTAAGTCTTCTTGTATGATCTTGATGATTTTTTGTTTTGAGTCTTTTCATGTTTATCATATGCATTCTTGAATTCTTAGTGCCTAAGCATTAAAGAATTCTAAGTTTGGTGTCTTGCATGTTTTCTTTGCATTAAAAATTTTTCAAAATTGTGTCTTGATGTTCATCATGACATTCATAGTGTTCTTGGTGTTCATCTTGACATTCATAGCATTCTTGCATGCATTCATTGTTTTGATCTAAAAATTTCATGCATTGCATCCTCTTAGTGTTTTTCTCTTGCATCATAAAAATTCAAAAATCAAAAAAAATATCTTTCCCTTTTTCTCTCATCAAATTCGAAAATTTGGATTGACTTTTTCAAAAATTTTTAAAATCAAATTGTTTCTCATGAGTCAAATCAAATTTTCAATTTGAAAATCTTATCTTTTTCAAAATCTTTTTCAAAAATCAAATCTTTTTCAAAATTCTTAGTTATTTTCGAAAATTCTAAAAATATTTTTCAAAAATATTTTTTCTTATTTTATATCATAATTTTCGAAAATAACATAATCAATTAATGTTTTGATTCAAAAATTTGAAGTTTGTTACTTACTTGTTAAGAAAGATTCAAACTTTGAGTTCTAGAATCATATCTTGTGATTTCTTGTGAATCAAGTCATTAATTGTGATTTTAAAAATCAAATCTTTTTCAAAATTAGTTTCTAAAATATCTTCTTATCTTATCTTTTTCAAAAATATCTTTTCAAAATATCTTTTCTAACTTCCTAACTTCTTATCTTTTCAAATTTGTTTCAACTAACTAACTAACTTTTTGTTTGTTTTTTTTCAAAACTACCTAACTAACTCTCTCTCTCTAATTTTCGAAAATATCTTCTCTCTTTTTCAAAAAATTTCTTTTTAATTAACTAATTATTTTTATTTTTTTATTTTTGATTTCAAAAATTTTCGAAAAATTTACTAACATTTTTCAAAAACCATTTTTCAAAAATCACTAACTCTTTTTCAAAATAATTTTCAAAAATTATCCCTCCCCCCATCCTATTCTATTTATTCATTCATATCCTAACATCTCATCTCACATCTCTTCCATCCGTACAGTTGTGTTTCTTCTTTTACATCACATTCTTTGTCTCCCCCTCTTTTCTTCCACTCACAAAGGGATCCCTATACTGTGGTATAAAGGATCTCTATTATTATTATTATTATTATTTTTCTGTGCCTTCTTCTTTGTCATATGAGCAGGAGCAAGGATAAAAACATTCTTGTGGAAGCAGATCCAGAACCTGAAAGGACTCTGAAGAGAAAATTAAGAGAAGCTAAAATACAGCAATCCAAAGATAACCTTTCAGAAATTTTCGAACAGGCAGAGGAGATGGCAGCCGAAAATAATAATAATGTAAGGAAGATGCTTGGTGACTTTACTGCACCTAATTCCAATTTACATGGAAGAAGCATCTCCATTCCTGCCATTGGAGCAAACAACTTTGAGCTGAAACCTCAATTAGTTTCTCTGATGCAGCAGAACTGCAAGTTTCATGGACTTCCATCTGAAGATCCTTTTTAGTTCTTAACTGAATTCTTGCAGATATGTGATACTGTTAAGACTAATGGAGTAGATCCTGAAGTCTACAGGCTCATGCTTTTCCCTTTTGCTGTAAGAGACAGAGCTAGATTATGGTTGGATTCTCAACCTAAAGACAGCCTGAACTCTTGGGATAAGCTGGTCACGGCTTTCTTAGCCAAGTACTTTCCTCCTCAAAAGCTGAGCAAGCTTAGAGCTGATGTTCAAACCTTCAGACAGAAAGAAGGTGAATCCCTCTATGAAGCTTGGGAAAGATACAAACAGTTGACCAAAAAGTGTCCTTCTGACATGCTTTCAGAATGGACCATCCTGGATATATTCTATGATGGTTTATCTGAGCTATCAAAGATGTCATTAGATACCTCTGCAGGTGGATCCATTCACCTAAAGAAAACGCCTGCAGAAGCTCAAGAACTCATTGACATGGTTGCTAATAACCAGTTCATGTACACTTCTGAAAGGAATTCTGTGAGTAATGGGACGCCTATGAAGAAGGGAGTTCTTGAAGTTGATACTCTGAATGCCATATTGGCTCAGAATAAAATATTGACTCAGCAAGTCAATATGATCTCTCAGAGTCTGCATGGAATGCAAGCTGCATCCAACAGTACTCAAGAGGCTTCTCCTGAAGAAGAAGCCTATGATCCTGAGAACCCTGCAATAGCAGAGGTAAATTACTTAGGTGAACCTTATGGAAACACCTATAACTCAACATGGAAAAATCATCCAAATTTCTCATGGAAGGATCAAAAGCCTCAACAAGGCTTTAATAATGGTGGAAGAAACAGGTTTAGCAATAGCAAGCCTTTTCCATCATCAACTCAGCAACAGACAGAGAACTCTGAACAAAATGCTTCTAATTTAGCAAATCTAATCTCTGATCTATCTAAGGCCACTGTAAGTTTCATGAATGAAACAAGGTCTTCCATTAGAAATCTGGAAGCACAAGTGGGCCAGCTGAGCAAAAGGATCACTGAAATCCCTCCTAGTACTCTCCCAAGCAATACAGAAGAGAACCCAAAAGGAGAGTGCAAGGCCATTGACATAAGCGCCATGGCCGAACCTCTGAGGAGAGGAAAGGACGTGAATCCCAAGGAGGAGGACCTCCTGGGACGTCCAGTGATCAATAAGGAGCTTCCCTCTGAGGAACCAAAGGACTCTGAGGCTCATCTAGAGACCATAGAGATTCCATTGAACCTCCTTATGCCCTTCATGAGCTCTGATGAGTATTCCTCTTCTGAAGAGAATAAGGATGTCACTGAAGAGCAAACTACCAAGTTTCTTGGTGCAATCATGAAGCTGAATGCCAAGTTATTTGGCATTGATACTTGGGAAGTTGAACCTCCCTTGTTCATCAATGAACTAAGTGATCTGGATCAACTGACATTGCCTCAGAAGAGACAGGATCCTGGAAAGTTCATAATACCCTGTACCATAGGCACCATGATCTTTAAGGCTCTATGTGACCTTGGTTCAGGAATAAACCTCATGCCCCTCTCTGTAATAGAGAAACTGGGAATCTATGGGGTGCAAGCTGCTAAAATCTCACTAGAGATGGCAGACAGCTCAAGAAAACAGGCTTATGGACAGGTAGAAGATGTATTAGTAAAGGTTGAGGGCCTTTACATACCTACTGATTTCATAGTCCTGGATACTGGAAAGGAAGAGGATGAATCCATCATCTTAGGAAGACCTTTCCTGGCCACAGCAAGAGCTGTGATTGAGGTTGACAGAGGTGAAATAGTCCTTCAATGGAATGAGGACTCCCTTGTGTTTAAAACTCAAGGATCTCCCTCTGCAACCATGGAGAGGAAGCAGAAAAAGCTTCTCTCAAGGCAGAGTCAACCAGAGCCCCCACAGTCAAACTCTAAGTTTGGTGTTGGAGAGTCTCAACAAAGCTCTGCACATCTGTGAGGCTCCATGAGAGCCCACTGTCAAGCTATTGACATTAAAGAAGCGCTTGTTGGGAGGCAACCCAATGTTTATCTAATTCTTGTTTTTATTGTTTTTCATGTTTTCTTAGGTTCATGATCATGTGGAGTCACAAAATAAACAAAAAAATCAAAAACGGAATAAATAAATAGCAGAAGAAAAATCACACCCTGGAGGAGCATCTGTCTGGCGTTCAAACGCCAGAACAGAGCATAGTTCTGGCGCTGAACGCCCAGAATGGGAGCATCCTGGCGCTGAACACCCAGAACAAGCATGGTTCTGGCGTTCAACGCCAGAAATGGCAGCAAAGGGGCGTTGAACGCCCAAAATGGGCACCAACCTGGCGATGAATGCCCAGAGTTGTGTGCAAGGGCATTTTGCATGCCTAAATTGGTGCAGGGATGGAAATGCCTTGACACCTCAAGATCTGTGGACCCCACAGGATACCCACCTACCTTCACCCACTCTCTTCTCTCTTCTCAATCATCCTCTATTCCCAATAAACACTCATCCCTTCTGTCTTCCATTTACCACTCACACCCATACACCCACTTACCTTCAAAAATTCAACATCTCTTCCCCACCCAATCCCACCCATATGGCCGAATACACACAGCCATCCATCTCCTCCATATCCTCTTCTTCTTCTATTCTTTCTTCTTTTGCTCGAGCGCGAGCAACATTCTAAGTTTGGTGTGGTAAAAGCATAGATTTTTTGTTTTTTCCATAACCATTGATGGCACCTAAGGCCAGAGAAACCTCTAGAAAGAGGAAAGGGAAGACAAAAGCTTCCATCAAGGGTCTATAGCTCAGTGGTAGAACATTTGATTGCAAATCAAGAGATCCCTGAGATACCTCAGGGGATACATTTTCTTCCACACAATTATTGGAAGCAACTAAGGGTGGAACATCAAGAGCACTCCATCATCCTTCATGAAATCAGAGAAGATCTAAAAGCAATGAAGGAGGAGCAACAAAGGCAAGGAAGAGACATAGAAGAGCTCAAGGACATCATTGATTCCTCAAGAAGGAAATGCCACCATCACTAAGGTGGATTCATTCCTTGTTCTTATTTCTTCTGTTTTTCGTTTTCTATGTTATGTGCTTATCTGTGTTTGTGTCTTCATTACATGATCATTAGTAGTAGTAACTATGTATTAAAGTTATAAATGTCCTATGAATCCATCACCTCTCTTAAAAAAAATGTTTTAATTCAAAAGAACAAGAAGTACATGAGTTTCGAATTTATCCTTGAACTTAGTTTGATTATATTGATGTGGTGACAATGCTTATTGTTTTCTGAATGTATGCTTGAACAGTGCATATGTCTTTTGAAGTTGTTGTTTAAGAATGTTAAATATGTTGGCTCTTGAAAGAATGATGACTAGGAGACATGTTATTTGATAATCTGAAAAATCATAAAAATGATTCTTGAAGCAAGAAAAAGCAGCAAAGAACAAAGCTTGCAGAGAAAAAAAAAATAGGCGAAAAAAAAAAATAGAAAGAAAAAGAAAGAGGCAAGAGCAAAAAGACAATAACCCTTAAAACCAAAAGGCAAGGGCAAATAAAAAGGATCCCAAGGCTTTGAGCATCAGTGGATAGGAGGGCCTAAAGGAATAAAATCCTGGTCTAAGCGGCTAAACCAAGCTGCCCCTAACCATGTGCTTGTGGCGTGTAGGTGTCAAGTGAAAACTTGAGACTGAGCGGTTAAAGTCAAGGTCCAAAGCAAAAAAAAGAGTGTGCTTAAGAACCCTGGACACCTCTAATTGGGGACTTTAGCAAAGCTGAGTCACAATCTGAAAAGGTTCACCCAATTATGTGTCTGTGGCATTTATGTATCCGGTGGTAATACTGGAAAACAAAATGCTTAGGGCCACGGCCAAGACTCATAAAGAAGCTGTGTTCAAGAATCATCATGCTGAACTAAGAGAGTCAATAACACTATTCGAAATCTGAAGTTCCTATAGATGCCAATCATTCTGAACCTCAATGGATAAAGTGAGATGCCAAAACTATTCAAGAGGCAAAAAGCTATAAGTCCCGCTCATATGATTGAAGCTCTGTTTCATTGATAGTTTGGAATTTATAGTATATTCTATTCTTTGTATGCTATTTTGATTTTCAGTTGCTTGGGGACAAGCAACAATTTAAGTTTGGTGTTGTGATGAGCGGATAATTTATACGCTTTTTGACATTGTTTTTAGTATGTTTTTAGTAGGATCTAGTTACTTTTAGGGATGTTTTTAATAGATTTTGTGTTAAATTCACATTTCTGGACTTTACTATGAGTTTGTGTGTTTTTCTGTGATTTCAGGTATTTTCTGGCTGAAATTGAGGGACTTGAGCAGAAATCAGATTCAGAGGTTGAAAAAGGACTGCTGATGCTGTTGGATTCTGACCTCCCTGCACTCAAAGTGGATTTTCTGGAGCTACAGAACTCGAAATGGCGCGCTTCCAATTGCGTTGGAAAGTAGACATCCAGGGCTTTCCCGAAATATATAATAGTCCATACTTTGGCCAAGAATTGATGACGTAAACTGGCGTTCAATGCCAGCCTTCTGCCCAAATCTGGCGTCCAGCGCCAGAAAAGGATCCAAAACCAGAGTTGAACGCCCAAACTGGCACAGAAACTGGCGTTCAACTCCACAAATGGCCTCTGCACGTGCAACACTCAGGCTCAGCCCAAACACACACCAAGTGGGCCCAGGAAGTGGATTTATGCATCAATTACTTACTCATGTAAACCCTAGTAGCTAGTTTATTATAAATAGGACCCTTTACTAGTCTTTTTGACCATCTTTGGTCTCAGTTTTAATCCATTGTTCATCTTAGGAGACTATTGATCTCATTTAGGGGGCTGGCCATCTCGGCCATGCCTGGACCTTCACTCATGTATTTTCAACGGTAGAGTTTCTACACTCCATAGATTAAGGTGTAGAGCTCTGCTGTTCCTCAAAGATTAATGCAAAGTACTACTGTTTTCTATTCAATTCTTCTTATTTCTCTTCTAAGATATCCATTCGCACCCAAGAACGTGATGAAGGTGATGATTATGTGTGACGCTCATCATCCTTCTCCCTTATGAACGCGTGCCTGACAAACAATTCTGTTCTACATGAAATAAGCTAGAATGAGTATCTCTTAGATCTCCTAACCAGAATCTTCGTGGCGTAAGCTAGAATGATGGCGGCATTCAAGAGAATCCGGAAGGTCTAAACCTTGTCTGTGGTATTCTGAGTAGGATTCAATGATTGAATGACTGTGACGAGCTTCAAACTCGCGAGTGCTGGGCGTTAGTGACAGACGCAAAAGGAGGGTGAATCCTATTCCAGCATGATCGGGAACCGACAGATGAATAGCTGTGCCGTGACAGGGTGCGTGAGCATATTATTCACTGAGAGGAGGGGATGTAGCCACTGACAACGGTGATGCCCTTGCATACAGCCAGCCATGGAAAGGAGTAAGACAGATTGGATGAAGATAGCAGGAAAGCAGAGGTTCAGAGGAACAAAAAGCATCTCCATTCGCTTATCTGAAATTCCTACCAATGAATTACATAAGTATCTCTATCCCTATTTTATTATATCATATTCGAAAACACCATTATCACTTTATATCTGCCTGACTGAGATTTACAAGGTGACCATAGCTTGCTTCATACCAACAATCTTCGTGGGATTCGACCCTTACTCACGTAAGGTATTACTTGGACGACCCAGTGCACTTGCTGGTTAGTTGTATCGAAGTTGTGACAATTATGTATTGAGATCAGAGCATCAAGTTGCTCACGTTGCCGGGGATTGTTTGAGCCTGGACATCACAATTTCGTGCACCACATCTCCTTTTAGGATTATGCCAATATTAGTTGTTTTATCCGAGGTGTCTCCGATCTGAACTTTCTCTACTTCACCTTCGGGTTGTGAACGGAGTTCCTCTCGTCTCTGAACTCCTCCAAGCTCAATTGTATAGGATTCTTCTCCTCTGCCTCTGAGGTTTAGACTTTCATTATAGCAGCGGCGCGCCATCTTTTGATCTGCTTTTATTGTAGCTATCCCTTCTACAGTTGGGAATTTCATGCACAGATGTGGAGTTGAGACTATTGCGCCGAGTTGATTCAAAGTTGTCCGACCTATTAAAGCGTTGTAAGCTGAACTCACGTCGACCATGATGTAGTCTATTTTGAGTGTTCGGGATTGGTTTCCTCTTCCGAATGTTGTGTGTAGTGAGATGTAACCAAGTGGTTGCACTGGGGTGTCTCCAAGTCCGAACAGGCTATTTGGGTATGCTATAAGCTCCTTTTCTTCTAAACCAAGCTTGTCGAAGGCCGTTTTAAATAAGATGTCGGCGGAGCTCCCTTGGTCTATCAGCGTGCGGTGGAGATTTGCGTTTGCTAGTATGATGGTGATGACCATGGGATCGTCGTGTCCCGAGATGATACCGGATGCATCTTCTTTGGTGAACGTAATTGCAGGGATGTCGGGTTCTCCTTCCTTCCCCTCGACATGATATACTTCTTTGAGATATCTTTTGCGAGATGATTTGGAGATTCCTCCTCCTGAAAATCCGCCGAGTATCACGTGGACGTGTCTTTCCGGTGTACGAGGTGATCGCTCAGCTCGTCCGACATCTTCATCCTTCTTCTTTTTCTTTGCTCATCATCTCGTGTGGCCAGAAACCGATCTAGTTTTCCTTTTCTCACTAATTTTTCTATGACATTTTTTAAGTCGAATTATTCGTTGGTGGAATGTCCCCAGACTCGATGATATTCACAGTATTCGTTCCGATTTCCTCCTCCTCTTTTGCCTTTGAGTGGTCGAGCTGGGGGTATCTTTTTTGTGTTACAGACTTCTTTGTAAATATCCACAAGGGACACCCGAAGAGGGGTGTAATTATGATACTTTTTGATTTTTTCCCCTGTTCGATCTTTTTTCATCTTGGATTCTTTATCTTTATCTCGGTAGGTGAAACCGGATCTCGAGGCTTCTCCAAGTCGGGAATTTTCTTCCATGTTGATCTACTTCTCTGCCCGCTCTTGCACCTCATCCAGAGATGTGGGGTATTTCTTTGATATAGATTGGCTAAAAGGTCCCTCCCGTAGGCCGTTGATGAGGCCCATGATAGCGGCCTCTGTTGGTAGGCTTTGTATGTCTAGGCATGTTTTGTTGAATCTTTCCATGTAGTTGCGAAGGCTTTCCCGATCTCCTTGCTTGATTCCTAAGAGACTGGGGCCGTGCTTAGCATTATCTTTTTGGATTGAAAATCTGGCCAGGAACTTTTTGGCTAAGTCATCAAAGCTTGAGATAGATTTTGGAGGTAGGTTGTCGAACTATCTAATGGCAGTTTTGGTGAGGGTTGTTGGAAAAGCTTTGCAACGAACTGCATCTGAGGCGTCGGTGAGGTACATTCTACTTCTGAAATTGCTGAGGTGATGGTTGGGGTCTGTGGTGCCATTGTACAAAGTCATATCCAGAAGTTTGAAGTCTTTTAGGATTTTGGTCTTCATGATCTCCCTAGTGAATGGATCTTGATCCTTGCGAGAGTTGTCCTCAGGGGTGGATCGAGTAGTTTTGGCTTTGAGATCGGCTTCAATTTTTAGAAGTTTATCCTCCAATTCCCGGCGTCACCTTATCTCTCTTTGTAGATCCTTTCCTGCTTCTCGATGATGTTGGGCTTCTTTCTCAAGTTGCTTTAAACGATCTTAAAGCGCCTCTATCGGATTTGATGAGTTTTTGTCCCCGTTAGGGTCCGGAGTGTCTTTTGGTGTAGCGTCCACGTTTTTGTGCGGCGTTCTATCCTCTAGATCTGAATCATGGTCGTTGTCATGGTCGTCCGCCATGGCGATGGGATGACTTCTAGGTTCCCCGGCAACGGCGCCAATGTTCCGAGGGTTACCTGAAACTGTAGGTCGATCTCGGACGAGATCTTCTATACTGGTCGGAGTTGACATGTCCGGCTGGCGGGTGGCGGCCGGAGCTGGTGTGTCCGACTTGTTGGACTGATGGCGCTGCTGATCCTCTGTCACCGAAGGGTGGGGGGTACCTGCAAGGGACTCCGATGCTTAAGTTAGCAAGGGTATTAAGCAGGTTTTTAGTAGAATCAGAGTATGAGTTATACCTGGGTGCTCCAGTGTATTTATAATAGTATGGGATGACCTTCTTAGATAGATAAGTTAGTTATCTTATCTTATCTTATCTTTTGGTGAGGTCAGCTTATCTTTACTAGAACCGCCCTTATCTCTATAGGCTTGGGCTGCCTTTGGATCTGGGTCGTATTCCTTGAGTTGGGCCCTTTTTTGGGCTTTCCTGTCGATTTGGCCGAGCTCTTTTAGGAAGAGGTCGGATAGTCTGACCTGAAGAGGTCGGTCGCTTTGTCGCCAATCATCCCGGGTCGGATAGCTCGACCCAGGGTATGAACAAGCGCCAACAAGGGATAAAGGCCAAGACGCTGCAACTCCCCTCAGGGCGTTTAACGCCCATCTCTGGCGTTAAACACCAGCAGGCAGTCCGAAAAACCCTCTCTTTGGGCCTCTCGAGTGGATTTATCACTTGTTAGTTTTATTTTATTTTCTTTTTGTAATTCTTAATTACAAACATATCTTTTAGGTTTAGGATTTATTATTTTATTTTATTTCCGTTTCAAATTAGGTTAGTATTTAAGGAATAAGATCCATCTTTTAGGGGGATCATTCATTTAGTTGCCGCACTATTCAGAACCATGTTTTCTTTATAAGTCATGAGCAACTAAACCTCTTGGTTAAGGTTAGGAGATCTTTTTATTTCTATAAATTAGAAATATTATTCTTCTATTTTAATTAACGTCTTGATTCGATTCTAAGGATTGTTTTTGTTCTTAATCTTCTGAATTTGGGTGGGACGAGAGTATGACCCTTATTCTACATAAGTTCTTATGATTCTCGAGAGAGTTATCTCGCTTGAACTACAGCTTGAAAACAAATTCCTCCTAAATCGCTAATTGCATGAACTAATTGGGATATATGACATAAAATCCTGTTAGCTTTGGATAATTAGGGTTTTTGTGACCATAAAATATTTTTCGAACTTAACCCTCTAAAATGAGTTAAGTGACCATGAGAATGGCGGTTGATGAAGGTTAGAGAAGGCTAAATCACTAAGAGATTAGGGTTTAGACATTTACAGTTTGTCATGGAACGAATCATGCGTTGTTAAAATAGTTGGTAAGAACTTTTAATCCGAAAAAGTAAACATCTCTGAAACCTTAACTGTTTTCTCATTCTGTTTTCAAACCAAATCTGTTTATTGCCTTCTTTACTTGCCTATTTATTGTTTTATGCGTTTCAACCACCAACCTCTTTTTTTGACCTAACTAAGTCCAACCTGACAACCATTGCTTGCTCAGTCCGACAATCCTCGTGGGATCGACCCTCACTCACCTGAGGTATTACTTGGATGACCCAGTACACTTGCTGATTAAACTGTGCAAAATCTCTTTTCGTACACCAAGTTTTTGGCACCGTTGTCAGGGATTGTTTGTGATTGACAACTAATAGTTGTCTTGTTGCTTAGATTAGGTATTTTTATTAGTTTTTGTTTATTTACTTTTTCTTTTTGATTTTTGATTTCTTATTTTAATTATTTTCTTTATTTTTGAGTTTTGCCTTATTTATTTTCCTTTAATTTCTGATTTTAAGTTTGGTGTCCCTTTAGTGTTTTTCTCTTTTTATTTTTGAAAATTTAAGCAATTTTCTTTTTAGTTTTCGAAAATTTTTAAGTAATTTTCTCATTCTTATTTTTGAAATTTTTTTGTTTAATTGCTTACTTTATTTTATTTTATTGTTTTTACATAGGATATCTCACTAGGAGCTCTCTATACTTTGACATCAAGACTCCCACTTTTTCTTTGTTTCTTGTTTGTTTATAAGTAGGAATAGGGATAAGGAACCCCTTCTTGAGTTTGATTTTGAGCCTGAGAGGACCTTGAGGCGGTATTTGCAACAAGCTAGAGCTTACAAAGTTGGAGAGAATCTCAAGGAGACTTTTGAGAAGGAAGTTAAAGAACCCACCAAGAATGCTAATGGTGGAAATGTGAACTCTGAGGAGCAAGCAAGGAAGACGCTTGGCTCATACTCTGCACCCATTCCTGACTTCTATGGGCGTAGTATTTCAGTACATGCCATTGGAGCTAACAATTTTGAGCTGAAGCCGCAGTTGATCACTCTAGTGCAGTAGAACTACCAATTTCATGAACTCCCGCAGGAAGACCCCGACTTGTTCATCTCTAATTTCCTAAGGTCTACAAACTCATGCTCTTTCCATTTGCTTTGAGGGACAGAGCAAAATAGTGGCTTGATTCTCAGCCCAAGGAGAGCCTAGACACGTGGGACAAGGTGGTCACTGAATTTCTGACCAAATTTTTTACACCTTAAAAGCTAACTAAGCTGAGGGTGGATGTCCAGACCTTCAGACAGAAAGATGGTGAATTCCTCTATGACGCCTGGGAGAGATACAAGCTGATGATCAGGAAGTGTCCCCCTGATATGTTTCTAAAGTGGACCGGGCTGCAGATCTTTTATCATGGCCTCTCTGAGATGGCCAAGATATCACTGGACAACTCTGCTGGTGGTTCCTTGCATATGAAGAGGATGCCTGAAGAGGCTAATGAGCTTATTGAGATGATTGACAATAACTAGTATCTATACACTTCTGAGAGGAACCCTGTGAACACTGGGACTACTCAGAAGAAAGGAGTCTTGGAGGTGGATACACTGGATGCCATTTTGGCTCAAAACAAACTCATGTCCCAGCAGATTAGTATGATCTTTCAGCACTTGATCAGGACGCAAGTCTCAGCTGTCAACACTCAAAATGTATCCTATGACATGATTGGAAGCTACACCCAAGAGGACGCTTGTGGCTATGCTCAACCCACCACTAAGCAAGTAAATTATATAGGAAATTCCTCTAGAAATCCCAATAATGATCCCTGGTGTGCGAAATCGTGATCATTCCTTATTTGGTAACGGCGCTAAAAACTCAATACGCACGTTCATGTTCTTAATTCTGTTTTACAACTTCATACAACTAACCAACAAGTGCACTGGGTCGTCCAAGTAATAAACCTTACGTGAGTAAGGGTCGATCCCATGGAGATTGTCAGCTTGAAGCAAGCTATGGTCACCTTGTAAATCTCAGTCAGGCGGATTCAAATGTATTAAGAGATTATAGTATACTAAAAGATAATTAAAATAGGATAGAGATACTTATGTAATTAATTGGTGAGAATTTCAGATAAGCGTATAGAGATGCTTTCGTCCCTCTGAACCTCTGCTTTCCTGTTGTCTTCATCCAATCCTTCCTACTCCTTTCCATGGCAAGCTTTATGTAGGGCATCACCGTTGTCAATGGCTACTTCCCGTCCTCTCAGTGAAAATGGTCCAAGATGCTCTGTCACGGCACGGCTATTCATCTGTCGGTTCTCGATCATACTGGAATAGGATCCATTGATCCTTTTGCGTCTGTCACTACGCCCAGCACTCGCGAGTTTGAAGCTTGTCACAACCATCCCTTTCCAGATCCTACTCGGAATACCACAGACAAGGTTTAGACTTTTCGGATCTCAGGAATGGCCATCCATGGGTTCTAACTTATACCACAAAGACACTAATAACTCGGACTCGGTCCCCTGTATTAGATATCCAAGAGATATCCATTCAATCTAAGGTAGAACGGAAGTGGTTATCAGGCACGCGTTCATAAGTTGAGAATGATGATGATTGTCATGATCATCACATCCATCATATTGAAGTGCGAATGAATATCTTAGAAGCGGAATAAGTGGAATTGAATAGAAAAACAGTAGTACTTTGCATTAATCTTTGAGGAACAGCAGAGCTCCACACCTTAATCTATGGTGTGTAGAAACTCTACCGTTGAAAATACATAGGTGATAAAGGTTCAGGCATGGCTGAATGGCCAGCTCCCCTAAAACGTGATCAAAAGATCAAAAGATAATCCAAAGATGTAAATACAATAGTAAAAAGTCCTATTTATACTAAACTAGTTACTAGGGTTTATAGAAATGAGTAATTGATGCAGAAATCTACTTCTGGGGCCCACTTGGTGTGTGCTTGGGCTGAGCATTGAGAATTACACGTGTAGAGGCTTCTCTTGGGGTTGAACGCCACTTTGTAACCTGTTTCTGGCGTTTAACTCCACTTTGCAACCTGTTTCTGGCGTTTGACTCTAGAATGCAGCATGGAACTAGCGTTCAACGCCAGTTTACGTCATCTATCCTTAATCAAAGTATGGACTATTATATATTTCTGGAAATCCCTGGAGGTCTACTTTCCAACACAATTGAGAGCGTGCCATTTGGAGGTCTGTAGCTCCAGAAAATTCACTTTGAGTGCAGGGAGGTCAGAATCCAATAGCATCTGCAGTCCTTCTTCAACCTCTGAATCTGATTTTTGCTCAAGTCCCTCAATTTCAGCCAGAAAATACCTGAAATCACAGAAAAACACACAAACTCATAGTAAAGTCCAGAAATGTGAATTTTAATTAAAAACTAATAAAAATATACTAAAAACTAACTAAATCATACTGAAAACTATGTAAAAACAATGCCAAAAAGCGTATAAATTATCCGCTCATCACAATACCAAACTTAAATTGTTGCTTGTCCCCAAGCAACTGAAAATCAAATTTGATAAAAAGAAGAGAATATACTATAAATTCTAAAATATCAATGAAACTTAGCTCCAATCAAATGAGCGGGACTTGTAGCTTTTCGCCTCTTGAATAGTTTTGGCATCTCGCTTTATCCATTGAGGTTCAGAATGATTGGCATCTATAGGAACTTAGAATTCAGATAGTGTTATTGATTCTCCTAGTTCAGTATGTTGATTCTTGAACACAGCTACTTTATGAGTCTTGACCGTGGCCCTAAGCACTTTGTTTTCCAGTATTACCACCGGATACATAAATGCCACAGACACATAACTGGGTGAACCTTTTCATATTGTGACTCAGCTATGCTAAAGTCCCCAATTATAGGTGTCCAGGGTTCTTAAGCACACTCTTTTTTTGCTTTGGACCTTGACTTTAACCGCTCAGTCTCAAGTTTTCACTTGACACCTTCATGCCACAAGCACAAGGTTAGGGACAGCTTGGTTTAGCCGCTTAGGCCAGGATTTTATTCCTTTAGGCCCTCGTATCCACTGATGCTCAAAGCCTTGGATCCTTTTTATTTACCCTTGCCTTTTGGTTTTAAGGGCTATTGGCTTTTTGCTCTTGCCTTTTGGTTTAAAGAGCTTTTGGCTTTTTCTGCTTGCTTTTTCTTTTTCTATATATTTTTTTCGCCATTTTTTTTCTTTCTTTTTTTTCTGCAAGCTTTTGTATTCACTGCTTTTTCTTGCTTCAAGAATCATTTTTATGATTTTTCAAATTATCAAATAACATTTCTCCTTTCCATCATTCTTTCAAGAGCCAATATATTTAACATTCATAAACAACAACTTCAAAAGACATATGCACTGTTCAAGCATACATTCAGAAAACAAAAAGTATTGCCACCACATCAAATAATTAAACTAGTTTCAAGGATGAATTCGAAACCATGTACTTCTTGTTCTTTTGTTTTTAGAACAGTTTTCATTTAAGAGAGGTGATGGATTCATATTCATAATTTTAAGGCATAGACACTTAGACACTAATGATCATATAGTAAAGACACAAACATAAATAAAACATAAGGCTCAAAAATCGAAAAACAGTAAAATAAATAGACAAGGAGATTAAGGAATGAGTCCACCTTAGTGAGGGTGACGTCTTCCTCTTCTTGAAGAACCAATGGTGCTTTTGAGCTCCTCTATGTCTCTTCCTTGTCTTTCTTGCTCCTCCCTCATGGCTCTTTGATCTTCTCTAATTTCATGGAGGATGATGGAGAAGAGTGATTGAGTTGATTGGTGAGGGGTATTTGGGGAAGAGAGTTATGGAAAGGTGTGAAGAGGAGAGAAGAAGTAGGTGGGGATCCTGTGGGGTCCACAGATCCTGAGGTGTTTGAGGATTTCTCATCCCTGCACCTTTTAGACACATAAAATGCCCTATATATGCAATCCTAGCATTTATCGCCAGACTGCAGCATGTTTCTGGCGTTAAACGCAACTTCCTTGCTTGTTTTGGGCGTTCAACGCCAGTCTATAGCATGTTTCTGGCGTAAAACGCCAGTATGGTGCATGTTTCTGGCGTTAAATGCCAGCTTTCCTCTGGGTGCAATCCTGGCGTTTAAACGCCAGACTGCTTCTTGTTTCTAGTGTTTAACGCCAGTTTCATGCTCTGTTCTGGCGTTAAACGCCAGCCAGATGCTCCTTACTGGCGTTTAAACGCCAGTAAGCCCTTCCTCCAAGGTGTGCTGTTTTCAATGCTGTTTTTCATTCTGTTTTTTGATTTTTCAGTAGTTTTTGTGATTCCACATGATCATCAACCTAATAAAACATGAAATAACAAAGAGAAAATAAAATAAAAATGATTAAATAACATTGGGTTACCTCCCATCAAGCGCTTCTTTAATGTCAGTATCTTGACAGTGAGCTTTCATGGAGCCTCACAGATAATCAGAGCAAGGTTGGGACCTCCCAATACCAAACTTAGAGTTTGGTTGTGGGGGTTCAACACCAAACTTAGAGTTTGGTTGTGGCCTCCGGCCAACACCAAACTTAGAGTTTGACTGTGGGGGCTTTGGTTGACTCTGCAGTGAGAGAAGCTTTTCATGCTTCCTCTCCATGGTTACAGAAGGAGGTCCTTGAGTTTTAAACACAAGGTTATCCTCATTTAGTTGAAAGACTAACTCTCCTCTGTCCACATTAATCACAGCTCTTGCTGTGGCTAGGAAGGGTCTTCCAAGGATGATGGATTCATCCTCATCCTTCCCAGTGTCTAGGATTATGAAACCAGCAGGGATGTAAAGGCTTTCAACCTTTACTAACACGTCCTCTACTAGTCCATAAGCCTGTTTTCTTGAGTTGTCTGCCATCTCTAATGAGATTCTGGCAGCTTGCACCTCAAAGATTCCCAGTTTCTCCATTACAGAGAGTGGCATGAGGTTTATCCCTGATCCAAGGTCACATAGAGCCTTCTCAAAGGTCATGGTGCCTATGGTACAAGGTATTAAAAACTTTCTAGGATCCTGTTTCTTTTGAGGCAATCTCAGTTGATCCAGATCACTTAGTTCATTGATGAGCAAGGGAGGTTCATCTTCCCATGTCTCATTACCAAATAATTTGGCATTCAGCTTCATGATTGCACCAAGGTACTTGGCAACTTGCTCTTCAGTAACATCCTCATTTTCTTCAGAAGAAGAATATTCATCAGAGCTCATGAATGGCATAAGGAGGTTTAATGGAATCTCTATGGTCTCCAGATGAGCCTCAGAGTCCTTTGGTTCCTCAAAGGGAAGCTCCTTATTGATCTCAGGACGTCCCAGGAGGTCTTCCTCACTGGGATTCACGTCCTCTCCCCTCCCTTACAGGTTCGGCCATGGTAATCAATTCAATGGCCTTGCACTCTCCTTTTGGATTCTCTTCTGTATTACTTGAGAGAGTACTAGGATGGGTTTCAATGATCCTTTTACTCAGCTGGCCCACTTGTGCTTCCAGATTTCTAATGGAGGACCTTGTTTCATTCATGAAACTTAGAGTCGCCTTAGATAGATCAGAGACTATGTTTGCTAAGCTAGATGGGGTCTGCTCAGAACTCTCTGTCTTTTGCTGAGTAGATGGTGAAAAAGGCTTGCTATTGCTAAACCTGTTTCTTCCACCATTATTAAAGCCTTGTTGAGTCTTTTGATCCTTCCATGAGAGATTTAGATGATTTCTCCATGAGGGATTATAGGTGTTTCCATAGGGTTCACCCATGTAATTCACCTCTGCTATTGTAGGGTTCTCAGGATCATAAGCTTCTTCTTCAGAAGATGCCTCTTGAGTACTGTTGGATGCAGCTTGCATTCCATTCAGACTTTGAGAAATCATATTGACTTGCTGAGTCAATATTTTGTTCTGAGCCAATATGGCATTTAGAGTATCAATTTCAAGAACTCCCTTCTTCTGAGGTGTCCCATTACTTACAGGAATCCTCTCAGAAGTGTACATGAACTGGTTATTAGCAACCATGTCAATGAGTTCTTGAGCTTCTGCAGGCGTTTTCTTTAGGTGAATAGATCCACCTGCAAAAGTATCCAACGACATCTTAGCTAATTCAGACAGACCATCATAGAATATATCCAGGATGGTCCATTCTGAAAGTATGTCAGAAGGACACTTTTTGGTCAGTTCCTTGTATCTCTCCCAAGCTTCATAGAGGGATTCACCTTCCTTTTGTCTAAAGGTTTGAACATCAATTCTAAGCTTACTAAGCTTTTGAGGAGGAAAGAACTTGGCTAAGAAAGCCATGACCAGCTTATCCCAAGAGTTCAGGCTATCTTTGGGTTGAGAGTCCAACCACACTCTAGCTCTGTCTCTTACAGCAAACGGGAAAAGCATAAGCCTGTAGACCTCGGGATCAACCCCATTGGTCTTAACAGTATCACAGATCTGCAAGAATTCAGTCAAGAACTGAAAGGATCTTCAGATGGAAGTCCATGAAATTTGCAGTTCTGTTGCATCAGAGAAATTAATTGAGGTTTGAGCTCAAAATTGTTTGCTCCAATGGTAGGGATTGAGATGCTTCTTCCATGTAAATTGGAATTAGGTGCAGTAAAGTCACCAAGCATCTTCTTTGTATTATTATTATTTTCGGCTGCCATCTCCTCTTCCTTTTCAAAAATTTCTGTAAGGTTGTCTCTGGATTGTTGTATTTTAGCTTCTCTTAATTTCCTCTTCGGAGTCCTTTCAGGTTCTGGATTAGCTTCAACAAGAATGTTCTTGTCCTTGCTCCTGCTCATATGAAAAAGAAGGGAACAGAAAATAATAATAGGGATCCTTTTTACCACAGTATAGAGGTTCCCTTGTGTGAGTAGAAGAAAAGAAGAAAAAGAATGAAGAAGAGAAGAATTAGAGCTCAGAGGAGAAGAAGGGGTTCGAATTTTTGGGTGAGAAGAAGTGTTAGTAGATGAATAAAAAAAATAGATGGAGATGAGAGATAAGAAAGGAATTCGAAAATTAAACAAAATAAAATAAAAATATTTTAAAATTAAATTTAAAATTCAAAAATTAATAATTAAAATTAAATTAAAATTAAAATAATTAGTTAATTAAAATGAAATTTTGAAAAAGAGGGAAGGAATTTTCGAAAATTAAAGGTAGAGAGTTAGTTGGGCAGTTTTGAAAAAGATAAGAATCAAACAAAAAGTTAAGTGGTTAATTGGAAGAGATTTTGAAAATAAAATTTTGAAAAGATAAGATTAAAATTTTAAAAAGATATGATTGAAACAAAAAGATAAGATTGATCGAAAAAGATTTGAAAATAAATTTTAAAAAGATAAGAGATTAGGGGAGAAGTTAGAAAGAATTTTGAAATTGATTTTGAAAAAGATATGATTAAAATTGAAAAAGATATGATAAGAAATTGAAAAGATTTAATTTTGAAAACTAAATTTGATTACTTGACTAACAAGAAACAAAAAAGATATGATTCTAGAGTTTAAAGATTGAACCTTTCTTAATAGGCAAGTAACAACTTTGAAAAATTTTGAATAAAAACATTAAATGCTAATAAAATTTTTGAAAATTAAGAAATAAAATAAGAAAAAGATTTTGAAAATTAATTTGAATATTTTCGAAAAAATGAAAAAGATTTTGAAAATATTTTAAAAAGGAATTCGAAAATATGAAAAGAAAATTGAAAAAGATTTGATTTTGAAAAAGATTTTGAAAAAGATAAGATTTTTAAATTGAAATTTTGATTTGACTCATAAAAACAACTAGATTTTTAAAAAATTTTGAAAAAGTCAACTCAAATTTTCGAATTTTATGAGTGAAAAAGGGAAAGATATTTTTTTTTATTTTTTTGAATTTTTAATGATATGAGAGAAAAACATAAAATTGACACAAAACATAAAAATTATGAATCAAAACAACCAATGCATGCAAGAACACTATGAATGTTAAGATGAACACCAAGAACACTTTGAATGTTAAGATGAACACCAAGAACTTATTTTTGAAAATTTTTAAGAAAAGAAAAACATGCAAGACACCAAACTTAAAAATTTTAATGTTGAGACACTAACAAATTGAAAATGCATATGAAAAACAAGAAAAGACACAAAACAAGAAAAATTAAAGATCAAACAAGAGGATTCATCAAGAACAACTTGAAGATCATGAAGAACACATGCATGAATTTTCAAAAAAATGCAAGAAGATGATAAACATGCAATTGATACCAAACTTAAAAATTGACACAAGACTCAAACAAGAAACAAAAAAATATTTTTGATTTTATGATTTTAAAAAAAATTTTTTTTGGATTTTTCAAAATTTAATTTGAAAAAGAAAAATCAGGATTCCAAAATTTTTAATAAGAATTCCAGGAATCTTGCACTGTTAGTCTAAAGCTCCAGTCCAGGAATTAGACATGGCTCACTAACCAGCCAAGCTTTCATTGAAAGCTCCGGTCCAAAACACTAGACATGGCCAATGGCCAGCCAAGCTTCAGCAGGGCATTACATGCATTGAAGTGATTAGTTGAAGCCTCAGTCCAAAAGAATTTAGACATGGCTTTACAGCCAGCCAGGATTCAACAAATCATCATGAAACACTAGAATTCATTCTTAAAAATTCTGAAGAGAAATATATTTTTGAAAATATTATTATTATTATTTTCAAAATTAAGAATAATAAAAATAAAAAGCTTAAAATTAAAATAAAATTACCTAATCTGAGCAACAAGATGAACCGTCAGTTGTCCAAACTCGAACAATCCCCGGCAATGGCGCCAAAAACTTGGTGTGCGAAATCGTGATCATTCCTTCTTTGGTAACGGCGCTAAAAACTCAACACGCACGTTCATGTTCTTAATTCTGTTTCACAACTTCGTACAACTAACCAGCAAGTGCACTGGGTCGTCCAAGTAATAAACCTTACGTGAGTAAGGGTCGATCCCATGGAGATTGTCGGCTTGAAGCAAGCTATGGTCACCTTGTAAATCTCAGTCAGGAGGATTCAAATGTATTAAGAGATTATAGTATACTAAAAGATAATTAAAATAGGATAGAGATACTTATGTAATTCATTGGTGAGAATTTCAGATAAGCGTATAGAGATGCTTTCGTCCCTCTGAACCTCTACTTTCCTGTTGTCTTCATCCAATCCTTCCTACTCCTTTCCATGGCAAGCTTTATGTAGGGCATCACCGCTGTCAATGGCTACTTCCCGTCCTCTCAGTGAAAATGGTCCAAGATGCTCTGTCACGGCACGGCTATTGATGAGCGGATATTTTATACGCTTTTTGGGGTTAATTTCATATAGATTTTAGTATGTTTTAGTTGGTTTTTAGTTTATTTTCATTAGTTTCTAGGAAAAATCCACATTTCTGGACTTTACTATGAGTTTGTGTGTTTTTCTATAATTTCATGTATTTTCTGGCTAAAATTGAGGGAGCTGAGCAAAAATCTGATTCAGGCTGAAAAAGGACTGCTGATGCTGTTGGATTCTGACCTCCCTGCACCCAAAATGGATTTTCTGGAGCTACAGAACTCCAAATGGCATGCTTCTAATTGCGTTGGAAAGTAGACATCCAGGGATTTCGAGCAATATATAATATTCCATACTTTGCTCAAGGATAGACGACGTAAACTGGCGTTCAACGCCAGCTCTCTGGCCAATTCTGGCGTCCAGCGCCAGAAACAAGTTGCAAGTTGGAGTTCAACGCCAGAAAAGGATCCAAAGCTGGCGTTGAACGCCCAAAACAGCCCCAGGCACGTGAGAAGCTTTGGTCTCAGCCCCAGCACACACTAAGTGGGCCCCAGAAGTGGATTTCTGCACTATCTGTTATAGTTTACTCATTTTCTGTAAACCTAGGCTACTAGTTTAGTATTTAAACAACTTTTAGAGATTCATTTTGCATCTTATGAAATTTTTTAGATCAAAACTTTATACTCTTTGACGGCATGAGTCTCTAAACTCCATTGTTGGGGGTGAGGAGCTCTGCTGTGTCTTGATGAATTAATGCAAGTATTTCTAATTTCCATTCAAACATGCGTGTTCTTATCTAAGATATCCATTCGCGCCTAACTATGGAGAAGGTGATGATCAGTGACACTCATCACCTTCCTCAATCCATGAACATGTGTCTGACAATCACTTCTGTTCTACATCAGATTGAATGAATATCTCTTAGATTCCCTAATCAGAATCTCCGTGGTCTAATCTAGATTGATGGCAGTATTCATGAGAATTCGGAAAGTCTAAACCTTGTCTGTGGTATTCCGAGTAGGATTCTGGGATTGGATGGCTGTGACGAACTTCAAACTCACGAATGCTGGGTGGTGCACGAAATTGTGATCTCTGGTAATGAATTGTTGTTCGAAATTGATTCCCTGGCAATGGCACCAAAAACGGATGCACAGAACCATGGTCTAAACATATCTTCACAACTTCGCATAACTAACCAGCAAGTGCACTTGGTCGTCCAAGTAATACCTTACGTGAGT
Source organism: Arachis ipaensis (assembly GCF_059453495.1). NCBI lineage: Eukaryota > Viridiplantae > Streptophyta > Magnoliopsida > Fabales > Fabaceae > Arachis > Arachis ipaensis. The sequence continues at coordinate 114,998,165 of NC_142444.1, read as the reverse complement.
AAGGGTCGAATCCCACGGAGATTGTTGGTATGAAGCAAGCTATGGTCACCTTGTAAATCTCAGTCAGGCAGATATAAAATAGTAATGGGGTTTTCGAAAATAAGTAATAAAAGAAGGATAGAAATACTTATGTATATCATTGGTGAGAATTTCAGATAAGCGTATGGAGATGCAATCGTTCCTCTGAACCTCTGCTTTCCTACTGTCTTCATCCAATCAGTCTTACTCCTTTCTATGGCTGGCTTTATGTAAGGATGTCACCGGTGCCACTGTCTACTTTCAATCCTCTCGGGAAAATGGTCCAAATGCTCTGTCACAGCACGGCTAATCGTCTGGAGGCATCACCCTTGTCGTTGGTTGCATCCTATTCCTCTCTGTGAAAATGGTTCGATGCGCTGTCACTGCATGGCTAATCATCTTGGAGGTTCTCGATCATACTGGAATAGGATTTACTATCCTTTTGCGTCTGTCACTACGCCCAGCACTCGCGAGTTTGGAGTTCGTCACAGTCATTCAATCCCAGAGTCCTACTCGGAATACCACGGACAAGGTTTAGACTTTCCAGACTCTCATGAATGCTGCCATCAATCCAGCTTATACCACGAAGATTCTGATTAAGAGATCTAAGAGATACTCATTCAATCTAATGTAGAACAGAAGTGGTTGTTAGGCACGCGTTCATAGGGAATGATGATGATTGTCACGTTCATCACATTCAGGTTGAAGTACGAATGAATATCTTAGAAGCGAAATAAGTTGAATTGAATAGAAAAACAGTAGTACTTTGCATTAATCTTTGAGGAACAGCAGAGCTCCACACCTTAATCTATGGAGTGTAGAAACTCTACCGTTAAAAATACATAAGTGGAAGGTCCAAGCATGGCCGAATGGCTAGCCCCTCTGATCTAAGAACCAGGCGTCCAAAGATCTAAAAATGATCAAAAGATAATCCAAAGATGATTCCAAAGATGTCTAATACAATAGTAAAAGGTCCTATTTATAATAAACTAGCTACTAGGGTTTACAGAAGTAAGTAATTGATGCATAAATCCACTTCCGGGGCCCACTTGATGTGTGCTTGGGCTGAGCTTGAAGTCTACACGTGGAGAGGTCCTTCTTGGAGTTGAACGCCAGCTTTTGTGCCAGTTTGGGCGTTGAACTCCACTTTGCAGCTTGTTTCTGGCGCTGGACGCTAGAATTGGGCAGAGAGCTGGCGTTGAATGCCAGTTTACGTCATCTAAACTTAGGCAAAGTATGGACTATTATATATTGCTGGAAAGCCTTGGATGTCTACTTTCCAATGCAAATGGAAGCGCGCCATTTTGAGTTCTGTAGCTCCAGAAAATCCATTTTGAGTGTAGGGAGGTCAGAATCCAACAGCATTAGCAGTCCTTCTTCAACCTCTGAATCTGATTTTTGCTCAAGTCCCTCAATTTTAGCCAGAAAATACCTGAAATCACAGAAAAACACACAAACTCATAGTAAAGTCCAAAAATGTGAATTTAACATAAAAACTAATGGAAACATCCCTAAAAATAACTAGATTCTACTAAAAACATACTAAAAACAATGCCAAAAAGCGTATAAATTATCTGCTCATCACAACACCAAACTTAAATTGTTGCTTATCCCCAAGCAACTGAAAATCAAATAGGATAAAAAGAAGAGAATATACTATAAATTCCAAACTATCAATGAAACATAGCTCCAATCAGATGAGCGGGACTTGTAGCTTTTTGCCTCTTGAATAGTTTTGGCATCTCACTTTATCCATTGAAGTTCAGAATGATTGGCTTCTATAGGAACTCAGAGTTTAGATAGTGTTATTGACTCTCCTAGTTCATTATGATGATTCTTGAACACAGCTATTTTATGAGTCTTGGCAGTGGCCCTAAGCACTTTGTTTTCCAGTATTACCACCAGATACATAAATGTCACAGACACATAATTGGGTGAACCTTTTCAGATTGTGACTCGGCTTTGCTAAAGTCCCCAATTAGAGGTGTCTAGGGTTCTTAAGCACACTCTTTTTTTTTTTTTTGCTTTGGACCTTGACATTAACCGCTCAATCTCAAGTTTTCACTTGACACCTACACGCCACAAGCACATGGTTAGGGACAGCTTGGTTTAGCCGCTTAGGCCAGGATTTTATTCCTTTAGGCCCTCCTAACCACTGATGCTCAAAGCCTTGGGATCCTTTTTATTTACCCTTGCCTTTTAGTTTTAAGGGTTATTGGCTTTTTGATCTTGCCTCTTGGTTTTAAGAGCTTTTGGCTTTTTCTGCTTGCTTTTTCTTTTTCTTTCTATTTTTTTTCGCCTATTTTTTTTTCTGCAAGCTTTGTTCTTTGCTGCTTTTTCTTGCTTCAAGAATCATTTTTATGATTTTTCAGATTATCAAATAACATGTCTCCTAGTCATCATTCTTTCAAGAGCCAACATATTTAACATTCTTAAACAACAACTTCAAAAGACATATGCACTGTTCAAGCATACATTCAGAAAACAAGAAGCATTGTCACCACATCAATATAATTAAACTAAGTTCAAGGATAAATTCGAAACTCATGTACTTCTTGTTCTATTGAATTAAAACATTTTTCATTTAAGAGAGGTGATGGATTCATAGGACAATCATAACTTTAAGCCATAGTTACTAACTACTAATGATCATGTAATGAAGACACAAACATGGATAAGCACTTATCATAGAAAATGAAAAATAGAGAAAGTAAGAACAAGGAATGAGTCCACCTTAGTGATGGGTGCGTTTCTTTCTTGAGGAACCAATGATGTCCTTGAGCTCTTCTATGTGTCTTCCTTGTCTTTGTTGCTCCTCCCTCATTGCTTTTTGATCTTCTCTAATTTCATGAAGGATGATGGAGTGTTCTTGATGTTCCACCCTTAATTGTCCCATGTTGGAACTTAATTCTCCTAGGGAGGTGTTGATTTGCTCCCAAAAATTCTGTGGAGGCAAGTGCATCCCTTGATGTATCTCAGGGAATTCTTGATGATGAGCTTCTTCATGTGCCTGTTGAGATCCATGAATGTGCTCTCTTGTTTGCTCCATCCTTTTCTTAGTGATGGGCTTGTGAGATGAATCTTTCCATCTCCCATGGCTCAGAGGTGGAAGCATTTGTCTTCCCTTTCCTCTTTCTTGAGGTTTCTCTGGCCTTAGGTGCCATTAATGGTAATGGAAAAACAAAAAGCTTATGCTTTTACCACACCAAACTTAGAATATTGCTCGCCCTCGAGCAAGAGAAGAAAGAATAGATGAAGAAGAAGAAGATATGGAGGAGATAGAGGGATGTGTGTATGGATGTGAGGTGAATGGAAAACAGAAGGGATGACCATGAATGGAGAGAGAGAGGGTGAGGTGGGTGGGGATCCTGTGAGATTCACAGATCCTGAGATGATCCTGTGGGGTCCACAGATCCTGAGGTGTTCAAGGAATTATAACTTTGCACCAAATTAGGCATGTAAAATGCCCTTGCACACAACTCTGGGCGTTCAGCGCCAGGTTGGTGCCCATTTTGGGTGTTCAACGCCCATTTGTTGCCCATTTCTGGCGTTGAACGCCAAAACCATGCTTGTTCTGGGCGTTCAGTGCCAAATCTTCTCCAGGCTGCAATTCTGGCGTTCAGCGCCCAGATGCTGCTCATTTTGGGCGTTCAACGCCCAGATACTGCCCATTTTGGGCATTCACTGCCAGAACCATGCTCTGTTCTGGCGTTGAACGCCAAACAGGTGCTTCCTCCAGGGTGTGATTTTTCTTCCGTTGTTTTTGATTCTGTTTCTAAATTTTTCGTTTATTTTGTGACTCCACATGATCATGAACCTAAGAAAACATGAAAGACAAAAATAAAATTAGATAAATAAACATTGGGTTGCCTCCCAACAAGCGCTCTTTAATGTCAATATCTTGACAGTGGGCTCTCATGGAGCCTCACAGATGTTCAGAGCTTTGTTGAAACTTCCCAACACCAAACTTAGAGTTTGGTTGTGGCCTCCCAACACCAAACTTAGAGTTTGACTGTGGGGGCTCTAGTTGACTCTGCTTTGAGAGAAGCTTTTTCTGCTTCCTCTCCATGGATGTAGAGAGAGATCCTTGAGTTGTAAACACAAGGTTGTCCTTATTTAATTGAAGGATCAATTCTCCTCTGTCCACATCAATCATAGCTCTTGCTGTGGCTAGGAAAGGTCTTCCTAGGATGATGGATTCATCCTCTTCCTTTCCAGTATCCAGGACTATGAAATTAGCAGGGATGTAAAGGCCTTCAACCTTTACTAACACGTCCTCTACTTGTCCATAAGCCTGTTTTCTTGAATTGTCTGCCATCTCTAATGAGATTTTAGCAGCTTGCACCCCATAGATTCCCAGTTTCTCTATTACAGAGAGGGGCATGAGGTTTATTCCTGAACCAAGGTCACACAGATCCTTAAAGATCATGGTGCCTATGGTACAAGGTATTATGAACTTTCCAGGATCCTGTCTCTTTTGAGGCAATGTCAGTTGATCCAAATCACTTAGTTCATTGGTGAACAAGGGAGGTTCATCTTCCCAAGTTTCAATACCAAATAATTTAGCATTTAGCTTCATGATTGCACCAAGGAACTTGGCAGCTTGCTCTTCAGTAACATCCTCATTCTCTTCAGAAGAGGAATACTCATCAGAGCTCATGAATGGCATAAGGAGGTTTAATGGAATCTCTATGGTCTCTAGATGAGCCTCAGAATCCTTTGGTTCCTCAAAGGAAAACTCCTTATTGAACACTGGACGTCCCAGGAGGTCTTCCTCCTTGGGACTCATGTCCTTCTCCTCTCTTGTGGGTTCGGCCATGGTAATTAATTCAATGGCCTTGCACTCTCCTTTTGGATTCTCTTCAGTATTGCTTGGGAGAGTACTAGGAGGGATTTCAGTGATCCTTTTACTCAGCTGGCCCACTTGTTCTTCCAAATTTCTAATGGAAGACCTTGTTTCATTCATGAAATTCACAGTGGCCTTAGATAGATCAGAGACTAAATTTGCTAAGCTAGATGGATTCTGCTCAGAATTCTCTGTCTGTTACTGAGTGGATGATGGAAAAGGCTTGCTATTGCTAAACCTGTTTCTTCCACCATTATTAAAGCCTTGTTGAGGCTTTTGATCCTTCCATGAGAGATTTGGGTGATTTCTTCATGATGGATTATATGTGTTTCCATAAGGTTCACCCATATAATTTACCTCTGCTATTGCAGGGTTCTCAGGATCATAAGCTTCTTTTTCAGAAGATGCCTCTTGAGTACTGTTGGATGCAGCTTGCATTCCATTTAGACTCTGAGAAATCATATTGACTTGCTGAGTCAATATTTTGTTCTGAGCTAATATGGCATTCAGAGTATCAATTTCAAGAACTCCCTTCTTCATGGGCGTCCCATTACTCACAGGATTCCTCTCAGAAGTGTACATGAACTGGTTATTAGCAACCATATCAATGAGTTCTTGAGCTTCTGCAGGCGTTTTCTTTAAGTGAATGGATCCACCTGCAGAGGTATCCAATGACATTTTAGCTAATTCAGACAGACCATCATAGAATATGTCTAGGATGGTCCATTCTGAAAGCATGTCAGAAGGATACTTTTTGGTCAGCTGTTTGTATCTTTCCCAAGCTTCATAGAGGGATTCACCTTCTTTTTGTCTGAAGGTTTGAACATCAGCTCTAAGCTTGCTCAGCTTTTGAGGAGGAAAGAACTTGGCTAAGAAAGCCGTGACCAGCTTATCCCAAGAGTTCAGGCTGTCTTTGGGTTGAGAGTCCAACCATATTCTAGCTCTGTCTCTTACAGCAAAAGGGAAAAGCATGAGCCTATAGACTTCAGGATCTACTCCATTAGTCTTAACAGTATCACAGATCTGCAAGAATTCAGTTAAGAACTGAAAAGGATCTTCAGATGGAAGTCCATGAAACTTGCAGTTCTGCTGCATCAGAGAAACTAGCTGAGGTTTCAGCTCAAAATTGTTTGCTCCAATGGTAGGAATGGAGATGCTTCTTCCATGTAAATTGGAATTAGGTGCAGTAAAGTCACCAAGCATTCTCCTTGCATTATTGTTGTTGGGTTCGGCTGCCATCTCTTTTACTTGTTCGAAATTTTCAATAAGGTTGTCTCTGGATTGTTGTAATTTAGCTTCTCTTAGTTTTCTCTTCAGAGTCCTTTCAGGTTCTGGATCAGCTTCAACAAGAATGCCTTTTTCTTTGTCCCTGCTCATAAGAAAGAGAAGAGAAAAAGAAAAGAAAAGGAATCCTCTATGTCACAGTAAAGAGGTTCCTTATTGTTAGTAGAAGAAGAAAAGAAGAGAAAAAATTCGAACACAGATAGAAGAGGGGGTTTGAATTTGGTGAGTGATGTGAGGAAGAGATGTTAGTAGATGAATAAATAAATAGAATAAGAGGAGAGAGGGAGAGGATTTTCGAAAATAATTTTTGAAAAAGGTTAGTAAATTTTTTTTTTCGAAAATTAAAATAAAAAATTAAAATAATTAGTTAATTAAAAAGAAATTTTGAAAAAGAGAGAAGATATTTTTGAAAATTAGAGGGAAAGAGTTAGTTGGGTAGTTTTGAAAAAGATAAGAAACAAACAAAAAGTTAGTTAGTTAGTTGAAACAAATTTTGAAAAGATAAGAAGATATTTTTGAAAAGATATGATAGAAATTAGTTTTTGAAAAAGATTTGATTTTTAAAATCTCAATTAATGACTTGATTCACAAGAAATCACAAGATATGATTCTAGAACTTAAAGTTTGAATCTTTCTTAACAGGTAAGTAACAAACTTGAAATTTTTGAATCAAAACATTAATTGATGATGTTATTTTCGAAAATATGATGTAAAATTAAGAAAAAGATTTTTGAAAAATATTTTTGAAATTTTCGAAAATAACTAAAAAAATTGAAAAAAGATTTGATTTTTGAAAAAGATTTTGAAAAAGATAAGATTTTTTTTTTAAATTGAAAATTTGATTTGACTCATAAAAACAACTAGATTTTTAAAATTTTTGAAAAAGTCAAATCTAATTTCGAAATTTTAAGAGAGAAAAAGGGAAAGATATTTTTTTGATTTTTGAATTTTTATGATAAGAGAGAAAAACAAGAAAAATGATGCAATGCATGAAAGTTATGGATCAAAACAATGAATGCATGCAAGAATGCTATGAATGTCAAGATGAACACCAAGAACACTTTGAATGCCAAGATGAACACCAAGAACATATTTTTGAAAAATTTTTAATGCAAAGAAAACATGCAAGACACTAAACTTAGAAATCTTTAATGCTTAGGCACTAAGAATTCAAGAATGCATATGAAAAACAAGAAAAGACACAAAACATGCAAATGCAAAGATCAAACAAGAAGACTTACCAAGAACAACTTGAAGATCATGAAGAACACTATGAATGCATGATTTTTTTCGAAAAATGCAAGATGCACGTGCAATTGACACCAAACTTATAACATGACACATGACTCAAACAAGAAACACAAAAAATATTTTTGATTTTTATGATTTTATGAATTTTTTTTTTCTTTTAATTTTTTTCGAAAATCATTTTGAAAAAGAAAAATAAGGATTCCAAAATGTTTAATATGAATTCCAGGAATCTTATGCTCTTTAGTCTAAAGCTCCAATCAAAGGGTCAGGCATGGCTTAATAGCCAGCCAAGCTTTAGTATGTAACTCAGACATGACACGCCTAGCATGCCCTATCCAAAAGAATTAAACATGGCTTTACAGCCAGCCAGGCTTCAACATGCTTCATGAAACACTAGAATTCATTCTTAAAAATTCTGAAGAAAAATATATTTTTGAAAACATTTTTATTTTAAAATTTTTTTTCGAAAACAAAGGAGAAATTTTTGAAATATTTTTGAAAAATTTTTTTTTTGAAAACTTTTTGAAAATAAGAAGGAAATTACCCAATCTAAGTAACAAGATGAACCGTCAGTTGTCCAAACTCGAACAATCCCCGGCAACAGCGCCAAAAACTTGGTGCACGAAATTGTGATCTCTGGTAATGAATTGTTGTTCGAAATTGATTCCCTGGCAATGGCACCAAAAACGGATGCACAGAACCATGGTCTAAACATATCTTCACAACTTCGCATAACTAACCAGCAAGTGCACTTGGTCGTCCAAGTAATACCTTACGTGAGTAAGGGTCGAATCCCACAGAGATTGTTGGTATGAAGCAAGCTATGGTCACCTTGTAAATCTCAGTCAGGCAGATATAAAATAGTAATGGGGTTTTCGAAAATAAGTAATAAAAGAAGGATAGAAATACTTATGTAAATCATTGGTGAGAATTTCAGATAAGCGTATGGAGATGCAATCGTTCCTCTGAACCTCTGCTTTCCTGCTGTCTTCATCCAATCAGTCTTACTCCTTTCTATGGCTGGCTTTATGTAAGGATGTCACCGGTGCCACTGGCTACTTTCAATCCTCTCAGAAAAATGGTCCAAATGCTCTGTCACAGCACGGCTAATCGTCTGGAGGCATCACCCTTGTCGTTGGTTGCATCCTATTCCTCTCTGTGAAAATGGTCCGATGCGCTGTCACTGCATGGCTAATCATCTTGGAGGTTCTCGATCATACTGGAATAGGATTTACTATCCTTTTGCGTCTGTCACTACGCCCAGCACTCGCGAGTTTGGAGTTCGTCACAGTCATTCAATCCCAGAGTCCTACTCGGAATACCACGGACAAGGTTTAGACTTTCCGGACTCTCATGAATGCCGCCATCAATCTAGCTTATACTACGAAGATTCTGATTAAGAGATCTAAGAGATACTCATTCAATCTAATGTAGAACGGAAGTGGTTGTCAGGCACGCATTCATAGGGAATGATGATGATTGTCACGTTCATCACATTCAGGTTGAAGTGCGAATGAATATCTTAGAAGCGAAATAAGTTGAATTGAATAGAAAAACAGTAGTACTTTGCATTAATCTTTGAGGAACAGCAGAGCTCCACACCTTAATCTATGGAGTGTAGAAACTCTACCGTTAAAAATACATAAGTGAAAGGTCCAGGCATGGCCGAATGGCCAGCCCCTCTGATCTAAGAACCAGGCGTCCAAAGATCTAAAAATGATCAAAAGATAATCCAAAGATGATTCCAAAGATGTCTAATACAATAGTAAAAGGTCCTATTTATAATAAACTAGCTACTAGGGTTTACAGAAGTAAGTAATTGATGCATAAATCCACTTCCGGGGCCCACTTGGTGTGTGCTTGGGTTGAGCTTGAAGTCTACACGTGGAGAGGTCCTTCTTGGAGTTGAACGCCAGCTTTTGTGCCAGTTTGGGCGTTGAACTCCACTTTGCAGCTTGTTTCTGGCGCTGGACGCCAGAATTGGGCAGAGAGCTGGCGTTGAACACCAGTTTACATCGTCTAAACGTAGGCAAAGTATGGACTATTATATATTGCTGGAAAGCCCTGGATGTCTACTCTCCAACGCAATTGGAAGCGCACCATTTTGAGTTTTGTAGCTCCGGAAAATCCATTTTGAGTGCAGGGAGGTCAGAATCCAACAGCATTAGCAGTCCTTCTTCAACCTCTGAATCTGATTTTTGCTCAAGTCCCTCAATTTCAGCCAGAAAATACCTGAAATCACAGAAAAACACACAAACTCATAATAAAGTCCAGAAATGTGAATTTAACATAAAAACTAATGAAAACATCCCTAAAAGTAACTAGATTTTACTAAAAATATACTAAAAACAATGCCAAAAAGTGTATAAATTATCCGCTCATCACTGGGCGTAGTCACAGACGCAAAAGGATAGTAAATCCTATTCCGGTACGACTGAGAACCTGCAGATGATTAGCCGTGCGGTGACAGCGCACCTGGACGCTTTTCACTGGAAGGATGGATGGTAGCCATTGACAACGGTGATCCACCTACACACAGCTTGCCATAGGAGGACGTGCATGCATGAATCAGAGGACAGAGGAAAACAGAGATGCTGAAGACAAAGCATCTCCAAAACTCCAACATATTATCCATTACTGCATAACAAGTAACCTTTAATCCATGCTCTCTTGTTTATTCGCAACTCAACTGATAAATATAATTGACTTCCTGACTAAGAATTTCAAGATAACCATAGATTGCTTCAAACCAACAATCTCTGTGGGATTCGACCCTTACTCACGTAAGGTATTACTTGGACAACCCAGTGCACTTGCTGGTTAGTGGTACGAGTGTGAAAAGTGTGATTCACAATTCGTGCACCAAGTTTTTGGCGCCGTTGCCGGGGATTGTTCGTGTTTGAACAACTAACGATTTATTTTGTTGCTTAGATTAGGAAAATTTTTCCTTTTGGTTTAGAGTCTCTTATTATTGTTCTTGGTTAAAAATATCCTTCTTCAAAACAAGTGTTACATTTATTGCCCAATTGGCTAGAGTGTTGGTTTATGTTCTTGATGATTGGGCACCAGTTTTATTAAAAATCTTTTTCAAAAATAGTTTTTCCTTGATTAAATCTTGTGCCAAACCTTAAGTTTGGTGTTTTCTTGTTGATTTTTCTTTGGTTTTCTAAAAATTTTAAGTTTGGTGTTCCTTATTCATGTTCTTGTGTTCTTGTGAGTCTTCAAAGTGTTCTTGAGTTTTCCTTGTGTCTTGATCTTAAAATTTTTAAGTTTGGTGTTCCTTGGTGTTTTCCCTCTAAAATTTTCGAAAACTATGAGCATTAGATCTAAAAATTTTAAATCTTGTGCTATTTTATTGTTTTTCTCTTTCCTCACTAAATTCAAAAAAATATCTTTTCTCTCTATTTCTAAAACAAATTTTCGAAATTCATTTCTAAAATTCAGATTTTTTTTCAAAATTTAAAATCTTTTCCAAATCATATCCTTTTCAAAACTTCCTGACCACTTTCTCTCCCCTCATTTTTTCGAAAATCTTCACCTATTTTTATTTATTTTATTTTAATTTATTTCATTTTCGAAATAAATAAATAAATAAATAAATAAATAAAAATTTTTTATTTTACATCATCTCCCTTTCTCCATCATGGATCTAAGTGGAAATGAACAGTCCAGGAGGACTCTGGGGTCATATGCTAACCCCTCTACTGCTTCATAAGGGAGTAGTATCTGCATACCTTCCATTGGAGCCAGTAGCTTTAAGTTGAATCCTCAGCTCATTATCATGGTGCAGCAAAGTTGCCAGTATTCCGGTCTTCCACAGGAAGAACCTACAGAGTTTCTGGCACAATTTTTACAAATTGCTGACACAGTACATGATAAGAAAATAGATCAGGATGTCTACAGACTATTACTGTTTCCATTTGCTGTAAAAGATCAGGCTAAGAGGTGGTTAAATAACCAACCTAAGGCCAGCATAAGGACATGGAAACAGCTGACAGAAAAATTCCTGAATCAATACTTTCCCCCAAAACGGATGACACAGCTAAGGCTGGATATCCAAGGCTTTAAACAAGGAGATAATGAATCTCTTTATGATGCCTGGGAGAGATACAGAGAGATGCTACGAAAATGCCCATCTAAAATATTTTCAGAGTGGGTTTAGTTAGACATCTTCTATTATGGGCTTGCAGAAGGAGCTCAGATGTCTCTAGATTACTCAGCTGGTGAATCTATCCACATGAGAAAGACTATTGAAGAGGCTCAAGAGCTCATTGATATAGTTGCCAGGAATCAGCATCTGTACCTAAGCAGTGACCCTTCCATGAAAGAAGAGGTTAAAACAGTAACTGCTGAACTCAGCCCTGTAAAACAAGCTGCTGAATTCAATCAGCAATTGGACTTTCTAACAAAGCAGTTAGCCGAATTCAAGGATAAACTACAAGAGATAAGGATGGCTAATATAAATATGGAAGAACAATTGAAGCAAACAAAGCAGCAGCTGTCAAGATAAATAACAGAAGAATGCCAAGCAGTTCAACTAAGAAGTGGGAAAACATTAAATACCCCACCTCAAGGCAGCAAAGAGCTAAGGAATGAGCAAACCACCCAAAATTTACCTGAGGACAGTAAGAGCCCAGGGAAAAGTAATTCTGGCATTAAAACGCCAGCAATCTGGTGGAAGACGAGCACTGAACGCCCAGACCATACCCAAGACTGGCGTTCAACGCCAGTAACAAGCAAGGACTGGCGTTCAACGCCAGAAACAAGCAAGGATCTGGCGTTGAACGCCCAAAATGGGCAGGATCTGGCGTTGAACGCCCAAAATGGGCACAGTTCAGGCGTTCAGACGCCAGGAACAGACAAGGAATTGGCGTCTAACGTCACTCCAGCTTCTAACTCTGGAACTCAATTACCAGAGAGGGATCAGATACACATAAGTGCTGATGACAACCCCTCTAAAAAGGCTTCTTCAACCACTTCTGTAGGCAATAAACCTACAGCAACTAAGGTTGAGGAATATAAAGCCAAGATACCTTATCCTCAAAAACTCCGAAAAGAGGAACAGGATAAGCGATTTGCTCGCTTTGCAGATTATCTCAGGACTCTTGAAATAAAGATTCCATTTGCAGAGGCACTTGAGCAAATACCTTCTTATGCCAAGTTCATGAAAGAGATCTTGAGTCATAAAAAGGATTGGAGAGAAACAGAAAGAGTTCTCCTCACTGAAGAATGCAGTGCAGTCATTCTAAAAAGCTTTCCTGAAAAGCTTAAAGACCCTGGGAGTTTTCTGATACCATGTACATTAGAAGGTAATTGCACCAAGACAGCCTTGTGCGATCTTGGGGCAAGCATCAACCTAATACCTGCATCTACTATCAGAAAGCTTGGCTTAACTGAAGAAGTTAAACCAACCCGGATATGTCTCCAACTTGCTAATGGCTTCATTAAATACCCATCAGGCGTGATTGAAGATATGATTGTCAGAGTTGGGCCATTCGCCTTTCCCATTGACTTTGTAGTGCTGGAAATGGAGGAGCACAAGAGTGCTACTCTCATTCTAGGAAGACCCTTCCTAGCAACTGGACGAACCCTCATTGATGTCCAACAAGGGGAAATAACCCTGAGAGTCAATGATGATGAGTTTAAGTTGAATGCTATCAAAGCCATGCAGCATCCAGACACATCAAAAGACTGCATGAAAGTTGATCTTATTGACTCTTTGGTAGAAGAGATCAACATGGCTGAGAGTCTCGAATCAGAGTTGGAAGACATCTTTAAAGATGTTCAACCTGACTTGGAGGATTCAGAGGAGATAAAAGAGCCTCTGAAATTTCGTTTGGAAGAGGAAAAACCTCCTAAACCCGAGCTCAAACCATTACCACCATCCCTGAAATATGTATTTCTGGGAGAAGATGACACTTTTCCAGTGATCATAAGCTCTGCTTTAAATCTACAGGAAGAGGAAGCACTTATTCAAGTGCTAAGGACACACAAGACAGCTCTTGGGTGGTCCATAGGTAACCTTAAGGGCATAAGCCCAGCTAGATGCATGCACAAAATCTTATTGGAAGATAATGCTAAACCAGTGGTTCAACCACAGAGGCGGCTAAATCCAGCCATGAAGGAAGTGGTGCAGAAAGAGGTCACCAAATTACTAGAGGCTGGGATTATTTATACTATTTCTGATAGCCCCTGGGTGAGTCCTGTCCAAGTCGTCCCAAAAAAGGGAGGCATGACAGTGATCCATAATGAAAAAAATGAAATGGTTCCTACAAGAACAGTTACAGGGTGGCGCATGTGTATTGACTACAGAAGGCTCAATATAGCCACCAGAAAGGATCATTTTCCTTTACCATTCATAGACCAGATGCTAGAAAGACTGGCAGGTCATGATTATTACTGCTTTTTGGATGGCTACTCAGGCTATAACCAGATTGCAGTAGATCCCCAGGATCAAGAGAAAACAGCATTCACATGTCCATCTGGAGTGTTTGCTTATAGAAGGATGCCATTTGGGCTGTGTAATGCGCCTGCAACCTCCAGAGATGCATGCTCTCTATTTTCTCTGATATGGTGGAAAAATTTCTAGAGGTCTTCATGGATGACTTCTCAGTATATGGAGACTCATTCAGCTCCTGTCTTGATCACCTGAAACTTGTCCTGAAGAGATGCCAAGAGACCAACCTAGTCTTAAACTGGGAAAAATGTCACTTCATGGTGACTGAAGGGATTGTCCTTGGGCATAAAATCTCAAACAAGGGAATAGAGGTGGATCAAGCAAAAATATAGGTAATTGAAAAATTACCACCACCTGCCAATGTTAAGGCAATCAAAAGCTTTCTGGGGCATGCAGGATTCTATAGGAGGTTTATAAAGGATTTTTCAAAAATCACAAAACCTCTAAGTAATCTACTAGCTGCTGACACGCTATTTGTGTTTGACACAGAGTGTCTGCAGGCGTTTGAAACGCTGAAAGCTAAGCTGGTCACAGCACCAGTTATTTCCGCACCAGACTGGACATTACCATTTGAGCTAATGTGTGATGCCAGTGATCACGCCATTGGTACAGTATTGGCACAGAGGCATGACAAGCTTCTGCACGTCATTTATTATGCTAGTCGTGTTTTAAATGTTGCCCAGAAAAATTACACAACCACATAAAAAGAATTATTGGCAGTGGTTTATGCCATTGACAAGTTCAGATCATACTTAGTAGGATCAAAAGTGATTGTGTATACTGACCATGTTGCCCTTAAATATCTACTCACAAAGCAGGATTCAAAACCCAGGCTCATCAGATGGGTGTTGCTTCTGCAAGAGTTTGATATAGAAATAAGAGACAGAAAAGGGACAGAGAACCAAGTGGCTGATCATCTGTCCCGGATAGAGCCAGTAGAAGGGACGTCCCTCCCCTCTCTTGAGATCTCTGAGACTTTTCCGGATGAGCATTTATTTTCCATTCAGGAAACACCATGGTTTGCCGATATTGCAAACTATAAAGCTGCAAGGTTCATACCCAAAGAGTACAACAGGCAACAAAAGAAAAAATTAATCACTGATGCAAAGTACTACTTGTGGGATGAACCCTATTTCTTTAAGAGATGTGCAGACGGAATAATCCGTAGGTGTGTTCCTAGAGAAGAAGCACAGAGGATCCTATGGCATTGCCATGGATCTCAATATGGAGGCCATTTCGGAGGTGAGCGAACAGCCACCAAGGTCCTCCAATGTGGCTTCTATTGGCCCACACTCTATAAAGATTCCCGAGAGTTTGTACGTAACTGTGACAGTTGCCAAAGAGCTGGTAATCTGCCTCATGGTTACGCCATGCCTCAACAAGGAATCTTGGAGATTGAGTTGTTTGACGTATGGGGAATTGACTTCATGGGACCTTTCCCACCATCATTCTCAAACACTTATATTCTGGTGGCAGTTGACTATGTATCAAAATGGGTTGAGGCCATTGCCACACCCACCAATGATACTAAAACAGTGCTGACGTTCCTCCAGAAATATATCTTCAGAAGGTTTGGGGTCCCTAGAGTACTAATCAGTAATGGGGGCACTCACTTCTGCAACAAACAACTTTACTCTGCCATGGTCCGGTATGGGATTCGCCACAAGGTAGCGACTCCATATCATCCACAGACTAATGGACAAGCTGAAGTCTCTAACAGAGAGCTAAAAAGAATCCTAGAACGGACTGTAAATACCCGTAGAAAGGATTGGGCAAGAAGCTTGGATGATGCTCTTTGGGCATACAGAACAGCATTCAAGACTCCTATAGGGACCTCTCCATACCAACTTGTCTATGGTAAGGCATGTCACCTGCCCGTGGAACTGGAACATAAAGCCTACTGGGCAACCAGATTCCTGAACTTTGATGCCAGATTAGATGGAGAAAAAATATTGCTCCAGCTAAATGAGCTAGAGGAATTCAGATTCACTGCTTTCGAAAATGCCAAGCTTTATAAAGAAAAATAAAAAAAGTGGCATGACAGAAAGCTGTCATCTAGAATCTTTGAACCAGGACAAAAGGTTCTGTTGTTCAACTCTAGGGTCAGGCTATTCCCCGGGAAACTGAAGTCCCGGTGGAGGGGACCATATGTGATTACAAGTGTATCACCATATGGTTATGTGGAGCTTCAAGATATTGATTCTGATAAGAAGTTCATTGTCAATGGACAGAGAATCAAGCACTATCTTGAAGGCAATGTTGAGCAAGAGTGCTCAAGGCTGAAGCTAGACTAAAAGCTCAGCAAGGTCCAGCTAAAGACAATAAAGAAGCGCTTGCTGGGAGGCAACCCAGCCATGGGGCATCAATCCTCTAAGCATTTTGCCCTATTTTTATTTTTATTTTTATTTTAAAGTTCACTTATCCTAAGGTAAAGAGTCAATTGTATAAGTTCACAGGGTTACAGAAGGATTCTGCACACAAAACAGAGAAAAAGAGCTCACTGGCAAGAAAACGCCAGTAAAAGTCTGTTTTGGGCGTTCAACGCCCAACAGAAGCATCCACTGGGCGTTGAACGCCAGTGAGGATAGCCATCTGGGCATTAAACGCCAGAAAGAAGCTCTTTCTGGGCGTTTAACGCCAGATTTACAGCATTCTGGGCGTTCAGAAAAACGCCCAGTAACAAAGGACTTCCTGGCGTTCAACGCCAGAAAGAAGCAGCAGCTGGGCGTTGAACGCCCAGGAGAGGCAGCATTTGGGCGCTGAACGCCCAAAACAAGCAGCGTTTGGGCGTTCAAACGCCAGGATGGTGGGGAGGAGGTAAATTCATTTTTTTCTTCATATTTTTTATTTTAATCTAAATTTTCATGCTTCAATTCATGATTTCTTGCATAAACATGTTAAGAACCCTGATTTTTAAAATCCCTAATTTCTAAAAACCCTACCTTAAAAATATCAAATGTATCTTAATCCATAAGCACAAACCCTCTTTTTCAATTCAATTTAACTCTTTTTCAAATTTTCAAAACAAATCTATCTTTTCAACTAATATCTTTTTCAAATCTCCACATTATCTTTTTCAAAATCTAGATTTATCTTTTTCAAAAATTTTTCATATCTTTTCAATTTTAAACTATATCCTCTCTTATCATATCTTCTATCTTATCTTTTCCAAATCAATCTTTTTTATCATATCTTTTCTAAAATTTTCGAACCCACACCCTCCCTTTAAATATCGGTTCGGCCTCCACCCCCCTCCATCAACAATTGCACCTAGCTCCCCTTCTATCCCTCTCCTTTCTTTTCTTTTGCTTGAGGACAAGCAAACCTCTAAGTTTGGTGTGTTTATCCGTGATCACTAAGATCATGGCTCCTAAGGGAAAACAACCCACTTCAAGAGGCAAGAAAGAGAGCGTTCCAAAACCACTTTGGAATCAAGGGAAGTTCTTATCTAAAGAACATTCAAACCATTATTACAAAATAATGGGTCTAAGATCAGTAATCCCGGAAGTTAGATTCGATCTGAAAGAAGACGAATATCTGGAGATCCAGGAGCAAATTCGAATCAGGAACTGGGAGGTCCTAGCTAATCCTGAGACGAAAGTGGGAAGGAATATGGTCCAGGAGTTCTATGCTAATATGTGGCAGACAGACAAGCAAAAACTATCTGGAACTGCTTTCTATGAATATCGGACCATGGTCAGAGGAAAGATTGTTCATACCATCCCTGACAAGATCAGAGAGATCTTAAAGCTACCTCAGCTGAAAGATGATCCAGACTCTTTCAACAGGAGAATGATGAGAACAGACAAGGGCCTGGATAAGATTCTAGAGGATATATGTATCCCTGGAGCAAGGTGGACCACTAGCACGAAGGGTGTCCCAAATCAACTCAAAAGGGAAGATCTCAAACCAGTCGCCAGAGGATGGCTGGACTTCATTGGGCATTCTCTGCTGCCCACTAGCAACCGTTCTGAAGTCACTGTTAAAAGAGCAGTGATGATCCATTGTATCATGATGGGAAAAGAAGTGGAAGTTCATCAACTAATTTCAACTGAATTCTACAAAATTGCTAATAAAAATTCTAAAGAGGCCAGGTTGGCTTACCCAAGCTTGATTTCTCTGCTCTACAAGGACGCTGGAGTAAGGATGGGAATAACTGAGTATATCTCAATTGAGAAACCAATCACTAAAGCATCAATAGAAAAACAACAAGTACAGGATGACCCCATCAAGAAGAAAACACAGGAATTTCTCCCAGAAATCCCTCAATCTGAATATTGGGAGTATCTTGAAACATATGTTACCAAGATGCAAGAAGCTATAGAACAAATAATAAAGGAACAGAAGGAACAAAGTCAAATTCTTTGCTATTTGATTAAAGAACAGGAAGAGCAAGGGCGTGACTTGACGGAATTGAAGCGCCAGAAGTTATCTCTTGAAGGACCAAGCACCCCACAGATCCGAGGAACATCCACTTCCCAGAACAAAGGTTGTTAAATTCCAATTTCTGCTTTAACTCTGTGATAGTTGTCATTATAAGAGTTTACCTTAGGAGTCATATAGTAGTAATTGATGTCTATTTTGATTTTACCTCCAATTAAGTTATAGTCTATTTTTCTCATCATCAGCAAACATGAATAAAATAGTAGATCTTTTGAATAAGAGGCAATAAAATTCGAGTTTTTAATAAGAAAAATTCTAATCAGTAACATGTGGTGGCAATGCTTTCTGTCGTCTGAATGAATGCTTGAACAGTGCATATGTCTTTTGAATTTGTTGTTTAAGACTGTTAAATATGTTGGCTCTTGAAAGAATGATGAACATGAGACATGTTATTGATAATCTGAAAAATCATAAAAATGATTCTTGAAGCAAAGAAAAAGTAGCAAAGAACAAAGCTTGCAGAAAAAAAAAAGAGAGAGAAAGAAAAAGCAAGCAGAAAAAGCCAAAGCTCTTAAAACCAAAAGGCAAGGGTAATAGAAAGGATCCCAAGGCTTTGAGCATCAGTGGATAGGAGGGCCTAAAGGAATAAAATCCTGGCCTAAGCGGCTAAACCAAGCTGTCCCTAGCCATGTGCTTGTGGCGTGAAGGTGTCAAGTGAAAACTTGAGACTGAGCGGTTAAAGTCAAGGTCCAAAGCAGAAAGAAGAGTGTGCTTAAGAACCCTGGACACCTCTAATTGGGGACTTTAGCAAAGCTGAGTCATAATCTAAAAGGGTTCACCCAATTATGTGTCTGTGGCATTTATGTATCCGGTGGTATTACTGGAAAACAAAGTGCTTAGGGCCACGGCCAAGACTCATAAAGTAGCTGTGTTCAAGAATCATCATACTGAAATAGGAGAATCAATAACACTATCTGAATTCTAAGTTCCTAAAGATGCCAAGCACTCTGAGCTTCAATGGATAAAGTGAGATGCCAAAACTGTTCGGAAGCAAAAAGCTACTAGTCCCGCTCATCTAATTAGAATCTGAGCTTCACTCAAAAAAAACTCTGAGATATTATTGCTTCTTGACTTATTAGTCTTATATTTTATTTGTCTAGTTGCTTGAGGACAAGCAACAGTTCAAGTTTGGTGTTGTGATGAGCGGATATTTTATACGCTTTTTGGGGTTAATTTCATATAGATTTTAGTATGTTTTAGTTGGTTTTTAGTTTATTTTCATTAGTTTCTAGGCAAATCCACATTTCTGGACTTTACTATGAGTTTGTGTGTTTTTTTGTAATTTCAGGTATTTTCTGGCTGAAATTGAGGGAGCTGAGCAAAAATCTGATTCAGGCTGAAAAAGGACTGCTGATGCTGTTGGATTCTGACCTCCCTGCACTCAAAATGGATTTTCTGGAGCTACAGAACTCCAAATGGCGTGCTTCCAATTGAGTTGGAAAGTAGACATCCAGGGCTTTCCAGAAATATATAATAGTCCATACTTTGCTCAAGGATAGACGACGTAAACTGGCATTCAACGCCAGCTCTCTGCCCAATTCTGGCGTCCAGCGCCAGAAACAAGTTGCAAGTTGAAGTTCAACGCCAGAAAAGGATCCAAAGCTGGCGTTGAACGCCCAAAACAGCCCCAGGCATGTGAGAAGCTTTAGTCTCAGTCCCAGCACACACCAAGTGGCCCCCAGAAGTGGATTTCTGCCCTATCTGTTATAGTTTACTCATTTTCTGTAAACCTAGGTTACTAGTTTAGTATTTAAACAACTTTTAGAGATTCATTTTGCATCTTATGACATTTTTTAGATCAAAACTTTATACTCTTTGACGGCATGAGTCTCTAAACTCCATTGTTGGTGGTGAGGAGCTCTGCTGTGTCTTGATGAATTAATGCAAGTATTTCTGTTTTCCATTCAAACATGCGTGTTCCTATCTAAGATATCCATTCGCACCTAACTATGGAGAAGGTGATGATCAGTGACACTCATCACCTTCCTCAACCCATGAACGTATGTCTGACAATCACTTCTATTCTACATCAGATTGAATGAATATCTCTTAGATTCCTTAATCAGAATCTCCGTGGTCTAAGCTAGATTGATGGCGGCATTCATGAGAATCCGAAAAGTCTAAACCTTGTCTGTGGTATTCCGAGTAGGATTCTGGGATTGGATGGTTGTGACGAACTTCAAACTCACGAATGCTGGGCGTAGTGACAGACGCAAAAGGATAGTAAATCCTATTCTGGTACGACTGAGAACCTGCAGATGATTAGCCGTGCGGTGACAGCGCACCTGGACCCTTTTTACTGGAAGGATGGATGGTAGCCATTGACAACGGTGATCCACCTACACACAGCTTGCCATAGGAGGACGTGCATGCATGAATCAGAGGACAGAGGAAAGCAGAGATTCTGAAGACAAAGCATCTCCAAAACTCCAACATATTATCCATTACTGCATAACAAGTAACCTTTAATCCATGCTCTCTTGTTTATTCGCAACTCAACTGATAAATATAATTGACTTCCTGACTAAGAATTTCAAGATAACCATAGATTGCTTCAAACCAACAATCTCTGTGGGATTCGACCCTTACTCACGTAAGGTATTACTTGGACGACCCAGTGCACTTGCTGGTTAGTGGTACGAGTATGAAAAGTGTGATTCACAAATCGTGCACCAGCTATTCATCTGTCGGTTCTCGATCATACTGGAATAGGATCCATTGATCCTTTTGCGTCTGTCACTACGCCCAGCACTCGCGAGTTTGAAGCTCGTCACAGCCATCCCTTCCCAGATCCTACTTGGAATACCACAGACAAAGTTTAGACTTTCTGGATCTCAGGAATGGCCATCCATGGGATCTAACTTATACCACAAAGACACTAATAACTCGGACTCGGTCCCCTGTATTAGATATCTAAGAGATATCCATTCAATCTAAGGTAGAACGGAAGTGGTTGTCAGGCACGTGTTCATAAGTTGAGAATGATGATGATTGTCACAATCATCACATCCATCATATTGAAGTGCGAATGAATATCTTAGAAGCGGAATAAGTTGAATTGAATAGAAAAAACAGTAGTACTTTGCATTAATCTTTGAGGAACAGCAGAGCTCCACACCTTAATCTATGGTGTGTAGAAACTCTACCATTGAAAATACATAAGTGATAAAGGTTCAGGCATGGCCAAATGGCCAGCCCCCCTAAAACGTGATCAAAAGATCAAAAGATAATCCAAAGATGTAAATACAATAGTAAAAAGTCCTATTTATACTAAACTAGTTACTAGGGTTTACAAAAATGAGTAATTGATGCAGAAATCCACTTCTGGGGCCCACTTGGTGTGTGCTTGGGCTGAGCATTGAGCATTACACGTGTAGAAGCTTCTCTTGGAGTTGAACGCCAGTTTGTAACCTGTTTCTGGCGTTTAACTCCACTTTGTAACCTGTTTCTGGCGTTTGACTCTAGAATGCAGCATGGAACTGGTGTTCAACGCCAGTTTACATCGTCTATCCTTAATCAAAGTATGGACTATTTTATATTTCTGGAAAGCCCTGGATGTCTACTTTCCAACGCAATTGAGAGCGTGCTATTTGGAGTTTTGTAGCTCCAGAAAATCCACTTTGAGTGCAGGGAGGTCAGAATCCAACAGCATCTGCAGTCCTTCTTCAACCTCTGAATCTGATTTTTGCTCAAGTCCCTCAATTTCAGCCAGAAAATACCTGAAATCACAGAAAAACAAACAAACTCAGAGTAAAATCCAGAAATGTGAATTTTAATTAAAAACTAATAAAAATATACTAAAAACTAACTAAATCATACTGAAAACTATGTAAAAACAATGCCAAAAAGCGTATAAATTATCCGCTTATCAATCCCTATTTGAATACTTTTAATTAGGGATGGAGGAATCACCCTAACTTTGTGTGGAGAGAGAAGCCGCAAAAGCCCCAACAAAACTTCAACAACAACCAGGGCAGATCCAATCAGAATAGGTTTAACAACAGGCAGCTCCAATCCTTTCAGCAGCAGTAAGAGCCCTTTCAAACACAGAGCATCTCTGACTTAGCCACAATAGTAGTCTCTGAACTTTCCAAGACAACCCACAGCTTTATACAAGAGACAAGATCTTCAATTCGGAACTTGGAAGTGCAAATAGGTCAGTTGAGCAAGAGGATACCTAGGAGATCTCCTAGCACTCTTCCCATCAACATAGAGGTAAATCTAAGAGAAAAATGTAAGGCCCTCACCATGGGCAAGGAGGCTGAGCCCAAGGAGGTGCAAGCTGCTGAGGATTTAAAGGAAGAACAGTCCCAAGAGAAGATTGGGAGCACCTTGTTACATGTCCCAGTGGTGGCACAAGAGCCTAAAGTACAACACCCTCAGAAGCTTCAAGAGGAGACACAGGATGAGCAGATGACTCAATTCTTAGAAATCTTTAAAAAGTTACAAATCAATATTCTTTTTGTTGAGGTGTTGGAAAAGATGCCTCCTTATATGCCCTATTTGAAAAGTGCACTCTCTGAGAAGAAGGCCTTGAAGGAAGATGAAACTGTGGTGCTCACTAAGGAGTGCAATGCACTGGGCCAGAAGAGGCTACCCAAGAAGATGTCAGATCCCAAAAGCTTCCTGATCCCATGTACTATAGGGATTATTATATTTGAGAAGGCACTGTGTAATCTTGGTTCAAGGATAAATCTGATCATCTCTCTGTGATGAAGAAACTAGGGATCGAAGAGGTGCAGCCCACAAGAATTTCATTAGAGATGGCGGACAAGTCCCAGAAGTGGGCATACGGATTGGTGAAGAATGTTCTAGTAAAAGTTGAAGACCTAAACCACCCTAAAGACTTTGTGATACTTGATATGGGAGTGGATACAGATGACTCCATCATCTTAGGAAGGCCATTCCTAGCTACAGGAAGAGCCCTGATTGATGTTAAGAGAGGAGAGTTGGTTCTGAGGCTGTGGGAAGACTATTTGGTCTTCCAGGTTTTCAAACCTCCATCACTCTCTGACAAAGGAGGTACATGCATGCAGAGTTCATAGCTCAAGCCTTCTCACTTGGTGGAAAGCCATTGATGACATGTCATCATGTCATGTTTTTCTATGCTTTTTCATACAAGAAATTGATGATTAGTGCTTAAATATTGCATTCTTTGGTGCTTAAATGGTATATTTCTTTGATCTTTTAATTTGATAAACTTTGTAGGAAATAAGAAGAAAAAGAGGCAAAGAAGCACAAAATAAGCTAAAAAGGAGAAAAAAAGAGTTTTAGGGCACACTTTGAAGTTGGAACACACTTTGGAGCCTTAGGCCACGCTTTTAAAAGCGTGGCCCATGACCATGAAGCCATGGCATGCATTAATGCTTTATGCATTCATTATCATGAGTTAATAAATTAAGGCATGCATGCACTAAATTATCAATGCCTTATGCATGCATTTAATTAATGATGCCATCATGAACCATGCAATATCAATGCAATGGCATTATTAATGAATGAAATGCAATTGGCAAATCATGAATGCTACGGCCAATGAAAACAATGCATGAAACTTTAATCACTAATGCAATTAGCAAATGAACAAATAAAGCTTCACGTTAATTGGCATTATTGATTGATAAGGTGTTAAATGCATGCATGATTGATAAGGATTTGTGATCATTGGCTTATGCATTCATTTAAAGAATAAACGCTATAATAAGCGTTCATTAAAGCAAAGAGTAGCGTTTATTCCTTTGAATGTTCTCGGGCATTCAAAAGCGTGGCATCAAGGCAGCAAAGGCCCTAGACCAAGGGCCAAGGGAGCAAGGCATGGAGCTAAGTTAACTTAGTTAACTGAGCACCCAAGAGAGCAAGGCAAAAGCATAGAGCTCAGTTAACTAAGTTAACTTTATCGGGCTCTCCTCAAAGAAAATCAAAGTGCAACGTTTGGAAAAGGCTTCAACAAGGGTTCGAACCAAGCACCCAAGGGACCAAGAGAAGCGCTTATGCAAGAAAAAATGCACAAAATGCACTCACCAAGGTTCGAACTCAAGGCCTCACACTCAAAGGTGGAGCGCTACACAAGGAATATAAAGGGAGCTCAGTTAACTTTTCCAACTGAGCTCTACCTTTGTTTTCTTCACAAGGAAAATTGGAGCTGAATTGCTTCCACCAAGGATCGAAGAGAGGACCCTTCTATGCGCACAAGGAAGGGCCAAAGACAAGTTTGGGTGCTCAGTTAACTTTCACAACTGAGCTATGCCCTGGGAGCTGCACCATGGCACAATTTCAATTAAAAATACATTTTGGATCCACTCTTATTAAAATCTAAAGCAAGCAATGCCCAATTGACATCACTCAAACGCACAAGGATCAATTAGATTAGGAATTTCATTTTAATTGTAATTTGTTTCAATTTCATTTTCATTTTCATTTTGTAAAGCCTATATAAGGCATCATCTTCATTTTTGTAAAAAAAAAAAAGGCTGGCTCCAATAGGGAGCAAGTAGAATAGATAGCTCTCTTTTAATTTTCTTTTGAGTCTTGGATTGAGAATTGAAGGAATTCTGTTTCATTCTTGATCTGAGATCTCTCTTTGTTTCCTTTTCTACATAATTTCAAGGAATTGTGATTTGGATCTAATTTTTCTTCACTGCTTTCATCTTCTTTTCTTCCGCAAGTTGTTTACTGTTGGATCAAGGAAGGAATTGAGATCTAGACCTGTTTTGTAGTCTCATCCAACCCCTGAGATCTTCACTTGTCCTTTTAGATTTCACAATAGAGCTGAGTTTTCTTACTGTTTTGCTTCTTCAAGCAATTTTTCTTTTTTGTTTGATATCTGCTGCATCCCATTTCATATTCTAGCTTTCTGATTGATTGCACTTTACACTTTCTTGTTAAATTTTAATTCCCAGCACCCAATTCAATTTACTTTCAAGTAATTTAATTCTTCTGCACTTGTTTGGCATTTTATATTTCTGTTCATGATTTGATTTACTTTTTCTGCAAGTTTAATTCTCTGCAGTTACTCTAAGCTTTGATCTATTGCTTTCTTTAATTT
This sequence comes from Arachis ipaensis, assembly GCF_059453495.1. Lineage (NCBI taxonomy): Eukaryota > Viridiplantae > Streptophyta > Magnoliopsida > Fabales > Fabaceae > Arachis > Arachis ipaensis. The sequence continues at coordinate 114,972,821 of NC_142444.1, read as the reverse complement.
CCAGCACCCAGCCCCCTTTACTTTTGATGCAATTTATATTTCTTGTCATTTAAGATTCTGTCAATTTACATTTCTTGCTCTTTAAGTTTTCTGCCTATTTACATTCTGTCATTTACAATTATTGTCAATTTACTTTCTGTTGGCTATATTTCATCCAATTTCACTTCAATGTTAGCTTGACTAAACTAATCACCCACTAAAGTTGCTTGATCCATCAATCCCTGTGGGATCAACCTCACTCTAAGTGAGTTATTACTACTTGATACGACCCGGTACACTTGTCGGTGAATTTTAGGTGTTGGAATTCGTTTCCAACCCATCAGTCATACAGTCCCCCTGCATCAAACCTAAGTTTCGTGTTGGACATTCACGACCCACCAAAGATGGAGGATGTCCCAAGAAGAAGGTACCCAAGGGCTGGAGGAACAAGAAGATTCCTACTGAGGACTTCTCACTTAGCATGAGAGTACTCTTCACCAGAAGTCCAGTCATACCACACACTGTGAAATGCCTGGTGGGCGTTCCGCTCTGGCAGGGGGAAGTTCTAGCACTGATTCTGTCCTTCTTGGGCGCTAAATGCCAGGCTTGGCGTTTAGCACCAGATTTGCTAATGATTCCAGAAGAAAAGTATAAACTATTATATACTGTTAGAAAGCTCTGGAAGTTGGCTTTCCAACACCTTGAAATTGCTTCAATTGGACCTCTGTAGCTCAAGTCATGCTCGTTGGAATGCAAGGAGGTCAGGGTTGACAACATCTACTATCCTTTCTTTGTTTTTTCATAAAACTTTGCCAAATTCTCCCGAATTTTACCTAAAATCATAAAAATAATGAAACAACTCAAAGTAGTGTTGAAAGTGGTTTTTTACACTAAAATATAATAAAAAAAAACAACTAGAAAATGAGGAGAAAAAGGGTATAAGATGCTCACGCATCACAACACCAAACTTAAACTGTTGCTTGTCCTCAAGCAACCAAAACAATATAGGACCAAGAAGAGAAAATACACAAGACTTGAGTTGTCATTTAAGCTCAGGTCTAGTTACTGAATAGGGCTAATGACACTCTAATTCTGAATAGCTTTGGCATCTCACTATCCTTAGAAGCTCAACAAAATTGGTATCCTTCAAAACTAGAACTCGGATCACATTATAGATTCTCTTCTTTAGGCTCTAATTGATTCTTGAACACAGTTTTTTATTTTCTTTCTTTGGTGCTTTTCACCTTGAGCCTAGCCATGACTCTAAGTGTTTTGTCTTCAAGCTTAACTTGAAACAAGAACACCACAAGCACTTAACTGGAGAACTCATTGGGTTCAAGTTTTTCTTCCTTTTTCTCCCAAATAGTGATTCTCAAAGCCTTAGGCATACTCTGTAACAGCATTGGGTCATGACTTTAAGTTCTCAGTCTCAAGGGTTACTTGACACTTTCACACCACAAGCATATGGTTAGGGAAAACCACTCTTTTGAGCCTTTAGATTAGTTCTGACCCTCCTAACCATTGATGCTAAAAGACTTGGACCTTTTTCTTTTGATTTTTCTTTTTATTTATTTTTGCTATTTGTTTTGCTTCAAGAATTAAATCTCTTCTTATTTTAGAGAATCTATAATACTTCTCTAAGCTCCTGTTCCTCAAGAACTAATATACTCAACTTCAATATCAAATATGCACAGTTAATTCGTACATTCAGGAATAGAGATAGTGCCACCATATCTAGGTAACTAGAATAACTCATAATATATAACTCAAATCTCATGTATTTTACTACTTCCTTTTCAAAATATTTTCTTTTAAGCTTAGTGGACAATACATGAGACATCTTCAAACAAAAAAAATTTTCAAAAATAAACTACTAAAGCAAAGAAATCCTAAGAGTGATCATGCAAGCCTAAAAAGGAAAACATAAAATAGAATGAAATACTCAAAAATAGAAAGAAAGGGAAAATTAAACTCAACCACCTCAGTGTTGGTGGCTGCTCAGGCTGTGCTCTTCTGTGATGATTCACCTCCCTTTGGTGCCATTGATGTTAATATAAACTTAGAGCTCGCTTTGCAATACCAAACTTAAAAAGTTTGCTTGACCCCAAGCAAAAAAAATTGAAAATGGGAAGGGACAAGAAGATCACCCCCTTGGTGGTGTTTGATGCCCATTATGGACGTGAAACGCCCCAAGGGGATCAAAACTTTACATGCGAATGCCCTCAGCATATAGATCCTCCAAGGTGTTCTGTTTTTTTGTCTGAGTCTTCCTATCCCTGTTTTAAGCACTGTATATGATCACAAAAATTCAAAAACCTAGGAAAACTTTGAAAATCAATGAATGATAAAATGAAATCAAACTAAAATAAAACTGAAATAAAACTAAAATAATATATACTTATGCCTGGGTTGCTTATGCGTGAGCATCTTTCCTGTCTTTTCCTAGTGAATTTGTATCTAAATTGTTGAGTTTAATCAAGAATTAATTATCTTTTAGCTACTATGGATGCTACTTTGAGTCTTGAGCAATTCTATTTATTTTAGGTAGCATTTGGTTGGATTTAATGGAGCTTCCACAGAAAAAGAGAAGAAGGCTATATAGGGCAAGAATGGCTTGGAGGATGGAGAGGAAGCTTGTACAAATGGAATCAGCACAAGAATTAAAGGAGATGAGAGCGAGGAGCGACGCGTGCGCCTACCTAACGCGTGCGCGTGATTTGGAGTTTTCCATGGCGACGCATGTGCGTACCTGACGCGTACACGTGAAAAGCGAAGTTGCACAGCGACGCGTGCGCGTACCTGACGCGTATGCGTGACACGCGAAGAAGACCATCGACACGTATGCGTGATTGACGCGTACGCGTGACATGCGCCACATGCACAAAACGCAGAAATTGCTGATCTTAAATTCTGATTTAAACTTTTATTTTAAAATAGGAAAAAATATTATTTTTAGTTTTAGAAGATAGATTTTAAATTAATTAGGATTAGATATAAGGGGATGGGAATTAGTTAACTTGGGATTCCACCTCAGCCAAAATACATTTTATCAGAATCCTTATTTTTCTCTTTGAACCATGAGCAACTAAACCTCCACTGTTAAGGTTAGGAGCTCTGTCTATTGTATGGATTGATACTATTATTTTTGTATTTTAATTTATGTATTGATTTATATTTCAAGAATTGTTTTCGTTCTTTATTTTATGAATTTGGGTGGAACGGAAGTATGACCCTTTTTCTAATTGAGTTCTTGTATAACTTGGAAAAGCTCTTTACTTGAACAACAGTTTGAAAATAAATTCTCCTAAATTTCTAGTTTATCTAAATTTAACGGATACGTGACATATAATCCTCTTATATTTGGGTAATTAGGATTTCTGTGGCATATAACTAGAATTGAACTTCACCCTCTAATTGGAATTAATTGACCAAGGAATTGGCTATTGATGAAAGTTAGAGACTAGAAAGGTCTAAGGAATTAGGGTCTAGTCAAATATAGTTGCCATGAATTAAATCTTACATGATTAAAATAAATTAATAAGAAAAGTCAATCCAGAAAATAGATAACTCTGAAGCCTTAACTGCCCTCCATATTTTATTCCCAACTTATTTATTTTTCTGTCATCTGTTTAATGCGTTTTGAACCCTCAAAACTATCTTCTGTTTGTCTAACTAAGTAATTCATTTAACCATTGTTTCTTAGTCCATCAATCCTCGTGGGATCGACCCTCACTCACCTGAGGTATTACTTGGCACGACCCGGTACACTTGCTAGTTAGTTTGTGGGTTATAAATTCCGCACCAAGTTTTTGGTGCCGTTGCCGGGGATTGACAGTGATTAACAACTATTAGTTGTTTGATTGCTTAGATTAGGTGTTTTAATTTTAATTTTTTATTTAATTTCTACCTTATTATTTTTGAATTTATTACTAGTAATTTTTCTTAATTTCTGAAATTAAGTTTGGTGTCCCCTCTTTATTTTTATTTTAATTTTTCCTGTTTATTTTTCTTGTTAATTTCAAATTTTTTCTGTCTTATTTCTACCTATAATTTTCGAAATTTATTTATTTATTTTATTTAGTATTTTTATTTTATTATTTTACACAAGTACCTCACAGGGAATTCTCTGCACTCTGACGTAGAGATTCCCGTCCTTTCTTGTCTTCTGTTTGTTTATTGGTGCGCAGAAATTGTGATTACACTTTGATTATGTAAAATTCATCGCTCTTTCTTTCCCTGGTAATGGCGCCAAAAACTTGGTGCCAATACCATGGTTCACAACTTCGCACAACTAACCAGCAAGTGCACTGGGTCGTCCAAGTAATACCTTACGTGAGTAAGGGTCGAATCCCATGGAGATTGTTGGTATGAAGCAAGCTATGGTCACCTTGCAAATCTCAGTCAGATAGGGTTAAATGTGGTTGGATTAGATAATTAAAAGATAAATAATAAAGGATAGAAATACTTATGTAATTCCTTGGTGAGAATTTCAGATAAGCGAATAGAGATGCTTTCATTCCTCAGAACTTCTGCTTTCCTGCTATCTTCATCCAATCAGTCTTACTCCTTTCCATGGCTGGCTTTATGTGATACATCACCACTGTCAATGGCTACTTTCGGTCTTCTTTCGGGAAAATGATCCAAATGCCCTGTCACGGCACGGCTAATCGTCTGGAGGCATCACCCTTGTCAATGCCTTCATCTTATCCTCTCAGTGAAAATGGTCAACGCACCCTGTCACGGCACGACTATTCATCTGTCGGTTCTCGATCATGCTGGAATAAGATTTACTATCTTTTTGCGTCTGTAACTATGCCCAACAATCGCAAGTTTGGAGCTCGTCACAGTCATTCAATCATTGAATCCTACTCGGAATACCACAGACAAGGTTTAGACCTTCCGGATTCTCTTGAATGCCGCCATCATTCTAGCTTATACCACGAAGATTCCGATTAAGAGATCTAAGAGATACTCATTCAGTTGAAGGTAGAACGGAAGTGGTTGTCAGGCACGCGTTTATAGGGAATGATGATGATTGTCACGTTCATCACATTCAGGTTGAAGAGCGAATGAATATCTTAGAAGCGAAATAAGATGAATTGAATAGAAAACAGTAGTACTTTGCATTAATCTTTGAGGAACAGCAGAGCTCCACACCTTAATCTATGGAGTGTAGAAACTCTACCGTTAAAAATACATAAGTGAAAGTCCAGGCATGGCCGAGAGGCCAGCCCTCAAACGTGATCTAAGATAGCATACAACTGATCAAAGATACCTAATACAATAGTAATAGGTCCTATTTATAATAAACTAGCTACTAGGGTTTACAGAAGTAAGTAATTGATGCATAACTCCACTTCCGGGGCCCACTTGGTGTGTTCTTGGGCTGAGCTTTGAGTGTTGCACGTGTAGAGGTCCTTCTTGGAGTTGAACGCCAGCTTTTGTGCCAGTTTGGGCGTTCAACTCTGGTTTTGGATCCTTTTCTGGCGCTGGACGCCAGATTTGGGCAGAGAGCTGGCGTTGAACGCCAATTTGCGTCATCTAAACTTGGCCAAAGTATGGACTATTATATATTGCTGGAAATCCCTGGATGTCTAATTTCCAACTCAATTGGAAGCGCGCCATTTTAAGTTCTGTAGCTCCAGAAAATCCATTTTGAGTGCAGGGAGGTCAGAATCCAACAGCATCAGTAGTCCTTCTTCAACCTCTGAATTTGATTTCTGCTCAAGTCCCTCAATTTCAGCCAGAAAATACCTGAAATCACAGAAAAACACACAAACTCGTAGTAAAGTCCAGAAATGTGAATTTAACATAAAAACTAATGAAAACATCCCTAAAAGTAACTAGATCCTACTAAAAACATACTAAAAATAATGCCAAAAAGCGTATAAATTATCCGCTCATCACAACACCAAACTTAAATTGTTGCTTGTCCCCAAGCAACTGAAAATCAAATAGGATAAAAAGAAGAGAATATACTATAAATTCCAAACTATTAATGAAACATAGCTTTAATTATATGAGCGGGACTTATAGCTTTTTGCCTCTTGAATAGTTTTGGCATCTCACTTTATCCATTGAGGTTCAGAATGATTGGCATCTATAGGAACTCAGAGTTTAGATAGTGTTATTGATTCTCCTAGTTCAGTATGATGATTCTTGAACACAGCTTTTTTATGAGTCTTGGCCGTGGCCCTAAGCACTTTGTTTTCCAGTATTACCACCGGATATATAAATGCCACAGACACATAATTGGGTGAACCTTTTCAGATTGTGACTCAGCTTTGCTAAAGTCCCCAATTAGAGGTGTCCAGGGTTCTTAAGCACACTCTTCTTTTGCTTTGGACCTTGACTTTAACCTCTCAGTCTCAAGTTTTCACTTGACACCTTCACGCCACAAGCACATGGTTAGGGACAGCTTGGTTTAGCCGCTTAGACCAGGATTTTATTCCTTTAGGTCCTCCTATCCACTGATGCTCAAAGCCTTGGGATCCTTTTTATTTGCCCTTGCCTTTTGGTTTTAAGGGTTATTGGCTTTTTCTGCTTGCTTTTTCTTTTTCTTTCCATTTTTTTCGCCTATTTTTTTTTCTTTTTTTTTCTGCAAGCTTTGTTCTTTGCTGCTTTTTCTTGCTCCAAGAATCATTTTTATGATTTTTCAGATTATCAAATAACATGTCTCCTAGTCATCATTCTTTCAAGAGCCAACATATTTAACATTCTTAAACAACAACTTCAAAAGACATATGCACTGTTCAAGCATACATTCAGAAAACAAGAAGCATTGTCACCACATCAATATAATTAAACTAAGTTCAAGGATAAATTCGAAACTCATGTACTTCTTGTTCTTTTGAATTAAAACATTTTTCATTTAAGAGAGGTGATGGATTCATAGGACATTCATAACTTTAAGACAATGTTACTAAATACTAATGATCATGTAATGAAGACACAAACATGGATAAGCACTTAACATAGAAAACGAAAAACAGAAGAAATAAGAACAAGGAATGAATCCACCTTAGTGATGGTGGCGTTTACTCCTTGAGGAACCAATGATGTCCTTGAGCTCTTCTATTTCTCTTCCTTGTCTTTGTTGCTCCTCCCTCATTGCTTTTTGATCTTCTCTTATTTCATGGAGCATGATGGAGTGCTCTTGATGTTCCACCCTTAGTTGTCCCATATTGGAACTCAATTCTCCTAGGGAGGTGTTGATTTGCTCCCAATAATTTTGTGAAGGAAAGTGCAATTGAGGCATCTCCGGGATCTCATGGTATTGAGCTTCTTGCGCCTCTTGAGCTCCATGAATGGGCTCTCTTGCTTGCTCCATCTTCTTCTTAGTGATGGGCTTGTCCTCTTTAATGAGGAGATCTCCCTCTATGTCAATCCCAGCCGAATTGCATAGGTGGCAAATGAGGTGAGGAAAGGCTAACCTTGCCATAGTGGAGGACTTGTCAGCCACCTTGTAGAGTTCTTGAGGTATAATCTCATGAACTTCCACCTCTTCTCCAATCATGATGCTATGGATCATGCTGGCCCGGTCTATAGTAACTTCAGACCGGTTGCTAGTGGGGATGATTGAACATTGAATGAACTCCAACCATCCTCTAGCTACAGGCTTGAGGTCCAATCTTCTTAGTTGAACCAGCTTGCCTTTGGAGTCAATCTTCCATTGAGCTCCTTCTACACATATGTCCATAAGGACTTGGTCCAACCTTTGATCAAAGTTGACCCTTCTAGTGTAGGGTTGTTCATCTCCTTGCATCATAGGCAAGTTAAACGCCAACCTCACATTTTCCGGACTAAAATCCAAGTATTTCCCCCGAACCATTGTAACATAGTTCTTTGGATCCGGGTTCTTACTTTGATCATAGTTCTTGGTGATCCATGCATTGGCATAGAACTCTTGAACCATCAGGATGCCGACTTGTTGGATGGGATTTGTTAGAACTTCCCAACCTCTTCTTTCAATTTCATGTCGGATCTCCGGATACTCATTTCTTTTGAGTTTGAAAGGGACCTCAGGGATCACCTTCTTCTTGGCCACAACATCATAGAAGTGGTCTTGATGGGCTTTGGAGATGAACCTTTCCATCTCCCATGACTCAGATGTGGAAGCTTTTGTCTTCCCTTTCCTCTTTTTAGAGGATTCTCCGGTCTTAGGTGCCATCAATGGTAATGGAAAAACAAAAAGCTTATGCTTTTACCACACCAAACTTAGAATTTTGCTCGCCCTCGAGCAATAAGAGAAAGAATAGATGAAGAAGAAGAAGAAATGGAGGAGAGGGAGAGTGGGAAGTGTTTCGGCCAAGAAGGGTGTAGAGGGGTGTGTTGTGTGAATTTGATGAAGAATGGAGGGCTTTATATAGGGAAGGGAGGGGGGTTAAGGTTCGGCCATATGGGTGGGTTTGGGTGGGAAATTGGTTTTGAATTTTTGAAGGTAGGTGGAGTTTATGAGGTAGGTTTATTGGGAAGAGTGAGTGGATGTGATAGGTGAAGGGTTTTGGGGAAGAGTGTTTATGGGATTGTGTGAAAGAGGGGTGAGAAGAGGTGAATGGAGGTAGTGGGGATCCTGTGGGGTCCACAGATCCTGAGATGATCCTGTGGGGTCCACAGATCCTGAGATGATCCTGTGGGATCCACAGATCTTGAGGTGTCAAGGATTTACATCCCTGCACCCATTAGGCATGTAAAATGCCCTTGCACACAACTCTGGGCGTTCAGCGCCAGGTTGGTGCCCATTTTGGGCGTTCAACGCCCATTTGTTGCCATTTCTGGCGTTGAACGCCAGAACCATGCTTGTTCTGGGCGTTCAGTGCCAGGATGCTGCCCATTTTGGGCGTTCAGCGCCAGAACCATGCTCTGTTCTGGCGTTGAACGCCAGGCAGGTGCTTCCTCTAGGGTGTGATTTTTCTTCTGCTGTTTTTGATTCTGTTTCCAATTTTTATATTTATTTTGTGACTCCACATGATCATGAACCTAATAAAACATGAAAAACAAAAACAAAATTAGATAAATAGACATTGGGTTGCCTCCCAACAAGCGCTTCTTTAATGTCAATAGCTTGACAGTGGGCTCTTATGGAGCCTCACAGATGTTCAGAGCATTGTTGAGACTCTCCAACACCAAACTTAGAGTTTGGATATGGGAGTTCAACACCAAACTTAGAGTTTGGTTGTGGCCTCCCAACACCAAACTTAGAGTTTGACTGTGGGGGCTTTGTTTGACTCTGCTTTGAGAGAAGTTCCACTACAAGAAAAATACCCATTCAGCCACACTTTTTTTAAGCTACATTTGAAAAGCGTAGCCTATTCATAGAATAGGCTACGCTTTTCTCCGTGTTGCCTTTTTATAAGAGAAAAGGATACACAAATACGGCATCATTTAAAAAGCGTAGCCTTAGGTATTATAGAAATCACTTATAAAGCGTAGCCGTAGGTTGATATCTATAGGTTCACTTTTCGTATCAAAGGAGACGCTTTTAAAGGGTAGCCTATTTGTTAAATTTTGGGTGCATTTTAAAAGTGATGCCTAATGTATCTAGAGCCAAAAACTTACACTTAGTAAATTTTTTCCCTCTTTTTCCTGAAAGCAAAAAGCAAACTGATGATGACACTTAGTAAAATTTTTACTAAGTAAAATTTTTACTAAGTAAAATTTTTTATCCATTATTCCCTCCAAATCTCACTCAAGCCAAAGCACCTTCATCATCTCCTTTCAGAAACCCTGGAAAGGTCACTCAGGCACCGTCGCAAGGAAGAAACCCTGCCTCCAAAGCTCACCATCGTCGCCCCCCATTCACTCTCTTCACTCTCGCCATTGACCCTCTCACTCTCGCTCTCGTCATTGACCTCTCACTCTCGCCATTGACCGTCGTCGCCCCCACGCACCACTCACCCGCACTCACCACTCTCCACATTGCTGCATTACTGACCGTCGCTGCGCCGCCCTCACCACCGTCATCACCCTCAAATCAGAGAAAAGCGTTTGTCATCACCACTCACCACTCACGGCGTCACCACTCACCACTCCAGGAAGACTCTGTGCTCACTCATCTTCCCCACTTATCTTCATCGTCGCTTCTCTTCGCTGCGCGGTCACATCACGAAGACTCTGCGCTCAACTGAAAGCTTTCTTCATTCGTGAGGTTAGGGTTCTGATTTTAGGTTTCAATTTGGGGGTTTTGGTACAATAATCTGTGACATCGTGAATTGATGAACATGCATGCTATTGTTGCAGCACAGGAGAACTCGTGAATTTAGGGGTTTTATTCCATTAACACAGGTGAGTTTGTCCATGATTAGTTGCTGCACAGGAATACCAAGATGAGTTGCTTATCATGTTTGTTGCTTATTATTGGTTTTCTTTTTCTTTCAATTCTACTAATTAATAGTTTCAAGTATTGTGTAGTTTCAATTCTTATTATTAGGTCTCAAGCTAAATTTTTTGGATTCTTGATGAACTCAAATAAAATAAAATATGGCTGTGAAAGTCTGATCCCTTAAATAATGTGTGACATTTGTATTGAACTGTATTTAGTTAATTAGATTCGAGTAATTTGTTTGGTGTTTTGTTCATGGCATCTTAGGCCAATTCTGCATAGTTTTGATTCCATCCAATACCTAATTCTGCATGCAAAATTATTGTCTTACTGTTAAAAGTTCCAATCTTTATGGATTAATTGAAATGAGTTTTGGTGCTGTTGCTATGTTAATTTTCATTTTTGCTTGATCCTAGCTCATTGTTGGTTCGGAAAATTGATTCTGGGTTTGGAAATTTGAGCTTTTTGCTATAAAAATACTAGATTTGAAGCTCTAGAATCACCTAAATTCCATGTAAGTTAGGTTTTGTGTGTGACCCGTTGGTCAGAGTTGTGTATCTTGTACTTTCTTGCTTTTGTTGTGTATCTTGGTCTGAGTTTCAATTTATCTTATACTTTCTTGCTTTTGTTGTGTATCTTGGTCTGAGTTTCAACTAGTCCACCTGCTATTCCATTGTTGTGATGGTTTATAATAGGTTATATACTTAAATATTTTATATTTATGGTCTGTGAGTGATTGATCAACACATCAAGAATCAGTTTTTCATCCATAAACATTTTTTTATATATTTTTAGTAAAAAATAACAAATTGGTTAATGTTAGTTTGACTGATATTTATTTAAAAATATGATTTTTTTTTCCTTGATCGACTTATGGAGAGAAATACTTGGGTGACTTTGTTATTTTATACTGTTCCAAGTTTTGTCATTTTTAGTAATTTCTGAATTCACGATAATTAACTTTACTTGATTGATCTGCTATACTCTTTGTTGACGCCACCATATCTTAACCCATCGTTTCGTCTCTTTCTGAATTCACGATAATCACTTTTTGAGCAGTACCCTTCTCAGGAATTTGGAAAAGATGATGACTTTGATGGGATTCACTGGTCACACTTTAGAATTCTGGAAGAGTTTCCAATGCCTAGTTACTCATCAAGCTTGACTGGTTTAGGATATGGTACTGGTATCAGTGGTAATGAAGTTGATAGTTCAGTTGATGATGGGATCATGCTTCAGAAAGGTAATTTTCTTTTTCTTCTTGAATGGTTTGGGGCCTGCCCCAAACTTCTGCAATTTTGATAGATTCTGATGATTATCTTTCACTTGTATAGTAAGTTGGTTATGCTTTTCTTATCTTATTGATCTTCCAGCCCTTACTTCTGAGGGAAGTACCTTTTGTTAGTTGTGTACTATAATTTCTATCACATTAAGCCTTTTACTACATATAGTGAGGATAGTTTCTTTCATACTCAGTCAATTGTAGACTTGAACCTTGTGTTTCTATGGTTACTAATATGGAGTATACGTATAAGATTTAACTGTTAAGTAGCATGTGGTTAACAAAGGGAATTTCTGAGTCATTATTGTTGGTGAAAATGGTAATTTGCAGTCTTGCACAATTTCTAAGCAATGCTAAGAGTTGAGATTTCAATTTAGTTCACCTACAAATGTTAGGAATTACATGCACTGAAAAGCAACTCACTAGTTATGCTGTTGCCTTCATAATTAAAATTTCAAAATCACTCATATTTCACTTGTATGCAAAGAATAACCATAAATTTTGTGGGGTTGAACAAAGTAATGAAGGTTTCTCCCAGGCCTTTGTAAATACTGCATATTAGAATTTTTAGTACTTGAAAGACAAGAAACTTGTGCATCTCTGCTTTTTAAAAATTTTGGTGCTTAAAAGACAAGCAATTTATTTGTTTCAATGTATTTTTATGTTCTTTAGACTGCTTAAAGATAAGCTACGTTCTGAGTGTGTTTGTGTCTATAAAGTGGTAGATTAGTATTTCTCTACTACTATATAGTGAAGAAACATTTGATTTTTCATATCAAGTAGCAATATTATTGATTGTGTTTTAGGAGCAAGACTTGCACTCCTATTTATACATTAATAATATGAGTAACTAACAGCTTTGCCTAATATGAAAAATCTATTAGATTCTTAATTGCCTTAACAGTTTTATTAAGTCACAAGCTAACTAACCATTCTCTACACTACTATCCTTTACAAGGCTCAATTTCATTTCTCCAATATAAAATCCTAAACTCCAAAATGAAAAACCACATTCATCTTCATCTTCTCTTCCGTTTCTGTTAATTGCTACTGCTACTCTTGTACTTGTTTTGCTTTTTGAGTAATGATGGGCGAGTTATTCCATCATTCATAAGTCAACTGCTTTCTTTTAACATTTCCCTAAACTTTGCCAATACTTTGCCAACTTAGTTTATTGAAATTTGATTGTTTTTAGGTTTTTTTATACTACAATATCTAGGAATATCAATATGTATCATTTCTCCTTTTGTTCATGGTTGGTTTTTTCATTAGCTTATTCATTGATACTGAATCCAAATGCATGTTGAGGATTAATAATTTTCTTCGTCCGAAATTGTATTTCCTTTTCAGGAGCAAAATTTGGTGGCTGCCATGAGCTTTAGATTATTTTGATCACTCTCTCTCTGTCTCTTTGATCTCAACAGGAAACGCAGCGTTTGAGTAGGCACACCTGTGTCAATAAACTTGCTCATTCTGGTAAACCTTTTTTTTTAAATTTTTCCCACTTAAATCACCTCAAGTGAAGATATTTCTGGTGCTTTTTCCAATTTTAATCTGTACCCCGGACTGGGTATTTCAATTTGATTAATTTATTTATTTTTCTTATATTAATATAATAATAATAATAGTTTTTTTTATTATGGTTATGACATCTGGGTTCTGATTTTCTGGTCTTCTGAAGGATATGTGTGTGTGTGTGTGGTTTTTTTCCTTTTTTTCTGAATTACTTAAAATGCACAAGTGTTAGCTTGGATCTCTGTCTTTTGGTTGGTCATCCTAATGCACAAGTATTAACTATTAAGTCATTTTAGCTAATATAACAAGAAGTTATTTTCTTGCAATGTTTTAGAGTGAAACTGTTTCTATTATGGTAAATTGGATTAGTGGTTGAACTACTCTTTAACTTTTGATTTTAGGCAAGGTTGGAGTTCCCCGGCAATTGTTTGTAACAAAAAATCCATCTACTATCCCTTATGAAATCACTAAGGCTGGGATGAAGTTACCATTAGGTACCTATCTTTATTTTCTCATTGAGGTCTGTACTTTCTTTTGATTAGGGTGATGATTATTTAGAACGTGATATGTTTTATTAACTGAGATATATGTAGCATTTCAGAAACAAGCCAATCAACCAGGGTAAACAGAATCTATACATAGACATTTTTTTATTGTTGTTATGCTCCCATATAATTCTCATATAGTTTTTTTTATTATGGTTATGAAATCTGGGTTCTGATTTTCTGGTCTTCTGAAGGATATGTGTGTCTGTGTGTGACTTTTTTTCCTTTTTTCTGAATTACTTAAAATGCACAAGTGTTAGCTTGGATCTGTCTTTTGGTTGGTCATCCTAATAAATGGGGTTGCTTGGTGGTTTAGTATTGAGGGTTGTTCTACCTGCTCTGTTTAACTGTTTAGTATTGAGGGTTGCTTGGTGTTTATGATTTTGCCCATGAAAAATTTTCTAACTCCAGTTTCTTTTCACTGGTTTAGGTGGATACCTTTTTGGATTATGATAATTTATCAAAGGGAATTGTCTTTACTACAGATCGGCCGTATCAACCAGGTGAGCAGGTAAACATAGATTGAAAGATTGGAATTTGTTATCTAGGATAAAGTTAGCACAAAGCAAACAAGTTCCAAACAAAATGATAAGCTATTAATTGATTAAAGCTTTATTTGATCATGATATTTTTCACCAGTATGGCATCATCGGAGTAGTTTAAGCATTAAGTCCAAAGATTAGATTTGACTACTTGTATCATACTACCTAGGTGTTCATTTCATATGGAAAAAAATCAAATGGGGAGCTTCTATTATTGTATGGGTTTGTTCCAAGGGAAGGCGCCAATCCTTGTGATTCAGTTGAGTTGTCAGTGTCACTCAAGAAATTTGATCAATCCTACAAGGAGAAATTAGAACTCTTGAAGAAGTACTCAAGAAATCTGATCAATCCTACAAGGAGAAATTAGAACTCTTGAAGAAGTATGGATTATCAGGCTGACTAATGACTAATGATTTTTATTAGAAGATACTTTTATTGGCTAAGTGATATTATGGTTTTGATATGGCTATGCTTACTTTAGTTTGAGATGTATGAATTTTTCCAATTAACTTCATTCTTGTACTTTTGGATCAATATTATAAATATATTTTTGTTAGAGATAATTTTTATTATATAAAGAAATTATTTAGTATAATTATGTATTTATTTTTATTTTGTAATATTCAACTCATTTAAATAAAAATACAAAATTATTATACATGTAATCATATTAATTATTATGTTGTATTAATAATTATTATATATATATATATATATATAGAAAAAAATACCTAAAGCTACACTTATATACAGTAGCTATAGTATACAAAAAAAAAACGAGACCTAAGGCTACACTTATATACAGTAGCTATAGTATACAAAAAAAAAAAAAAAAAAAACGAGACCTAAGGCTACACTTATATACAGTAGCTATAGTATACAAAAAAAAAAAAAGAGGGACTTAAGGCTACGCTTATAAAAAGTAGCTATGGTATACAATGTGGCTACGCTTTACAAGTGATGCAGTAGTGTTGAAAAGCGTAGCCTATTCTGGAAAAATAAAAGCTGAAAAGTGTAGCCTTTGGTTCTGGACAGCATCACTTGAAAAGCGTAGCCTATTCTCAAAGGCCAAAAGCGTAGCCCTTGGTGCAGAAAAGCGTAGCTTTTGAGAATAGGCAACGGCCGAATAGGAATCACTCCAAAAAGCGTAGCCGTAGCCCAAAAAGCATAGCCGTAGCCTAAGGCATCATTTTTTTTTACTTTTGGCTACACTTTTCAAGTGTACCTGAATGGGTGTTTTTCTTGTAGTGTTCTTTATGCTTCCTCTCCATGGATGCAGAGAGAGATCCTTGAGTTGTAAACACAAGGTTATCCTCATTCAATTGAAGGATTAATTCTCCTCTGTCCACATCAATCACAGCTCTTGCTGTGGCTAGGAAAGGTCTTCCTAGGATGATGGATTCATCCTCTTCCTTTCCAGTATCCAGGACTATGAAATCAGCAGGGATGTAAAGGCCTTCAACCTTTACTAACACGTCCTCTACTTGTCCATAAGCCTATTTTCTTGAATTGTCTGCCATCTCTAATGAGATTTTAGCAGCTTGCACCCCATAGATTCCCAGTTTCTCTATTACAGAGAGGGGCATGAGGTTTATTCCTGAACCAAGGTCACACACAGCCTTAAAGATCATGGTGCCTATGGTACAAGGTATTATGAACTTTCCAGGATCCTGTCTCTTCTGAGGCAATGTCAGTTGATCCAGATCACTTAGTTCATTGATGAACAAGGGAGGTTCATCTTCCCAAGTTTCAATACCAAATAATTTGGCATTCAGCTTCATGATTGCACCAAAAAACTTGGCATTTTGCTCTTTAGTGACATCCTCATTCTCTTCAGAAGAGGAATACTCATCAGAGCTCATGAAGGGCATAAGGAGGGTTAATGGAATCTCTATGGTCTCTAGATGAGCCTCAGAGTCCTTTGGTTCCTCAGAGGGAAGCTCCTTATTAATCACTGGACGTCCCAGGAGGTCTTCCTCCTTGGGATTCACGTCTTCTCCTCTCCTCACAGGTTCGGCCATGATGCTTATGTCAATGGCCTTGCACTCTCCTTTCGGATTCTCTTCTGTATTGCTTGGGAGAGTACTAGGAGGGATTTCAGTGATCTTTTTACTCAGCTGGCCTACTTGTGCTTCCAGATTTCTAATGGAAGATCTTGTTTCATTCATGAAACTTACAGTGGCCTTAGATAGATCAGAGACTAAGTTTGCTAAATTAGAAGTATTTTGTTCAGAGTTCTCTGTCTGTTGCTGAGTGGATGATGGAAAAGGTTTATTATTGTTAAACTTGTTTCTTCCACTATTATTAAAGCCTTGTTGAGGCTTTTGATCCTTCCATGAGAAATTTGGATGATTTCTCCATGATGAGTTATAGGTGTTTCCATAAGGTTCACCTAAGTAATTCACCTCTGCTATTGCAGGGTTCTCAGGATCATAAGCTTCTTCTTCATAAGAAGCCTCTTGAGTACTGTTGGATGCAGCTTGCACTCCATTCAGACTCTGAGAAATCATATTGACTTGCTGAGTCAATATTTTGTTCTGAGCCAATATGGCATTCAGAGTATCAATCTCAAGAACTCCCTTCTTCATAGGCGTCCCATTACTCACAGGATTCCTCTCAGAAGTGTACATGAACTGGTTATTAGCAACCATGTCATTGAGTTCTTGAGCTTCTGTAGGTGTTTTCTTTAGGTGAATGAATCCACCTACAGAAGTATCCAATGACATCTTTGATAGCTCAGATAAACCATCATAGAATATATCCAGGATGGTCCATTCTGAAAGCATGTCAGTAGGACACTTTTTGGTCAGTCCTTTGTATCTCTCCCAAGCTTCATAGAGGGATTCACCATCTTTTTGTTTGAAGGTTTGAACATCCACTCTAAGCTTGCTCAGCTTTTGAGGAGGAAAGAACTTGGCTAAGAAAGCCGTGACCAGCTTATTCCAAGAGTTCAGGCTGTCTTTGGGTTGAGAGTCCAACCACACTCTAGCTCTGTCTCTTACAGCAAAAGGGAAAAGCATGAGCCTGTAGACTTCAGGATTTACTCCATTAGTCTTAACAGTATCACAGATCTGCAAGAATTCAGTTAAGAACTGAAAAGGATCTTCAGATGGAAGTCCATGAAACTTGCAGTTCTGCTGCATCAGAGAAACTAATTGAGGTTTTAGCTCAAAGTTGTTTGCTCCAATGGCAGGAATGGAGATGCTTCTTCCATGTAAATTGGAATTTGGTGCAGTAAAGTCACCAAGCATTCTCCTTGCATTGTTGTTAGGTTCGACTGCCATCTCCTTTACTTGTTCGAAATTTTCAATCAAGTTGTCTCTGGATTGTTGTAATTTAGCTTCTCTTAGTTTCCTCTTCAGAGTCCTTTCAGGTTCTGGATCAGCTTCAACAAGAATGCCTTTTTCTCTATCCCTGCTCATAAGAAAGAGAAGAGAAAAAGAAAAGAAGAGGAATCCTCTATGTCACAGTAAAGAGGTTCCTTATTGTTAGTAGAAGAAAAGAAGAAGAGAAAAAAATCTGAACTCAGAAAGAGAGAGAGAGAGGGTTCGGATTTTTGGTGGGTGAGGGAGAGATGTTAGTAGATGAATAAATAAATAGAATAAGTTGAGAGAGGGAGAGGATTTTCGAAAACAATTTTTGAAAAAGAGTTAGTGATTTTTGAAAATAGTTTTTGAAAAAGGTTAGTAATTTTCGAAAATTTTTAAATCAAAGATTAAAATAATTAATAAAAAAAGAAATTTTGAAAAAGGGGGGGAGATATTTTCGAAAATTAGAGAGAGAGAGAGAGTTAGTTAAGTAGTTTTGAAAAAGATAAGAAACAAACAAAAAGTTAGTTAGTTAGTTGAAACAAATTTGAAAATCAATTTTGAAAAGATAAGAAGATAAGAAGTTAGAAAAGATATTTTAAAATCAAATTTTTGAAAAAGATATGATTTTGAAAAAGATAAGATAAGAAGATATTTTTGAAAAGATATGATTGAAATTAGTTTTTGAAAAAGATTTGATTTTAAAAATCACAATTAATGACTTGATTCACAAGATATGATTCTAGAACTTAAAGTTTGAATCTTTCTTAACAAGTAAGTAACAAACTTAAAATTTTTGAATCAAAACATTAATTGTTGTTATTATTTTTGAAAATTTGATATAAAAATAAGAAAAAGATTTTTTTGAAAAACATTTTTATAATTTTCGAAAATAACTAAGAAAAATGAAAAAGATTTGATTTTTGAAAAAGATAAGATTTTCAAATTGAAAATTTGATTTGACTCATAAAAAAAAACAACTTGATTTTAAAAATTTTTGAAAAAGTCAACCCAAATTTTCGAATTTGATGAGAGAAAAAGGGAAAGATATTTTTTTGATTTTTGAAATTTTTATGAAAAACATGAAAATGATGCAATGCATGAAAATTTTTGGATCAAAACAATGAATGCATGCAAGAATGCTATGAATATCAAGACGAACACCAAGAACACTTTAAAGATCATGATGAACATCAAGAACATTTTTTTGAAAATTTTTATATGCAAAGAAAACATGTAAGACACCAAACTTAGAAATCTTTCATGTTTAGACTCTAACAAACGAAAAATGCACATGAAAAACAACTAAAGATGCAAAACAAGAAAACATCAAGATCAAACAAGAAGACTTACCAAGAACAACTTGAAGATCATGAAGAACACTATGAATGCATGAATTTTCGAAAAATGCAAGATACATATGCAATTGACACCAAACTTATGATATGACTCAAGACTCAAACAAGAAACACAAAAATATTTTTGATTTTTTTGATTTTCTAATTTTTTTTTTGGATTTTTTTTCAAAAATTATATGAAAAAGAAAAATAAGGATTCCAAAATTTTTAAGATGAATTCCAGGAATCTTGCCATGTTAGTCTAAAGCTTCAGTCCAGGAATTAGACATGGCTCACTAGCCAGCCAAGCTTTCAATGAAAGCTCCGGTCCAAAACACTAGACATGACCAATGGCCAGCCAAGCTTCAGCATGTAATTCAGACATGACATGCCTGACATACCCTTCAGTCGTATAAGAGCTGATGGTTGGAAGCCTCAGTACAGAAGAATTTAGACATGGCTTTACAGCCAGCCAGGCTTCACATGCTTCATGAAACACTAGAATTCATTCTTAAAAATTTTGAATAAAAATATATTTTTTGAAAATATTTTTATTTTTTCGAAAACAGATGAGAAATTTTTGAAATATTTTTGAAAATTTTTTGAAAAGAAAACGAAAAGAAAGTTACCTAATCTGAGCAACAAGATGAACCATCAGTTGTCCATACTCGAACAATCCCCGGCAACGGCGCCAAAAACTTGGTGTTGTTGCCGGATAAAACTTGGCACTGATGTTACCGGACCAAAAGCTTGCCGAAAACTCGAACAATCCCCGGCAACGGCGCCAAAAACTTGGTGCGCAGAAATTGTGATTACACTTTGATTATGTAAAATTCATCGCTCTTTCTTTCCCTGGTAATGGCGCCAAAAACTTGGTGCCAATACCATGGTTCACAACTTCGCACAACTAACCAGCAAGTGCACTGGGTCGTTCAAGTAATACCTTACGTGAGTAAGGGTCGAATCCCACGGAGATTGTTGGTATGAAGCAAGCTATGGTCACCTTGCAAATCTCAGTCAGATAGGGTTAAATGTGGTTGGATTAGATAATTAAAAGATAAATAATAAAGGATAGAAATACTTATGTAATTCCTTGGTGAGAATTTCAGATAAGCGAATAGAGATGCTTTCGTTCCTATGAACTTCTGCTTTCCTGCTATCTTCATCAAATCAGTCTTACTCCTTTCCATGGCTGGCTTTATGTGATACATCACCACTGTCAATGGCTACTTTCGGTCTTCTCTCGGGAAAATGATCCAAATGCCCTGTCACGGCACGGCTAATCGTCTGGAAGCATCACCCTTGTCAATGGCTTCATCTTATCCTCTCAGTGAAAATGGTCAACGCACCCTGTCACGGCACGGCTATTCATCTGTCGATTCTCGATCATGCTGGAATAGGATTTACTATCCTTTTGCGTCTGTCAGTACGCCCAACAATCGTGAGTTTGGAGCTCGTCACAGTCATTCAATCATTAAATCCTACTCGGAATACCATAGACAAGGTTTAGACCTTCCGGATTCTCTTGAATGCCGCCATCACTCTAGCTTATACCACGAAGATTCCAATTAAGAGATCTAAGAGATACCCATCCAGTTGAAGGTAGAACGGAAGTGGTTGTTAGGCACGCGTTCATAGGGAATGATGATGATTGTCACGTTCATCACATTCAGGTTGAAGAGCGAATGAATATCTTAGAAGCGAAATAAGATGAATTGAATAGAAAACAGTAGTACTTTGCATTAATCTTTGAGGAACAGCAGAGCTCCACACCTTAATCTATGGAGTGTAGAAACTCTACCGTTAAAAATACATAAGTGAAAGTCCAGGCATGGCCGAGAGGCCAGCCCTCAAACGTGATCTAAGATAGCATACAACTGATCAAAGATACCTAATACAATAGTAATAGGTCCTATTTATAATAAACTAGCTACTAGGGTTTACAGAAGTAAGTAATTGCTGCATAAATCCACTTCCGGGGCCCACTTGGTGTGTTCTTGGGCTGAGCTTTGAGTGTTGCACGTGTAGAGGTCCTTCTTGGAGTTGAACGCCAGCTTTTGTGCCAGTTTGGGCGTTCAACTCTGGTTTTGGATCCTTTTCTGGCGCTGGACGCCAGATTTGGGCAGAGAGCTGGCGTTGAACGCCAGTTTGTGTTGTCTAAACTTGGCCAAAGTATGGACTATTATATATTGCTGGAAATCCCTGGATGTCTAATTTCTAACGCAATTGGAAGCGCGCCATTTTGAGTTCTGTAGCTCCAGAAAATCCATTTTGAGTGCATAGAGGTCAGAATCCAACAGCATCAGCAGTCCTTCTTCAACCTCTGAATCTGATTTCTGCTCAAGTCCCTCAATTTCAGCCAGAAAATACCTGAAATCACAGAAAAACACACAAACTCATAGTAAAGTCCAGAAATGTGAATTTAACATAAAAACTGATGAAAACATCCCTAAAAGTAACTAGATCCTACTAAAAACATACTAAAAATAATGCCAAAAAGCGTATAAATTATCCGCTCATCATTTATGCATAAGAACAGAGACAAAGAACATCTCTTAGACTTTGATCCTGAACTTGAAAGAACTTTCAGGTGGCGTTTGCAATAAGCAAGACTTTAAAAGGCTGCAGAATCCACTATGGATCCTAATGATGCTGCTAATGCCAATGTGGCAAATCCGAATGGGAATGATAATCAAAGGAGAGTGCTTGGCTCTTATTCTGCATCTACTATGGATCTTTATGGAAAAAGCATTGTGGTGCCTCCTATAGCTGCAAACAACTTTGAGTTGAAGCCACAATTAGTCACCATGGTGCAACAAAACTACCAGTATCACGGTCTCCCCCACGAAGACCAAATCAATTTATTTCTAATTTTCTGCAGATTTGTTATACTATGAAGACAAATAGAATGAACCCATAGGTGTACAAACTCATGCTCTTCCCGTTTGCTCTGAGGGATGGAGCAAAGCTATGGCTAGATTTCCAACCCAAGGAGAGTTTAGATACTTGGAACAAGGTTGTTACTGAGTTTCTGACTAAATTTTTCCCACCAAAAAAGCTGACTAAGCTTAGGGTGGAGGTTCAGACCTTCAGGCAGAAGGATGGTGAAACTCTTTATGAAGCTTGGGAGAGGTACAAGCTACTAACTAGGCAATGCCCTCCTGACATGTTTTCCAAATGGACCCAACTAGATATCTTCTATGAAGATTTGGGTGAAATGTCCAAGATGTGCTTAGATAATTTTATAGGTGGTTGATGAGCGGATAATTTATACCATTTTTGGCATTGTTTTTACATAGTTTTTAGTATGTTTAAGTTACTTTTTATTATATTTTTATTAGTTTTTATGCAAAAATCATATTTTTGGACTTTACTATGAGTTTGTGTGTCTTTCTGTAAATTCAGGTATTTTCTGGCTGAAATTGAGGGACCTGAGCAAAAATCTTATTCAGAGGCTAAAAAAGGACTGCAGATGCTGTTGGATTCTGACCCTCCTGCACTTGAAATAGATTTTCTGGAGCTACAGAAGCCCAATTGGCGCGATCTCAAATGCTTTTGAAATTAGACATCTTGGGCTTTCCAGCAATATATAATAGTCCATACTTTGCCCGAGATTTGATGGCCCAAACTGGCGTCTAAACGCCCACCAAAGACCCTTTTCTAGAGTAAAACGCCAGAACTGGCACTAGAACTGGAGTTAAACGCCCAAACTGGCACCCAAGCTGGCATTTAACTCCAAGAATGGCCTATTCACGTGAAAGCTTCAATGCTCAGCCTAAGCACACACCAAGTGGGCCCCGGAAGTAGATTTCTGTACTATCTGCACTTAGTTATTCATTTTCTGTAATCCCTAGTAACTAGTTTAGTATAAATAGCACTTTTTACTATTGTATTAGAGGATAATGATATTATCATCCTTGGACTTGGAGGCTGGCCACACGGCCATGCCTAGACTCTTTTCTCTTATGTATTTTCTACGGTAGAGTTTCTACACCTCATAGATTAAGGTGCGGAGCTCTGCTGTTCTTCATGAATTAATGCAAGTACTATTGTTTCTCTTTCAATTCACGCTTACTTCTTCTCCAAGATATACTCTCGTACTTAATTCAGTTAAGTCAGAATGAAGGGGTGACCCGTGACAATCACCCACTATCTTCGTTACTCTCTTAGCCAAGATCCGCGTGCCTGACAACCACAAAGCGGTCTACATGATGTTCAACGTAGTCATTGGACAACAACCGGAGTATATTCTCTTGGATCTCTAATCCACGGACCGAGTTTGTGAGATTAGGATCTTTGTGGTATAGGCTAGAATCAATTGGCAGCCATTCCTGAGATTCGAAAAGTCTAAACCTTGTCTGTGGTATTCCAAGTAGGATCTGGGAAGGGATGACTGTGGCAAGCTTCAAACTTGCGAATGTTGGGCGCAGTGACAGTGTGCAAAAGGATAAGGGTCCTATTCCGATGCTAGTGAGAACCGACAGATGATTAGCCGTGAGGTAGCTGTACCTGGTATTTTTCATCCGAGACGAGAAATTCGACAGTTGATTAGCCGTGTAGAGATCGTACTTGGTATATTCATCCGAGAGGATCATACAGCTTGCCATGGAAAGGAGCACACATGATTGGAAGAAGACAATAGGAAAGCAGAGGTTCAGAAGCAACAAAGCATCTCCAAACGCTTATCTGAAATTCCCACCAATGAATTACATAAGTATCTTTATTTTACTTTATGTTTTATTTATCTTTTAATCATCTAAACCTCATAACCAATTGAATTCGCCTGACTGAGATTTACAAGATGACCATAGCTTGCTTCAAGCCGACAATCTTCGTGGGATCGACCCTTACTCATGTAAGGTATTACTTGGACAACCCAGTGCACTTGCTGGTTAGTTGTGTGGAGTTGTGAAAAGTGTGATCACAATTTCGTGCACCAAGTTTTTGGCGCCGTTGCTGGGGATTGTTCGAGTTTGGATAACTGACGGTTCATCTTGTTGCTTAGATTTGGTAATTTTATTTTATGTTTAAACTTTTTATTTTTATTTTTGAAAAAAATACAAAAAAATAATTTTGTTCTTCAGAATTTTTAAGAATGATTTCTAGAGCTTCTTGAGATATGTTGAAGCCTGGCTGGCTGTTAAGCCATGTCTAATCTTTTGGACCGAGGTTTCCACTTTCCATTGTAGAAAGGACATGTCTGTATTTGTTATGCTGAAGCTTGGCTGACCATTTGGCCATGTCTAATTCTTTTGAACCGAAGCTTTAGACTAATATTGCGCGAATCCTGGAATTCTTATTAAAAATTTTGAATTTCTTTATTTTCTTTTTCCAAAATAATTTCGAAAAATATACAAAAAAATTTAATAAAATTATAAAAACCAAAAAAAAATTTTATGTTTCTTGTTTGAGTCTTGTGTCAAATTTTAAGTTTGGTGTCAATTGCATGTTTTAATTTTCTTAAAATTTTCGAAAATATATGCATTGTGTTCTTCTTTGATCTTCAAGTTGTTCTTGATGATTTTGTTTGTTTAATCTTATGATTTTCTTGTTTTGTGCTTTTAGTTGTTTTTCATATGCAATTTCGAATTCATAGTGTCTAAATATTAAAAATGTTTAAGTTTGGTGTCTTGCATGTGTTTCTTTTCTTAAAAATTTTTAAAAATATGTTCTTGATGTTCATTATGATCTTCAAAGTGTTCTTGGTGTTCATCATGATTTTCAAAGTGTTCTTGTGTCATTTTGTTATTTTTCTCTCTCTTCATTAATTCAAAAAATCAAAAATAATATCTTTCCCTTATTTTACTCATAAATTTCAAAATTTTGGGTTGATTTAGTCAAAAAAAATTTTAAATTTAATTGTTTCTTGTTAGTCAAGTCAAAATTTCAATTTAAAAACTTTATCTTTTCAAATCTTTTTCAAAATCAAATCTTTTTCATTTTTTTCATTGTTTTCGAAAATTCCTCAAAATAAAATTTTCAAAAATCTTTTTCTTAATTTTATTTCATAATTTTCGAAATTATTACTAACAGTTAATGTTTTGATTCAAAAATTTCAAGTTTGTTACTTTCCTGTTAAGAAAGGTTCAATCTTTAAATTCTAGAATCATATCTTTTAGTTTTTTGTTAGTCAAGTCATCAACTTTAATTTTCAAAATCAAATCTTTTTAAATTTCTTTTTCAAATCTTTTTCAAAATAAATTTCAATCATATCTTTTTCAAAACTTAATTTCAAATCTTTTTCTAACTTCTTATTTTTTTAAAAATTTATTTTCAAATCTTTTTCAATTAACCACTTGACTTGTTGGTTTTGATTTTAAAAAGTTTACTATTTCTTATCCTTTTCAAAACTACCTAACTACTTTTCTCTCTCTAATTTTGGAAAAACACTAACCACTTTTTCAAAATTCTTTTTATTTAACTAATTATTTTAAATTCTAATTTTATTTCTTTTAATAATTTCGAATTCTACCTAATAATTAAAATAAAAATAAAAATATTTTTATTTTATTTTAATTAATATTCGAATACTCCTTCTCTCTCATCTCTTTCTATTTATTTTATTTATTCACTAACATTCCTCTTATTAAAATTCGAACCCTCTCCTTCTCTCTGTGTTCGAATTCTTCTTATTCCCTCTCTACCTCATTCTTCTATTCTTCCATTCTTCTACTCACATAAAGGTATCTCTATACTGGGACATAGAGGATTTCTCTTCTTTTCTATTCTCTTCTTTTTCATATGAGTAGGAACAACGATAAGAACATTCTTGTTGAAGCTGATCCTGAATCTGAAAGGACTCTGAAGAGGAAGCTAAGAGAAGCTAAAGCACAACACTCTGGAGAGGACCTTACAGAAATTTTCAAAAAAGAAGAAGACATGGCAGCCGAAAATAACAACAATGGTGGAGATGCAAGGAAGGTGCTTGGTGACTTTACTACACTAACTTCTGACTTCTATGGAAGAAGCATCTCAATTCCTGCAATTGGAGCAAACAACTTTGAGCTTAAACCTCAATTAGTTTCTCTAATGCAGCAGAATTGCAAGTTTCATGGACTTCCATTGGAAGATCCTCATCAGTTCTTAGCTGAATTCTTACAAATCTGTGACACTGTTAAGACCAATGGGGTTAATCCCGAGGTCTATAGACTTATGCTTTTCCTCTTTGATGTAAGAGACAGAGCTAGGATATGGTTGGACTCACAACCTAAAGAAAGCCTGAACTCTTGGGAAAAGTTGGTCAATACTTTCATGGCCAAATTCTTTCCACCTCAAAAGTTGAGCAAGCTTAGAGTGGAAGTCCAAACCTTCAGATAGAAGGAATGTGAATCCCTCTATGAAGCTTGGGAAAGATATAAGCAATTGATCAGAAGGTGTCCTTCTGACATGCTTTCAGAATGGAGCATCTTATGTATATTCTATGATGGTCTGTCTGAATTGTCCAAGATGTCATTAAATCACTCTGCTGGTGGATCTCTTCATCTGAAGAAAACGCCTGCAGAAGCCCAAGAACTCATTGAAATAGTTGCAAATAACCAATTCATGTACACTTCTGAAAGAAATCCTGTGAATAATGGGATGACTCAGAAGAAAGGAGTTCTTGAGATTGATACTCTGAATGCCATATTGACTCAGAATCAAATATTGACTCAGCAAGTCAATATGATTTCTCAGAATCTAACTGGAACGCAAGCTGCATCCAGCAGTACTAAAGAAGCCTCCTCTGAAGGAGAAGCTTATGACCCTGAGAATCCTGGAATGGAAGAGGTGAATTACATAGGAGAATCCTATGGAAACACCTATAATCCTTCATGGAGAAATCATCCAAATTTCTCATGGAAGGATCAACAGAAGCCTCAACAAGGCTTCAATAATAATAATGGTGGGAGAAACAGGTTTAGCAATAACAAGCCTTTTCCATCATCTTCTCAGCAACAGATAGAGAATTCTAAGCAGAGCCTCTCTGACTTAGCAACCATAGTCTCTGATCTATCTAAGACCACTCTCAGTTTCATGACTGAAATAAGGTCTTCCATCAGAAATTTGGAGGCACAAGTGGGTCAGCTGAGTAAAAGAGTTACTGAAATCCCTCCTAGTACTCTCCCAAGCAATACAGAAGAGAATCCAAAGAGAGAGTGCAAGGCCATCAATATATCCAACATGGCCGAACCTATAGAGGAGGAAGAGGCAGTGATTTCCAGTGAGGAAGACCTTGTTGGACGTCCACTGACCATTAAGGAGTTCCCTATTGAGGAACTAAAGGAATCTGAGGCTCATACAAAGACCATAGAGATTCCAATAAACTTACTGTTGCCATTCATCAGCTCTGATGGGTATTTCTCCTCTGAAGAGGATGAACATATTGTTAAAGAGCAAGTTGCTCAGTATTTAGGAGCAATCATGAAGCTGAATGCCAAGTTATTTAGTAATGAGACTTGGGAGGATGAACCCCCATTGCTCATCAATGAACTGAATGCTTTGGTTCAACTGAAATTACCTCAGAAGAAACCGGATCACGGAAAATTCTTGATACCCTATACCATAGGCACCATGACCTTTGAGAAGGCTCTGTGTGACCTGGGGTCAGGTATAAACCTCATGCCACTCTCTGTAATGGAGAAACTAAGGATCTTTGAGGTACAAGCTGCAAGAATCTCACTAGAGATGGCAGACAAATTAATGAAACAGGCTTATGGACTTGTAGAGGATGTCCTAGTGAAGATTGAAGGCCTGTACATCCCTGCTGACTTCATAATCCTACACACTAGGAAGGATAAAGATGAATCCATTATCCTTGGAAGACCCTTCTTAGCCACAGCAAGAGTTGTCATTGATGTGGACAGAGGAGAGTTAGTCCTCCAATTGAATGAGGACTACCTTGTGTTTAAGGCTCAAGGATCTTCTTCTGTAACCATGGAGAGAAAGCATGAAAAGTTTCTCTAAATACAGAGTCAAACAGAGCCCCCACACTCAACTTCTAAGTTTGGTGTTAGGAGGCCACCATTAAGCTCTGAGTCTCTGTAAAGCTCTCTAAGAGCTCACTGTCAAGCTATTGACATTAAAGAAGCGCTTATTGGGAGGCAACCCAATGTTATTTAATTATATTTATTTATAGACATTTGTTTTCCATTGTTATTTTATGTTTTCTTTAGGTTGATGATCATGTGGAATCATAAAAACAGCTGCAGAATTAAAGTGAAATAAAAAATAGTACACCTTGGAGGACAGGCTTAGTGGCGTTTAAACGCCAGTAAGGATAGCAGAATGGGCGTTTACCGCCCATGCAGGCAGCATTCTGGGCGTTCAGAAAAACACCCAGTAAAGAAGGATTCCTGGCATTTAACGCTAGCCAGGGTATCTGGCTGGGCGTTAAACGCCCAAAATGGCAGTCAAGTGGGCGTTAAACGCCAGAATAGATAGCATTCTGGGCGTTTAACGCCAGGATGACACAAGGGAGGTAATTTTGTTTCCAATTCGATTTTTTTTCAATTTTTCATGTTTTAATTCATAATTTTTTGCATCAAACATATTTTAAACGTTCATCTTTCAATTTCTATTTCCAAAAAAATTTAATAATCTTTCCAATTCTTTTTAACTCTTTTTCAATTCTTTTCAAATTCCTTCCAAAACATTTTCAAAACTCACATATCTTTTCAAATTCTTCTCAACTCTTTTTAATTTTTCTTGTATACATTAAATAAGTTTTCAAAATTAATCGCATCATTCTTCTTCTACTCCCTTCTATCTTATTTTGCTCGAGGACGAGCAAAACTTTTAAGTTTGGTGTGGAAAGAGCTTTGCTGTTTGTTTTTCCATAACCATTAATGACGCCTAAGGCCGGAGAAACCTCTAGGAAGAGGAAAGGAAAGGAAGTTGCTTCCAACGCCGAGTCATGGGAGACGGAGAGATTCATCTCAAAAGCCCATCACTAGAAAGAGGATGGAGCAAACAAGAGAGCCCACTCATGGACCTCAACAAGAGCACTCCATTATCCTCCAAGAAATCAGAGAGGACCAAAAGGCCATGAGAGAGGAGCAACAAAGGTGATAAACCCATATTTTATGATATATATTGTGCTCAATTCAAGAGATTTATTCAATCCTTCATCCACTTATTCATGAGAATTGCATGGTTTTACTTTCCCTTCCTTATTATGTGATATATGTGAAATACATGTTTCCTATGCTTTAAAATTATTTATTTTAATTACCCTTTATTACCATTCGATGCCGTGATTTGTGTGTTGAGAAGTTTCAGATCTTCTAAGGCAGGAATGACTTATAGGATGGAAAGGAAACATACAAAAATGGAAGGAAAGCACAAAATGGAGCTTTTGAAGAAACTGGCAGCAATGCGAACGCATGGACGACGCGGCTACATGCCCAGTGCGAAAAGACAGCGACGCGAACGCGTGACTGACGCGGACGCGTGCCATGAGCAGAACACAGACGACGTTGACGGATGACCGAAGCGAACGCATGATAAGGAAAACTCCATATGACGCGATCGCATGACCCACGCGGACGCGTGACAGACGCCACGCACCAAAAATTACAGAAAATGCTTCCAGCGATTTCTGAAGCCCTTTTTGGCCCAGATCCAAGTCTAGAAGGCACAGATTAGAGGTTAAGAAGTGGGGGAATACATTCATTGAAAGAGATCTCGAATTCATTCACTTTTCATAGTTTAGATGTAGTTTTTAGAGAGAGAGGTTCTCTCCTCTCTCTTAGGTTTTAGGATTAGGATTTCTTATTATTTCAAGTTAGTATTCCAACTCTTTATCAGGTTCAATGTTCCCCTTTTAATTACTTTGTCAATTTAATTTATGAACTCTTCCATGTTACATATGACTCTCTTAATTAATGTTATTTGAGGTATTTCAGTTTATGATTGCTTTCTTTTATTTATGTTACTGTTGCTTCCAATCTGAAGACATTTTTATTCGAGTAAGTTTACTTTTCCCCTTTTGGCCTTGGTTAAGTAATTGGTAACTCATGAGTTGTCAAACTCAACGTGATTGATAATTGTTGTTTTTGCTAATTGAATTAAACTCCAATAACTCTAGTTCTTTCTTAGGAATTGACTAGGACCTGAGGATCAAACTAATTAGTCACTTGACCTTCCTTTACTTTAGTAAAGGCTAACTAAGTGGTATTAAAACTCAATTCTCATCACCATTGATAAGGATAACTAGGATAGGACTTCCAATTTCTCATACCTTGCCAAGAGTTTATTTTACAGTTAATTATTTATTTTACCTGTCATTTAAATTACTTGTTCCTTACTTTAAAAAACCCCAATTTACAAAACTCATAACCAATAATAAGAACATACCTCCCTGCAGTTCCTTGAGAAGGCGACCCGAGGTTTAAATACTTCGGTTATCAATTTATTTAGGGGTTTTTTACTTGTGACAACCAAAACATTTGTGAGAAAGGACTTTTGTTAGTTTAGAAGCTATACCTACAACGAGGATTTATTCTGTGAATTTCTAGGCTACGCAAAATTTCTCTCTTCAAAATGGCGCCATTGCCGGGGAACTGCAATCGTGTGACTTATTATTGGTTATTGTAAATATTTTTCTTTTATTTGTTTAATTGTTCTTTTTTTTGTTTTTCCCTTTTTACCTCTTTTAGCTACTATGAATTCTCACCCCTCTCGCTTTGAGTTTGGTTCTAATATTGTTGAAGGGAACGGAAGTTATAGCAGGAACATGCATCAAGGTCAGAGAAATCAAAGATGGATGGAGCCAAGAGGATTTGATCAACCCTTTGGGCAACAACACCCTCCAAGATATCATGGACAAAGACCATTCTACAATGCATACCAAGCTGATAGATATGGTGGACTTCCTGGTAGTTACCAACAAGCCCCACTCTGTGCCTATAGGCCATCCTCTCAACATAACTTTGAACCACCACACTCACAAGCTCCTTTTCACCATTCACCACCGTATGATCCTTATTTACCCCAGTTCCAATCCAATTACTCCCAAACACCACCACTTTCCTATGTACCATGTCCAAATTCATCACCACAAGAATCACAGGCTCGCCTCAAGGAAACAGTAGATCAACTTCATACAACCCTTCATCAGCTGGAGCAAGCAATACATCAATTATCTTCCAGACGTTTAGGCACTCAAGGAACTCCAATAGTCTTATGTGGAGAATCTAGTGACAAACGTAGCATGAATGAGACACTAGAAACCCCAGTGGGCAGTAATGAGCATAACTTTGTTCTGGAACAATTGGAGGAAGCTCAAATTATCCAAGAAGAAGAAGCACTGGTTGAAGATTTAGGAGATGCTGAACCTCCATAGGAATCCAAAGTTGTGAAGAATTTCGTCAAGGACGTTACAATTGATGCTAAGAAAGGTAGTGCACAACCCCCAAAGCAAGTATTTCATGAAGAACTAGACAGAATAACCCAAGACGCAAGTTTCCTTGATGATGATAGTCTCAAGTCAAGTTCTCCTAGTAATGAACTTGCATCCGCAAGTGAATTCTCTGAGATTGAAGAACCTTATCCGAATGAATATGAAGATGATGTCGAGGTAGATTTTTCTCAACCTCCAATTTATGACTTGAGTGATGCAGAAGATGTCGAAGACTTTGATCAAGACGTGGTTGCATTTGAAGAATTTTGAGTGATGAGGAATTCACAGAAGATTACAAGGGAGTAGAACTTACAGAACCACTGGAAACACCTATCCCAAGTCCATTGCCACCCAATACAAGCTTCAAGTGGGTACAATCCTTAACTTTTAACTTTATTTTTCCACTTGAATATGGTTTGCTTAAAACAGATGGCCAGCTTAGAGCTCTCTGCGGCTTTAAGAGTAAGAGGGAAATGGCTCGTACTCAGAGCTGGTGCACAAGGTTCAATAAGGTTCCATGCTTCAATTCGAAGTGCACGGATTGGTATCATGTTCAATCAAATGGATCTCGGAAAATGTTTGGTCATCTTGGTGAGAATCTAATTTCTAAACTGCCTGGATAGAAGAATATAGATCAAGACAAAGGCGAATTTAAAAGCAAAGTTTGGGATCCTGGAATCTATTCTGACATTCACCACCCCGGGAACCTGAGAATCTGTTTAAAGCTGCTCAGAAGCTTCACATGCCTAGTTTGGGACCCCGGAGGCTGTTGGCATTCCAAACATTGGTGGAGATTTCTGGATGAATTTAAGCACAAGCCACTATAACGGGAAGCTCATCTAATGTCCAACTTAAGGACTTTAACTAAAAGTGCTAGGTGGGAGATAACTCACCATGCTATGATCGTTCCTGTTTCCATTTTATCTCATTTTGTTTATTTTTATATTGTTTTATTTTCATTGAACCTGGATAGTATTCATGAGCATTTGCATTAGCATTACATACTGCATAACTGTATAATTGCATAAAAAAAAGGAAGGGAAGGTGTGCGACGCGATCGCATCGCCAAAGCATTCGCGTCAGTTGCGCAAAACACCCTCACGCGTCCGCGTCATTCATGCGGCCGCGTGATCTGGAAATCGGCGTAAAAATCCAACACCCAGAAATCTGGGCTGGAATCGTGCGACTGGTGTGCGTTTAGCACAAAACGACCTACGCGTTCGCGTCCCTGACGCGAACGCGTCACTTGCACAAAACCCATCCCACGCGAAAGCGTGAACGACGCGTTCGCGTCGCGTGGATTGCACAACACCTCAAAGGAGATAGAGAGTTGCGCTGAAACGATGCTGGAATTGTGCATTTTTCACAATTTCCAGCGACGCGGTCGCATGCCTCACGCGACCGCGTCATGCATCCTTTTACCCATTCCATGCGATCGCGTCACTTACGCGATCGCGTCAACCCCCCGTCCACCCTAGCCACGTGACCGTGTGCCCCATGCGTTCGCGTGGATTCAAATTTACTAACCCCAGTGATGCAAAACCCTAACCCCCCGCGTCCCCATTCTTCTTCCCCAACCCCCTCTGCTCTCTCCCCCTCCCCTGCGCCCATCACCACCACCCCAACCACCTCCACCGGCTGCACCACCGTCGACCACCCAGCCACGACCACGACACCACCCCCCCTTCTTCCTTCCCTCTCTTTCTTCTCTTTATCTTCCCTTCTTCTCTCCACCACCACTACCCCCACCTACCCCTCACCACCGCGCCTCCCACCACCAACGCCCACACCCCTCCCTTCCTTCCCCCTTAACCACGCCTCCCTGCACCCCAGCCACCACCCAACACCACAACACCATCCCTGCTGCCACCAAGGTTCTCCGCCGCGCCACCCTACGCCGCCGCAGCACCACCGCAACTACACCCCCGCCATCTCTCAGTTCCTTAGCTTAGTTCATACGCCTACCAGGTTCCGCCAAACGCCACCTTTCTTTCATTCATAGTTATTCGCATATTTTTTCAGTTTATGTTTAAATTTAGGATAGTTAGAAATGTATGTTGTAGTGGATTCTAGGTGGTTAGGTAGCTAGGATGTGGTTAGTGAATTTAGGCCTGATTCTTTGCGCTGTTCTAGCTACTTGTTTTATAATTTTCGCAATTCTGCTGTTGCTGTGATGTTAGTATTGTTCATATGATGTTCTTACTATTCATGCTGCTATTGCGACTGCTCTTTCCTGTTCATATTATTTATATCTATTTGCAGTTTATTTTAATTTATATGAACTATTCTGCTTGGTGTTTATTTTCCGGGAACATCTAATTTTAGTCGGAATGCTGCCCAATTTTCTGTAAATCGTTTTGATTCTCATTCACGTATTGGTTTTGGCATTTTCAATCTTGCTTTCCTTAGCTTTTACTAAACCAATTCATGAATGCACGGGCCAGCATTCTTATTCCTTTTGTTTTCCCGGTTAATAAATCACATTATTGTTGATTAGATTTCACTTTTTCGCTATTTCTATATCTATATGAATCATCAACAACTTGATTTCCTTGCTTGAATATGAGTTGTCTGTTGCTTCAAATTGTGAACTTCTTGTTACTTAGAAACCAATCATCATGCCGCTTACTCTGACTTTCTTTTTACTAACTCACTGTTTTTGCTTTCTAACCTCTTTTTCAATTTAAAACCACTTTTAACTTTCTAACAACCCCCTCTGCTTTTTGACTAACTCTTTACTTTTACTTTTTAACTCAAGGCATGATTATGGTTTTTCCTAATTAACATGAATTCTATTTATATTACATTTTGGATTGAAATTTCTCATCTCAGCTTTTTAATTCCGAAACAATCCAAAATGCACAATTATTCAACTCATTTCATAGTCTACTTCTCCTTTATCACTATGTGCTTATCTTGTTATTTGCCTACTTGTTTTCCTATTTTTATTATACCCTAGATTTCTGTTTTTTTTTTTTTCAGGATGTCTGACCCTCAAAGAAAGGGAAAAGAAAAGGCAACAACTGGCAAACGGAAAAGAGGTGAATCATCTATGTCTCTCCTGGAGCTTATGCATGATGACTCCTAGCGGGAAAAGTATTTTACCCCGCAGGAGAAGGCTGACTAGCTCCTCCCTGCCAATGATCCAATTAAATTTGCAAACCGATACTATGAGATGAAGTATCCAGTGTTTGCTACCTCCAGAAATCTGTACCTGGAGAGGACTTTGAAAATTCCAGAAGAACTTTAGCAGTACACCTCCGATCAGATCAAATAAAGAGGCTGGTTCTTCTTGGAGAGAAATTTGACTGAGGTCAATGCTTCCTGGGTAAGAGAGTTTTACTGCAATTATTTCAAGACTTCCCTAGATGCAGTGCACCTCAGAGGGAAACAGATACTAGTCACTGAAGAGGCCATTGAGGATATTCTGCGCCTTCAGCCTAAGTCAGATCAGCCTGACAGTTACCAAAAGGCTGAAGAGGATATGAGGTTTCTGAGATTCGACTGGGATGCTGTCAAGGAGAGGATAGCCCTTGACCCTATTGTCCCATGGGTCATGGGTAAGAATACCACCATGCTTAAAGGAATAAAGCGGATATACTTGAATGATAAGGCTCGGCTCTGGCACTAAATCCTGAGTAACTTTATTATGCCGAGCACTCATGAGACTGAGCTGCCTGCTGCTATGATCACCCTCCTCTGGTGTGTGATGGAGGGTAAGGACCTGTACCTGCCATGATTCATCCGGCACTATATGGCCAGGGTCTATGTCAGAGGCACCCTCCCTTTCCCTTACCTGGTCACCCAGTTAGGCCGTCGAGCTGACGTGCCTTGGGAGGATGCTGATGAGAAGCCACCTGCTGCGGACTGCAAGAAGATTATTCCTCACAGCAGGAACTTTCTGGCTTTAGGCTACAGACCTCCATTCCTTCCTGCTTCTGATGAGACAGCCACACCTTCAGCTGCCCCCTCTTCTTCCACTGCTGCACCCACCCCACCCACTGCACCTCCAGCTGCTCCTGAGCCTATTTACTATTTGGTGCATCGACTCTTCACCCGCTTGGATCGTATGGAACGTCGCAACAAGCGACGCTATGAGCACGTCAAGTTAATGATCCGTTCTGGCGGTGACATCCCCTCCGAGCCTGACACCCCTTCTGATATATCTGAGGTGGAGGAGGACGCTCACAAGGAGGAGACACCCACCCAGGCTGCACAGACAGGACCAGACCAGGCTGCACCACAGCAGGGGGAGCCACACCAGATACAGACCGCAGAGACAGAGATTCCTATCCAGTCAGAGCCTCCTCTATAGCAGGCAGATCCTCCTACCCTCATCCAGTTTGCAGATCCTCAAGCCACCACCGAGACTCCAGCAGCCCATCCTTCCAGTGATGACACTCCTTCACACCCGGCTTGAGTGAGCATCGAGGACGATGCTTTACTTTAAGTGTGGGGAGGTCGCCATCTCTGGCGTATTTTTTTGGTGAACCACTACAGACTCTTTTATTTTATTTTGGTTATTTTTCTGTATTTTTATCTTTATTTTTATTTTTATCTTTCAGTACTTATACATTGTTCTTTTCATGTGTTTTTACTCTATTTTCTGCATTTTGCACTTTTGTTCATATTTTAGTCATTTAGTTTAGTTTGCAATTCTAACTTATTAGTTATAGAATATGTGGATTAATTAGTATAGTTTACCCCTTTTAGCATATGATAGTTTGGTTTAAATTGAAAATAAAAAGGAAGTAAACTAGAGACTTTAACATAATCAAAAACAATCCACACACCTTGTATATAGAATATAACATGTTAGTTAGTTAACAACATTTCATCAAGGAGGAACACTAAAACTTTAAAGCCACCCAAAATTTTTTTTATTACATTGAGAATAATGGGAAATCTTAATTTCTACTTGCATGACATGTATAACTGATATATGAATTTTGAGCTAGAAAACACACAGCCTGTGAGTTTTGAGCTTAATTGTATGGTTACATTCAAACCATAATTTTTATTCCTGTGTGTTTCGCCCTTCTTTTTATTCTGATATTCTTTACTTTGTTTTAATCTATATGTCCAACTATAGAGTATAGATACATACTAAGAAATGATTGAGGCCATCATTTGATTTTTTCCTCACTTATCCCAAATTAGCCTACCTTTTACATCACCCTTGTTAGCCCCCTTGAGCTTTTTAAATCCCATCTTGTTCTATAAACCACATTACTAGCCTTAAGCAGAAAAATAAAATAAAAATCCCAAGTTGAATCCTTGGTTAGCTTAAGATAGAAATTGTGTATTATTTAAGTGTGGGGAACTTTATGGGAACATGGATGATAGAAACAAGTAGGAAAGTTAAAAAGAATAAAGATATTTCAAAATAAAAATTTGGGAAAGCATGCTCATGTGAAATCAAAACAATTGAATTACCATGTGCATTAAAAAAAAGTTTATTTTCAGTATTTAAATAAGGGGATACAAACATTCTCCAATTGCAAAATAAAAAGAATCAATGCACATAGGATAAAATTTAAGCTAATGCATGAGCTTGCAATACAAAAGTGAGAAAATCTGGGCAAATAGGATAAGGAACTTTGAATTACAAAATATGTATGTTAGGTGAGATCTTAGACTAGTCAAGGATTCACTTATTAGCTCACTTAGCCTTAGACGCATACCCTTACCTTTACTTGGCCCCATTACAACCTTGAAAAAGACCTCATGATTTTTGTATGACTGTATTCTATAATTGTTGATTGGTTAGATGAAGAACAAAGTTATAGAAAGTAAGGATAAAAAGAAGAATAGAGTGATTAACCCAATAAACACTGAGTGACTAGAGAGTAAACACAGAATCCAGTGAGGGTTCAATAGCTCATCACCATATATCTCTGCTTAAATTGTTAATTGTCTTGCAAGATTGAAAAATATTTTTACCCATCTCAATTGTAAAAGTGCCTTAACATTATCTAAGGTTGGCTATGCATATATGATTCCTTAAGAATGTGAATTAATTTAACTACATGTAAGTTTTATATACAAGTGAATAAAATTAGAATTGAATGACTCATTTAGGTAGTTGCATTTAGATAGATTGCATTGCATGAGATTCCACCACTTTAACCTTACCTTATTCTTTATCTTGGACTTAGCATGAGAACATGCTATTGTTTAAGTGTGAGGAGGTTGATAAACCCATATTTTATGATATATATTGTGCTCAATTCAAGAGATTTATTCAATCCTTCACCCACTTATTCATGAAAATTGCATGGTTTTACTTTCCCTTCCTTATTATGTGATATATGTGAAATACATGTTTCCTATGCTTTAAAATTATTTATTTTAATTACCCTTTATTACCATTCGATGCCTGTGTGTTGAGAAGTTTCAGATCTTCTAAGGCAGGAATGACTTAAAGGATGGAAAGGAAACATAAAAAAAATGGAAGGAAAGCACAAAATGGAGTTTTTGAAGAAACTGGCAGCGACACGAACGCATGGACGACGCGGCCGCATGCCCAGTGCAAAAAGACAGCGACGCGAACGTGTGACTGACGCGGACGCGCGCCATGAGCAGAACACAGACGATGCGGACGCATGACCGAAGCGAACACGTGATAAGGAAAACTCCAGATGACGCGACTGCGTGACCCACGCGGACGCGTGATAGACGCCACGCACCAGAAATTACAGAAAACGCTCCCAGCGATTTCTGAAGCCCTTTTTAGCCCAGATCCAAGTCCAGAAGGCACAGATTAGAGGTTATGAAGTGGGGGAATGCATTCATTGAAGGAGATCTCGAATTCATTCACTTTTCATAGTTTAAATGTAGTTTTTAGAGAGAGAGGTTCTCTCCTCTCTCTTAGGTTTTAGGATTAGGATTTCTTATTATTTCAAGTTAGTATTCCAACTCTTTATCAGGTTCAATGTTCCCCTTTTAATTACTTTGTCAATTTAATTTATGAACTCTTCCATGTTACATATGACTCTCTAAATTAATGTTATTTGAGGTATTTCAGTTTATGATTGCTTTCTTTTATTTATGTTACTGTTGCTTCCAATCTGAAGACATTTTTATTCGAGTAAGTTTACTTTTCCCCTTTTGGCCTTGGTTAAGTAATTGGTAACTCATTGATGGGGAAATTTGTGGAAAAATGAATTTCCAAAATACCCAAAACTCACCGGCAAGTGTACCGGGTCGCATCAAGTAGTAAAACTCACTTAGAGTGAGGTCGATCCCACAAGGATTGATGGATTAAGCAACTTTAGTGGGTGATTAATTTAGTTAAGCTAACATTGAAGTAAATTTTGTGAAATTGTAGCCAACAGAAAGTAAATGACAATGAATTTAAAGTTGCAGAATGTAAATTGGAAAGTAACTTAAAGAGCAAGAAATGTAAATTGCAAGAATCTTAAATTGCAAGAAAAGTAAATTGCATCAAATGTAAAGGGAATTGGCTGCAGAGAAATTAAAGAAAGCAAACAAGGAAGTCTAAATAGCAATCAAACAGAGAAGTAAAAGATGCAGCAGATTCAAACAGATTTGGAAAATCACTTGAAAAATCAAAACAGAAAGCAGCTTGGCTCAATTGCAAAATCTAAATGAGAGGTTGAAGATCTCAGGAGCTCAATGAGACTAGAAAACAAGTCTAGATCTCAATCCCTTCCTTGATCCAACAGTAAACAGATTGAAGAAGAAATAGAGATGAAAGCAGTAAAGAGAGCTTTGATTCAAATCACAATTCACTGAAATTATGCAGACAAGCAAACAGAGAGAATTCTCAAGGTGAGATTGAAACAGAATTTCTTCAATTCTCAACCCATGATTCAAAATAAAAAGGAAAAAAACTAAAAGAGAGAGCTCTCTAATCCTAGTGCTCCCTAGTGGAGCCAGCCCTCAATGCTCTCTATCAGAGCCAACCTTCTTTCTAAAATGAGAATGATGCCTTATATAGGCTTTTTACAAAATGAAAATGAAAAGGAAAGTGAAATTAAAGACAAATTACAATTAAATGAAATTTCTATTTTTTCTATCTCTTGTGCCTTTGAGTGATGATAATGGGCTTTGCGTGCTTTGGATTTGGGTTGAAGATGGCCTTTGTTGATTGTTCTTGGTCTTGAGAAGAAACCCACTTGTGAACCGGGCCATGAACCATTAAAGCTTGAGTCAAAGTTTGAGGCAAACTTTGACTCAAACATATTCACCAAAGTCATCATGCAAATGGCCATTTTGCTGTCATCCACGTTTGAGCCAAAGTTTGAGGTCAAACTTTGAGCCAAACGTGGATCCCTCTTGTTGCATATCAAGCCTTGGGGTGCTACTTTGTCCTCTTGTCAACGTTGCCAATTTTATACCCACTATAGACTATTATATATGGTTGAAAAGCTCTGAATGTCATCTTTCTAACCCAATTGAAATCACCTCAATTGGACATCTACAACTCAAGTTATGCTCCTTTGAAGAGGACAGGGTCGTTGGCTTTGGTGTGCAACGTTTGAGGTAAAGTTTGCCTCAAACGTGGTCGAAAACACCAGTTCTGGAGGCTCAAACGCATTTTCCACCCCATACTATTATATACTTTTGGAAAGCCCTGAATGTATACTTTCCAATGCCGTTAGAAGCGCATCATTTGGAGCTCTACAGCTCGAGTTATACTCCGTCGAAGGTGCAGAGGTCAGTTGGCCTCACTGCAGGTTGCCACCATGTTCATTTATGCACATTTCGGGGCAGTTTTTTCCCTCAATTTTAGTGTCCACCATGCAGTGCCATATATTCTTGGAGAGCTCTCGATTTCTACTTTCCATTGCTTTTTGAATCACCTCATTTGGAGCTCTATAGCTCAAGTTATTCTTGTTGGAAGTATACCCCTTCAGGCTGTTGTGGCGCCAACGTTTGCCTAAAAGCTTGAGGTCAAATGTTGGCGCAAGCTTTTGCTCTTCTCCAGGGTGTGTTTGTTGTGGCGCCAACGTTTGCCTAAAAGCTTGAGGTCAAACGTTGGCACAAGCTTTTGCTCCATCCAGGGTGAATTCAACTCTTCCAAAAGTTTGAGCTAAAGTTTGAGGCAAGCTTTTGCTCAAGCTTTTTGTTCTCTCTTGCTCCTTGCCATTTATTCTTTCTTCAACCTTCTTCAAAGCTCTTTTCACCTATCATCAATCAACCAAGCACATCAAAGCTATGCTCAAAATCATGAGATTGTTATTCTTTCATAATATGTAACAATTATAGCACAAAATCTCATGAAAATGCATTAATTTATCCATGGTTAATCGAATCAAAGGAAACATGAAATTCCACCCAAATGGCTTACTTATTGCATAAGAATGCATGAAAACCAAGTAAAAAAACTAGTGAAAAAGCATAGGAAAACATGACATGGTGACATGTCATCACAACACCAAACTTAAACCTTGCTTGTCCTCAAGCAAGAAAAGAATCATGCAATAGAGATTGACAATCCAAGGTAAGAAGAATAGCAACTCAATGTTCATGGTAAGCTAGTTTTCTAAGCATGCTACAATCACAAAAGAAATGTAAATGATTGATGCTTCTATCTAGCTCAATTTATGAAATCTTTTCTTTATATTTCTTCCTTGAAGCAAGCTTTTGATTTTTCTTATTAGCTTCTCCTTATGGGTGCTTTGCCCCATGAGTTGATAACAAAGCTACGACTTCTAAATGCTTTGTTTTCAAGTATTACCACTTGATACATAAGCACCACAAGCATTTGATTAGAGGACTTCATTAAGCTCATTTTTCTTTTCTTTTCTTGACTCTCTAATCATTGATGCTCAGAGCCTTGAGCTTTGAGGGAGTGCTTTTGCACTTTGAGCCTTACCTTGACTTCTAAGTGTTTTATTTTCAAGAATTTGGCTTGATACATAAACACCACAAGTACTTAACAAATAAATTGCCATTGGTACTCAGAGCCTTCAGCTTTCTCATTCTTTCCCTTTTTCTTTTCTTGCTTTAATTGTATTTGCCTCTTCAAGGTTTTCATGATTTTCAAAAGATTTCACAAAATGTCCTAGATGAAAACTTTAATTAAATAAAATCCAATGCAATTAAGCAACAATCAAACATACTAGCTTTCCAATACTTTTATGCACATGCTAAAATCTTCTTTAATGCCTTGTTTGTTTATGATCATGATACTTTATTGCTTTTGAATTCACAAAACTCAAGTTGGTAATCATAATGGCACAGCACCATGTTGCAATTTAGAAATCAAACTATGCCTTTTCATACACACATGCATACAGAGAAGGTAAAGACAATCATGCAGTTTATAGTGCTTGAAACAAATAAAAAGAAAAGGAATTCTACAACCTTGTAGTTCATCTTCATTATTGTTGTCCTTTTTCCTCTATTCTTCTCTTTCCCTTGCCAAACTCAGAATGCTTGCTCATCCTCGAGCAACAATTAGAACAATGGCTATGGGGCTTAGATGGATCATGAATGTCTTACACAATGAAATGTAGTAGCACATGTGTTTTAAGCAAGCAAAATGACAGATAACTATCAAGGCACAAGAGACAGAGACATTATGATTGTATAGATAAGAAGGTGTGCACAATACATTGCATAAAAGATAAGTGGCACACCAAATTTAGTATGACACTTTCACTTGGAATTGATGCAAGTATCTGTAAAGATTGGAAGCAAATTTTGTTGTATAGCAACACCAAACTTAGAATGCAATCCTATGTCAATTTATTTGAATTAATACTAAATGAAAAAAAAAGAAAGACTGTTATATGTTAAATACAATCGCCAAGTGAAGAATCTGTCATGAATAAGGATGTCTTGGTGAAGTATTAACAAGAACAGTTAAACAGCAAATTAAATGAAAGCAAGTAAAGATAGAAAAATGACTAAAGCAAGTAGAATGAAAAAGTGTCAAGTCAAAAGAGAAAATAAAACTGCAGAGGCATTATGATTATGCAGACAAGTAGTGTTGCTTGAATAAATTGCATAGAAAAATAAGTGGCACACCAAACTTAAAATCTTGGTGTGTCACTTTCATTTTTGATTTGATGCAATCATCCAAAAAGATTGAAAACAATTTGTTGCAAGGCAACACCAAACTTAGAATGTAACCATATGCCAATTTATTGAATTTAAACAAAACAAAGAACGAAAACAAAGCAGATAAGAAATGTTACCTACGGTTGGGTTACCTCCCAACAAGTGCTCTTTTAGTGTCATTAGCTTGACATGTTGTTCTTCACTTTCTTCCTCTTCTTCCAGTTTGTTAAGAGGAATGACCTCAAAGGAGGGAAGGATTTAGCTAGTGTCCCTTGTCTTGGCCTTTCCTCAGCAAGCTTCCTTTTGCAAATGGCTTGATTGATCTTGCTTGCTGGATTAGGGACCGAATTGGTGTTCTTGCTAGTTGCCTTCACTTCTTTGGATTCAAGACTTGGTTGTTATGTGATTATTGGAGTTTTGTATTCATCCAGAGCCTTTTGAATTGGTGGTTCCATGAGCTTTTCCTCTATGTACTTCTCTGCTTCACTTGAGTGTGACTTCTCTTGATTGTCCTCCTCCATTCCTTCTTCACAACTTTCCATCAAGTCCTTTGGAAGGGAATCTTCGTGTTCTATTGTCACTTCAATTAGTTCTTGTGAATGTAAAATCCTTGGCTCATGTTCCTCATTCTTCAGTATAATTTCACTTGACACAGGGACCTTTGGTTCTTGTTTTTCCACTTCCTCACCCACAAATTGGTCTTCATCCTCACTATTTGATGGTTCTAAGTTCCCCTTTGTTTGTTCTAAGGGCCCATTCATCTTCTTGAGGATGGTTTCTTTCCAGGATTGGGATTGTGTGTATCTTTCCACGAGTTTTCTGTGTATTTCAATGGCTTGGCATTGGCTTTCTAAGGGTTCTTTGGACCATTGAAGGTAATCATCAACTGCTAATTCAAGAGATGAAGGTTGAGGGTAATTTTGGTGACATGGATGTGTTGTGGTGA
The DNA here is from genome assembly GCF_059453495.1 of Arachis ipaensis. Classification (NCBI taxonomy): domain Eukaryota; kingdom Viridiplantae; phylum Streptophyta; class Magnoliopsida; order Fabales; family Fabaceae; genus Arachis; species Arachis ipaensis. The sequence continues at coordinate 114,929,633 of NC_142444.1, read as the reverse complement.
AGTTGTGTTGAGGGGTATGGAATGAGTTGTGTGATTGATGGGATGACTTGTATGGATTTTGGAGGAAACTTTGTGTTGAGGCATAATCAAGTGATGAAGAACTTTCAAACGAGAAACTGGGACGTGAGGGTGGATGCTCTTCCATTCTTTGGTGATGCTTCCATCCACCATGAGGATAATGATATGAATCATTTTGTGGTGGTGGTTGGTATCCCATATGATTTTCTTGCTCATCTTGTGTCTCTGAAGCAAATCTCCATGAATTGGAGTGCTCAGAATGTGTATTCTCTTGGTGATATTCCCAACCACCATTAGAGATTGGTGATGGTGGGTAATATCCCATAAAATTTGTTTGATCATAAGATGAGTTGAACTCCATTTGAATTTTATAAAACACAACACCAAGGAAAATTGAAATTCATATCTCAGAGATAAATTTCTTAGTGAGGCAATAACTCAAACACATTGGTTTCAACTTAGAACAGAGAACAAAAATAAAGAAAATGCTTGATCTAGACTTCTCACCCACTTAATCATTGTTGATCTAAATCAATCCCCGGTAACGGCGCCAAAAACTTGATGGGGAAATTTATGGAAAAACGAATTTCCAAAACACCCAAAACTCACCGGCAAGTGTACCGGGTCACATCAAGTAGTAAAACTCACTTAGAGTGAGGTCGATCCCACGAGGATTGATGGATCAAACAACTTTAGTGGGTGATTAGTTTAGTCAAGCTAACATTGAAGTGAATTTTGTGAAATTGTAGCCAACAGAAAGAAAATGACAATGAATTTAAAGTTGCAGAATGTAAATTGGAAAGTAGCTTAAAGAGCAAGAAATGTAAATTGCAAGAATCTTAAATTGCAAGAAAAGTAAATTGCATCAAATGTAAAGGGAATTGGGTGCAGAGAAATTAAAGAAAGCAAACAAGGAAGTGTAAATAGGAATCAATCAGAGAAGTAAAAGATGCAGCAGATTTAAAAAGATTTGGAAAATCACCTGAAAAATCAAAACAGAAAGCAGCTTGGCTCAATTGCAAAATCTAAATGAGAGGTTGAAGATCTCAGGAGCTCAATGAGACTAGAAAACAAGTCTAGATCTCAATCCCTTTCTTGATCCAACAGCAAACAGATTGAAGAAGAAATAGAGATGAAAGCAGTAAAGAGAGCTTTGATTCAAATCACAATTCACTGAAATTATGCAGACAAGCAAACAGAGAGAATTCTCAAGGTGAGATTGAAACAGAATTTCTTCCATTCTCAACCCAAGATTCAAAATAAAAAGGAAAAAAACTAAAAGAGAGAGCTCTCTAATCCTAGTGCTCCCTAGCGGAGCCAGCCTTCAATACTCTCTATCAGAGCCAACCTTCTTTCTAAAATGAGAATGATGCCTTATATAGGCTTTTTACAAAATGAAAATGAAAATGAAAGTGAAATTAAAGACAAATTACAATTAAATGAAATTCCTATTTTTTCTATCTCTTGTGCCTTTGAGTGATGATAATGGGCTTTGCGTGCTTTGGATTTGGGTTGAAGATGACCTTTGTTGATTGTTCTTGGTCTTGAGAAGAAACCCACTTGTGAACCGGGCCATGAACCATTAAAGCTTGAGTCAAAGTTTGAGGCAAACTTTGACTCAAACTTATTCACCAAACTCATCATGCAGATGGCCATTTTGCTGTCATCCACGTTTGAGCCAAAGTTTGAGGTCAAACTTTGAGCCAAACGTGGATCCCTCTTGTTGCTTATCAAGCCTTGGGGTGCTACTTTATCCTCTTGTCAATGTTGTCAATTTTATGCCCACTATAGACTATTATATATGGTTGGAAAGCTCTGAATGTCAGCTTTCTAACCCAATTAGAATCATCTCAATGGAACATCTACAACTCAAGGTATGCTCCTTTGAAGAGGACAGGGTCGCTGGCTTTGGTGTGCAACGTTTGAGGTAAAGTTTGCCTCAAATGTGGTCGAAAACGCCAGTTCTGGAGGCTCAAACGCATTGTCCACCCCATACTATTATATATTGTTGGAAAGCTCTGAATGTCTACTTTCCAATGCCGTTAGAGGCGCATCATTTGGAGCTCTATAGCTCGAGTTATACTCCGTCGAAGGTGCAGAGGTCAGTTGGCCTCACTGCAGGTTGCCACCATGTTCGTTTATGCATATTTCGGGGCAGTTTTCTCCCTCAATTTTAGTGTCCACCATGCAGTGCCATATATGCTTGGAAAGCTCTCGATTCCTACTTTCCATTGCTTTTTGAATCACCTCATTTGGAGCTCTGTAGCTCAAGTTATTTTTGTTGGAAGTATACCCCTTCAGGCTATTGTGGCGCCAACGTTTGCCTAAAAGCTTGAGGTCAAATGTTGGCGCAATCTTTTGCTCTTCTCCAGGGTGTGTTTGTTGTGGTGCCAACGTTTGCCTAAAAGCATGAGGTCAAACGTTGGCGCAAGCTTTTGCTCCATCCAGGGTGAATTCAACTCTTCCAAAAGTTTGAGCTAAAGTTTGAGGCAAGCTTTTACTCAAGCTTTTTGTTCTCTCTTGCTCCTTGCCATTTCTTCTTTCTTCAACCTTCTTCAAAGCCCTTTTCACCTATCATCAATCAACCAAGCACATCAAAGCTATGCTCAAAATCATGAGATTGTTATTCTTTCATAATATATAACAATTATAGCACAAAATCTCATGAAAATGCATTAATTTATCCCTGGTTGATCGAATCAAAGAAAACATGAAATTTCACCCAAATGGCTTACTTATTGCATAAGAATGCATGAAAACCAAGTAAAAAAACTAGTGAAAAAGCATAGGAAAACATGACATGGTGACATGTCATCACAACACCAAACTTAAACCTTGCTTGTCCTCAAGCAAGAAAAGAATCATGCAATAGAGATTGACAATCCAAGGTAAGAAGAATAGCAACTCAATGTTCATGGTAAGCTAGTTTTCTAAGCATGCTACAATCACAAAAGAAATGTAAATGATTGATGCTTCTATCTAGCTCAATTTATGAAATCTTTTCTTTATATTTCTTCCTTGAAGCAAGCTTTTGATTTTTCTTATTAGCTTCTCCTTATGGGTGCTTTGCCCCATGAGTTGATAACAAAGCTACGACTTCTAAATGCTTTGTTTTCAAGTATTACCACTTGATACATAAGCACCACAAGCATTTGATTAGAGGACTTCATTAAGCTCATTTTTCTTTTCTTTTCTTGACTCTCTAATCATTGATGCTCAGAGCCTTGAGCTTTGAGGGAGTGCTTTTGCACTTTGAGCCTTACCTTGACTTCTAAGTGTTTTGTTTTCAAGCATTTGGCTTGATACATAAACACCACAAGTACTTAACAAATAAATTGCCATTGGTACTCAGAGCCTTCAGCTTTCTCATTCTTTCCCTTTTTCTTTTCTTGCTTTAATTGTATTTGCCTCTTCAAGGTTTTCATGATTTTCAAAAGATTTCACAAAATGTCCTAGATGAAAACTTCAATTAAATAAAATCCAATGCAATTAAGCAACAATCAAACATACTAGCTTTCCAATACTTTTATGCACATGCTAAAATCTTCTTTAATGCCTTGTTTGTTTATGATCATGATACTTTATTGCTTTTGAATTCACAAAACTCAAGTTGGTAATCATAATGGCACAGCACCATGTTGCAATTTAGAAATCAAACTATGCCTTTTCATACACACATGCATACAGAGAAGGTAAAGACAATCATGCAGTTTATAGTGCTTGAAACAAATGAGAAGAAAAGGAACTCTACAACCTTGTAGTTCATCTTCATTATTGTTGTCCTTTTTCCTCTATTCTTCTCTTTCCCTTGCCAAACTCAGAATGCTTGCTCATCCTCGAGCAACAATTAGAACAATGGCTATGGGGCTAAGATGGATCATGAATGTCTTACACAATGAAATGTAGTAGCACATGTGTTTTAAGCAAGCAAAATGACAGATAACAATCAAGGCACAAGAGACAGAGACATTATGATTGCATAGATAAAAAGGTGTGCACAATACATTGCATAAAAGATAAGTGGCACACCAAACTTAGTGTGACACTTTCACTTGGAATTGATGCAACTATCTGTAAAGATTGGAAGAAAATTTTGTTGCATAGCAACACCAAACTTAGAATGCAATCCTATGTCAATTTATTTGAATTAATACTAAATGAAAAAAAAGAAAGACTGTTATATGTTAAATACAATCACCAAGTGAAGAATCTGTCATGAATAAGGATATCTTGGTGAAGTATTAACAAGAATAGTTAAACAGCAAATTAAATGAAAGCAAGTAAAGATAGAAAAATGACTAAAGCAAGTAGAATGAAAAAGTGTCAAGTCAAAAGAGAAAATAAAACTGCAGAGGCATTATGATTATGCAGACAAATAGTGTTGCTTGAATAAATTGCATAGAAAATAAGTGGCACACCAAACTTAAAATCTTGGTGTGTCACTTTCATTTTTGATTTGATGCAATCATCCAAAAAGATTGAAAACAATTTGTTGCAAGGCAACACCAAACTTAGAATGTAACCATATGCCAATTTATTGAATTTAAACAAAACAAAGAACGAAAACAAAGCAGATAAGAAATGTTACCTACGGTTGGGTTACCTCCCAACAAGTGCTCTTTTAGTGTCATTAGCTTGACATGTTGTTCTTCACTTTCTTCCTCTTCTTCCAGTTTGTTAAGAGGAATGACCTCAAAGGAGGGAAGGATTCAGCTAGTGTCCCTTGTCTTGGCCTTTCCTCAGCAAGCTTCCTTTTACAAATGGCTTGATTGATCTTGCTTGCTGGATTAGGGACCGAATTGGTGTTCTTGCTAGTTGCCTTCACTTCTTTGGATTCAAGACTTGGTTGCTGTGTGATTATTGGAGTTTTGTATTCATCCAGAGCCTTTTGAATTGGTGGTTCCATGAGCTTTTCCTCTATGTACTTCTCTGCTTCACTTGAGTGTGACTTCTCTTGATTGTCCTCCTCCATTCCTTCTTCACAACTTTCCATCAAGTCCTTTGGGAGGGAATCTTCGTGTTCTATTGTCACTTCAATTAGTTCTTGTGAATGTAAAATCCTTGGCTCATGTTCCTCATTCTTCAGTACAATTTCACTTGACACAGGGACCTTTGGTTCTTGTTTTTCCACTTCCTCACCCACAAATTGGTCTTCATCCTCACTATTTGATGGTTCTAAGTTCCCCCTTGTTTGTTCTAAGGGCCCATTCATCTTCTTGAGGATGGTTTCTTTCCAGGATTGGGGTTGTGTGTATCTTTCCACGAGTTTTCTGTGTATTTCAATGGCTTGGCATTGGCTTTCTAAGGGTTCTTTGGACCATTGAAGGTAATCATCAACTGCTAATTCAAGAGATGAAGGTTGAGAGTAATTTTGGTGACATGGATGTGTTGTGGTGAAGTTGTGTTGAGGGGTATGGAATGAGTTGTGTGATTGATGGGATGACTTGTATGGATTTTGGAGGAAACTTTGTGTTGAGGCATAATCAAGTGATGAAGAACTTTCAAATGAGAAATTGGGACGTGAGGGTGGATGCTCTTCCATTCTTTGGTGATGCTTCCATCCACCATGAGGATAATGATATGAATCATTTTGTGGTGGTGGTTGGTATCCCATATGATTTTCTTGCTCATCTTGTGTCTCTGAAGCAAATCTCCATGAATTGGAGTGCTCAGAATGTGTATTCTCTTGGTGATATTCCCAGCCACCATTAGAGATTGGTGATGGTGGGTAATATCCCATAAAATTTGTTTGATCATAAGATGAGTTGAACTCCATTTGAATTTTGTAAAACACAACACCAAGAAAAATTGAAATTCATATCTCAGAGATGAATTTCTTAGTGAGGCAATAACTCAAACACCTTGGTTTCAACTTAGAACAGAGAACAAAAATAAAGAAAATACTTGATCTAGACTTCTCACCCACTTAATCATTGTTGATCTAAATCAATCCCCGGCAACGGCACCAAAAACTTGATGAGAAAATTTATGGAAAAACGAATTTCCAAAACACCCAAAACTCACCGGCAAGTGTACCGGGTCGCATCAAGTAGTAAAACTCACTTAGAGTGAGGTCGATCCCACGAGGATTGATGGATCAAGCAACTTTAGTGGGTGATTAGTTTAGTCAAGCTAACATTGAAGTGAATTTTGTGAAATTGTAGCCAACAAAAAGTAAATGACAATGAATTTAAAGTTGCAGAATGTAAATTGGAAAGTAACTTAAAGAGCAAGAAATGTAAATTGCAAGAATCTTAAATTGCAAGAAAAGTAAATTGCATCAAATGTAAAGGGAATTGGGTGCAGAGAAATTAAAGAAAGCAAACAAGGAAGTGTAAATAGCAATCAAACAGAGAAGTAAAAGATGCAGCAGATTCAAACAGATTTGGAAAATCACTTGAAAAATCAAAACAGAAAGCAGCTTGGCTCAATTGCAAAATCTAAATGAGAGGTTGAAGATCTCAGGAGCTCAATGAGACTAGAAAACAAGTCTAGATCTCAATCCCTTCCTTGATCCAACAGCAAACAGATTGAAGAAGAAATAGAGATGAAAGCAGTAAAGAGAGCTTTGATTCAAATCACAATTCACTGAAATTATGCAGACAAGCAAACAGAGAGAATTCTCAAGGTGAGATTGAAACAGAATTTCTTCAATTCTCAACCCAAGATTCAAAATAAAAAGGAAAAAAACTAAAAGAGAGAGCTCTCTAATCCTAGTGCTCCCTAGTCGAGCCAGCCTTCAATACTCTCTATCAGAGCCAACCTTCTTTCTAAAATGAGAATGATGCCTTATATAGGCTTTTTACAAAATGAAAATGAAAATGAAAGTGAAATTAAAGACAAATTACAATTAAATAAAATTCCTATGTTTTCTATCTCTTGTGCCTTTGAGTGATGATAATGGGCTTTGCGTGCTTTGGATTTGGGTTGAAGATGGCCTTTGTTGATTATTCTTGGTCTTGAGAAGAAACCCACTTGTGAACCGGGCCATGAACCATTAAAGCTTGAGTCAAAGTTTGAGGCAAACTTTGACTCAAACTTATTCACCAAACTCATCATGCAGATGGCCATTTTGCTGTCATCCACGTTTGAGCCAAAGTTTGAGGTCAAACTTTGAGCCAAACGTGGATCCCTCTTGTTGCATATCAAGCCTTGGGGTGCTACTTTGTCCTCTTGTCAACGTTGCCAATTTTATGCCCACTATAGACTATTATATGGTTGGAAAGCTCTGAATGTCAGCTTTCAAACCCAATTAGAATCACTTCAATTGGACATCTACAACTCAACGTATGCTCCTTTGAAGAGGACAGGGTCGCTGGCTTTGATGTGCAACGTTTGAGGTAAGGTTTGCCTCAAATGTGGTCAAAAACGCCAGTTCTGGAGGCTCAAACGCATTGTCCACCCCATACTATTATATATTTTTGGAAAGCCCTAAATGTCTACTTTCCAATGCCGTTGGAAGCGCATCATTTGGAGCTCTACAGCTCGAGTTATACTCCGTCGAAGGTGCAGAGGTCAGTTGGCCTCACTGCAGGTTGTCACCATGTTCGTTTATGCACATTGCGGGGCAGTTTTCTCTCTCAATTTTTGTGTCCACCATGCAGTGCCATATATGCTTGGAAGCTCTCGATTCCTACTTTCCATTGCTTTTTTAATCACCTCATTTGGAGCTCTGTAGCTCTAGTTATTCTTGTTGGAAGTATACCCTTTCAGGCTGTTGTGGCGCCAACGTTTGCCTAAAAGCTTGAGGTCAAACGTTGGCGCAAGCTTTTGCTCTTCTCCAGGGTGTGTTTGTTGTGGTGCCAACGTTTGCCTAAAAGCTTGAGTTCAAGCGTTGGCACAAGCTTTTGCTCCATCCAGGGTGAATTCAACTCTTCCAAAAGTTTGAGCTAAAGTTTGAGGCAAGCTTTTGCTCAAGCTTTTTGTTCTCTCTTGCTCCTTGCCATTTCTTCTTTCTTCAACCTTCTTCAAAGCTCTTTTCACCTATCATCAATCAACCAAGCACATCAAAGCTATGCTCAAAATCATGAGATTGTTATTCTTTCATAATATATAACAATTATAGAACAAAATCTCATGAAAATGCATTAATTTATCCATGGTTGATCGAATCAAAGGAAACATGAAATTCCACCCAAATGGCTTACTTATTGCATAAGAATGCATGAAAACCAAGTAAAAAAACTAGTGAAAAAGTATAGGAAAACATGACATGGTGACATGTCATCACTCATGAGTTGTCAAACTCAACGTGATTGATAATTGTTGTTTTTGCTAATTGAATTAAACTCCAATAACTCTAGTTCTTTCTTAGGAATTGACTAGGACCTGAGAATCAAACTAATTAGTCACTTGACCTTCCTTTACTTTAGTAAAGGCTAACTTAGTGGGATTAAAATTCAATTCTCATCACCATTGATAAAGATAACTAGGATAGGACTTCCAATTTCTCATACCTTGCCAAGAGTTTATTTTACAGTTAATTATTTATTTTACCTGTCATTTAAATTACTTGTTCCTTACTTTAAAAAACCCCAATTTACAAAACTCATAACCAATAATAAGAACATACATCCCTGCAATTCCTTGAGAAGATGACCCGAGGTTTAAATACTTCGGTTATCAATTTATTTAGGGATTTGTTACTTGTGACAACCAAAATGTTTGTGAGAAAGGACTTTTGTTGGTTTAGAAGCTGTACCTACAACGAGGATTTATTCTGTGAATTTCTAGGCCATACAAAAGTTCTCTCTTCAAAAGGCAAGGAAGAAATATTGAGGAGCTCAAGCACTCCATAGGATCTTCAAGAGGAAGAACTAGCCGCCCTCACTAAGGTGGACCCGTTCTTTAATTTTCTTGTTCTTATTTTTCTATTTTTCGAATTCTATGCTTTGTGTTTTGTCTATGTTTGTTTTTTATTACATGATCATTAGTGTCTAGTGTCTATGTCTTAAAGCAATTAATGTCTTATAAATCCTTCACATTTCTTAAATGAAAAATGTTTTTATTTGCAAAATAAGAAGAAGTACATGAAATTCGAATTCTATCTTGAAATTAGCTTAATTATTTTGATATGGTGGCAATACTTTTTGTTTTTTGAATGAATGCTTGAACAGTGCATATTTTTTATATTGAAGTTTATGAATGTTAAAATTATTGGCTCTTGAAAGAATAATGAAAAAGGAGAAATGTTATTGATAATCTGAAAAATCATAAAATTGATTCTTGAAGCAAGAAAAAGCAATGAAACACAAAGCTTGTGAAAAAAAAAGAGAAGAAAAAAATGGCGAAAAAAATAAAGAAAAAGAAAGAAAAAGAAAAAGCAAGCAGAAAAAGCCAATAGCCCTTTAAACCAAAAGGCAAGGGTAAAAAGGATCCAAGGCTTTGAGCATTAATGGATAGGAGGGCCCAAAGGAATAAAATCCTGGCCTAAGCGGCTAAATCAAGCTGTCCCTAACCATGTGCTTGTGGCGTGAAGGTGTCAAGTGAAAAGCATGAGACTGAGCAGTTAAAGTCGTGGTCCAAAGCAAAAAGAGTGTGCTTAAGAGCTCTGGGCACCTCTAACTGGGGACTCTAGCAAAGCTGAGTCACAATCTGAAAAGGTTCACCCAGTTATGTGTCTGTGGCATTTAAGTATCCTGTGGTAATACTGGAAAACAAAATGCTTAGGGTCACGGCCAAGACTCATAAAGTAGCTGTGTTCAAGAATCAACATACTGAACTAGGAGAATCAATAACACCATCTGAATTCTGAGTTCCTATGGATGCCAATCATTCTGAACTTCAAAGGATAAAGTGAGATGCCAAAACTATTTAGAAGCAAAAAGCTACTAGCCCCGCTCATCTAATTAAAACTAATCTTCATTGATAATTTTGGAATTTATTGTATTTTCTCTTCTTTTTATCCTATTTTGTTTTTAGTTGCTTGGGGACAAGCAACAATTTAAGTTTGGTGTTGTGATGAGCGGATAATTTATACCCTTTTTGGCATTATTTTTACATAGTTTTTAGTATGTTTTAGTTACTTTTTATTATATTTTTATTAGTTTTTATGCAAAAATCACATTTCTGGACTTTACTATGAGTTTGTGTGTTTTTCTGTAATTTCAGGTATTTTCTGGCTGAAATTGAGGGACCTGAGCAAAAATATTATTCAGAGGCTGAAAAAGGACTGTAGATGCTGTTGGATTCTGACCCTCCTGCACTCGAAATGAATTTTCTGGAGCTACAGAAATCCAATTGGTGCACTCTGAATTGCGTTGGAAAGTAGACATCTTGAGATTTCCAGAAATGTATAATAGTCCACACTTTGCCCGAGATTTGATGGCCCACCAAAGACCCTTTTCTAGAGTAAAACGCCAGAACTGGCACCAGAACTGGAGTTAAACGCCCAAACTGGCACCCAAGCTGGCGTTTAACTCTAAGAATGGCCTATGCACGTGAAAGCTTCAATGCTCAGCTCAAGCACACACCAAGTGGGCCCCAAAAGTGGATTTCTGCACTATCTGCACTTAGTTATTCATTTTCTGTAATCCCTAGTAACTAGTTTAGTATAAATAGTACTTTTTACTATTGTATTAGAGGATTATGATATTATCATCCTTGGACTTGGAGGTTGGCCACACAGCCATGCCTAGACTCTTTTCTCTTATGTATTTTCTACGGTGGAGTTTCTACACCTCATAGATTAAGGTGCGGAGCTCTGCTGTTCTTCATGAATTAATGCAAGTACTATTGTTTCTCTTTCAATTCACGCTTACTTCTTCTCTAAGATATACTCTCATACTTAATTCAGTTAAGTCAGAATGAACGGGTGACCCGTGATAATCACCCACTATCTTTGTTACTCGCTTAGCCAAGATCCGCGTGCCTGACAACCACAAAGCAGTCTACATGATGTTCAACGTAGTCATTAGATGACAGCTGGAGTATATTCTCTTGGGTCTCTAATACACGGACCGAGCCTGTGGGATTAGGATCTTCGTGGTATAGGCTAGAATCAATTGGCAGCAATTCCTGAGATCCAAAAAGTCTAAACCTTGTCTGTGGTATTCCGAGTAGGATCTGGAAAGGGATGACTGTGACGAGCTTCAAACTTGCGAATGTTGGGCGCAGTGACAGTGTGCAAAAGGATAAGCGTCCTATTCCGATGCTAGTGAGAACCGACAGATGATTAGCCGTGCGGTAGCTGTAGCTGATATTTTTCATCCGAGACGAGAAATCCGACAGTTGATTAGCCGTGCAGAGATCGTACCTAGTATTTTTCATCCGAGAGGATCATACAGCTTGCCATGGAAAGGAGCACGCATGATTGGAAGAAGACAATAGGAAAGCAGAGGTTCAGAAGTAGCAAAGCATCTCCAAACGCTTAGTTATTACTTTAATCCTTGCAATTTACTTTTCCTGTTCATTATTCAAAAACCCCAAAAAGATAATCTTCCATAACCAATAATAAATACACCTCCCTGCAATTCCTTTAGAGATGACCCAAGGTTTAAATACTTCGGTTATCAATTTTATTGGGTTTGCTTTAGTGACAACCAAAACTTTTGTACGAAAGGATTCTCTGTTGGTTTAGAAACTATACTTACAACGAGAATTTATTTGTGAAATTCTTTACCATCAAAAATCAGTTCGTCAAAAAAAAATGGCGCCGTTGCTGGGGAATTGCAAACGTGTGCCTTATTATTGGTTTTTGTAAATATTTGCTTTTTGCTTATTTATTTGTTTTTGTTTTTAATTTTTATTAGCCACTATGAATTCTCACCCCCGTCACTTTGAGTTTGGTTCCAATGTTGTTGTAAGGAATGGGCGCTATAATAAGAACATGCATCAAGGTTGGAATAATCAAGGATGGGCGAAGCTACAAGGATTTGATCAACCCTCTTGGCGACAACCCCCTCCAATGCGCTATAACCAATAACCATTCTATGATGCATACCAAGACAATAGTTATAGTGGACCTTTTCGTGACAACCAACCTCCACCAAATTACTATGGTCAAGAGCCATTTCGAGGTGCGTGCCATGATGATAGATATGGTGGACCCCCTTGTAGTTACCAACAAGCCCCACCCTATGCTTATGAACCCACTCCTCAACATAGCTCTGAACCACCACACTCACAAGCCCTCTACTACCAAACACCCTCACATGATCTTAACCATTATCCACCCAATCAACCACCCTATGAGCCATATGAACCATATATAGAACCACCCTAACCCCAATCCAATTACACCCAAGAACCATCACTTCCATATACACCACGTCTATATCTATCGACCCAAGAGACATATGATCCTAATCATGCAATCCGAGCAGAACAAGAATCATAGGATCGTCTCAAGAAAATAGTGGATCAATTTCATGCAACCCTTCATCAACTGGAGCAAGCGATAAATCAATTAGCTTCCCGACGTTCGGACACTCAAGGAACTCCCATGGCCTCATGTGGAGAATCTAATGAAGAACGTAGCATGAAGGAGACACTAGAAACTCTGGTGGACAGCAAGGAGCATGACGTTGTATTAGAACAAGTAGAGAAAGCCGGAATTATCGAAGAAGAAGAATTGGTTGAGGACTTAGGAGACGCTGAATCTCCATGGGAATCAATAGTTATAGAGAATTCTGCCAAGAAATTTATAATTGATGCTAAGGAGGATAGGACACAACCCCCAAGGCATGTATCTTATGAAGAATTGGACGGAATAGATCACGAAGCAAGTTTCCTTGGTAATAATAATCATGAATCAAGCTCTACTAGTGATGAACTTGCATCCGAAATTGAACTTCTTGAACTTGAAGAACCTTCCCCAAGTGAATACGAAGATGATGTGGAGGTAGAATTTTCTCAACCTCCAACTTATGACTTAAGTGACGGGGAAGAAGTCGAAGACTTTGATCAAGACGCAGTTACAATTGAAGAGGTTTGCAAGGAGGTGGAAGAATTCACAGAAGAGTACAAAGGAGTGGAGCTTGATGGACCACTGGAAACACCTCTTCCAAGGTCATTACCATCCAACACAAACTTCAAGTGGGTAAAATCCTTAGCCTTTATCTTTACTTTCCTACTTGGATATGGTTTGGTTGAAACAGATGGCCAGCTTAGAGCTCTTTATGGCTTTAATAGTAAGGGGGAGATGGTTAGTAATAGAAGTTGGCATGCAAGGTTCAATACGGTTCCACGCTTCAAATTGAAATACAAGGATTGGTATAGAGCTCGACTGAATGGGTCTCGGAAGATGTTTGGGTATCTTAGTGAGAACTCAGATTGTGTACCACCCGGTTGGAATAATGTAGATCAGAGTGAAGACGGGTACAAAAGCAAGGTTTGGGATCCTGGAATTCATTTTGATAATCAACACTCCTGGAGCCTGCTCAACTATTTTAACTTGCTCGAAGGCTTTATGTGCCTAGTGACATGGCGGAAATTGACGGATTAAGAAATTAATAGAAGAGATACGTTGCAAGTACAGTTCTTAACCAACAAAAATCTACTTATCAATTTATAAGGGTTGTCACAAAATTAGAATTAAAATACTAGGAGTATGAATCCCAGGTCGTCTCCCAACGAGTTGCAGAAAGATGTGCTATTTTATTAATCAGATGTTTTCCAAAATGGTTTTGAGTTTGATAAACAGGAAATTAAATTAGAGAATTTATGTAATTTAAATAAAAATCTTGACCGGGAGTAGATTAATCAGAAGTTCTATCCTTGTTGGAGTTCTCCCAAGATTAATTGATAATTGAAGGTTCTTCTGCTTAGTTATCCTTTACTAGGTAGAGGAAAGTCAAGCAAGTTGGAAGTCTACTTCTATTCACAAGTTCTAATCCTCTCCCTTGGGAAGGATTAGTGTCAGTGACTAGAGAGCCATCCAACAATAAACCCAATTACAATTTTACTCTTGAGCATTCCAACTCAAGGTTCTCCTTTCAATCAACTCCCAGTCAAGTTAGAGAATTACTCGCACATTATGAATGTAAACTTCACAAAATAAGAAAGGGAAATAAAGGAAGACATGATAAACAATAATCAAAAAGACCAATTAAAAATAAAAATAGTTTTTGTATCAATAAATTCTAAAAATAATCCAATAGTAATTCTGAACAAATTAAGGATATGAAAGAGTAAGTGACAAGTAAGGAAAACAAACTAGAATGATGAAGTCTTGGCAGAGGTAATAACTCTTCTCAATATCCCAATCCAAAAAGCAATAAAAACAAAATCCTAGGAACTATGAATGTGTAGAGAGAAAACCTAGAGGAGGAGTAAAGTCAAATCTAAAAACTAAAAATTATGCGGAATGAAAGTTCTGTCGTCTCTGCATGTTCCCTGGCTCTAATCTGCATTTCTGGGCCGAAAGTTAGGTTAAAACGCAGCCCAGAATCCATGCCAATGTTTGCTGTAAATTCTGCAGATCGCGCACATCACGCGACCGCGTCGTTCACGCGTTCGCGTCACTCAGCGTTTTCCGTGCCACGCGTGCGCGTCGTCCACGCATTCGCGTCACTACGATTTCTCCATTTCGCGCGGTCGCGTGAGCCATGCGTCCGCATCGCTTCTCGCTGGTCATCCCCTTAATTTCTTGTGTTCCTTCCATTTTTGCAAGCCTCCTCTCCAATTTCCAAGTCATTCATGCCCTATAAAGCCTGAAACATTTAACACAGGGATCACGGCATCGAATGGAAAAAAGGATAATTAAAATACATAATTAAAAGTCTCTAGGAAGCAAGTTTTCAACCATGGAGTAATTTTTGGAAGGAGTTGTAAATACATGCTAATCATATGAATAAGTGGGTAAAGAATTGATAAAACCACACAATTAAACACAATATAAACCATAAAATAATGGTTTATCAACCTCCCCACACTTAAACATTAGCATGTCCTCATGCTTAGTCGAAGGAGATAAGATAAATGAGTAGGAACATGTAAAACTCATGCAATGCAATAAAACCTATACATGTGAATGCAACTATATGATTCTTGTCCACTTGGTTAAAAGTAAATAAGCTCTTCAAGACAATCACAAATCAAATTCTACTAATTCAATTCTTATACAGTAAGAACAGATAAAAATGCAAGAAGGTAGCTCATGAAACCAGGGAACATAGAATTTAAGCATTGAACCCTCACTGATGATGTATGTACACTCTAGTCTTTCAAGTGTATATGGTACTCACTCTACTTCTCTCTAATCATGCTTTCTAAAATTTGTTCTACACCTAACCAATCAACAACATTTAATGTACCAATGCAAACATCATGAGGTCTTTTCAAGGTTGTAATGGGGCTAAGGTAAGGGTAAGGGTACATATATGGCTAAGTAAGCTTATAGATTGAATCTTTAATTAACCCATGCTTTCACCTA